>NC_091151.1:20288264-20618264 GCF_040958095.1 Procambarus clarkii | reverse complement strand
TGGTGGGTGTTGTCCAGAGATTATTTATCTTCACTTGTGGTTTATGCAAGTATTGGCTTATAAGCTGGACACGAGTTCTCTCACATTGACAGTGGCTTGACGAAAAATGCAGACTGACCCCTCACTCATCTGGTGCCTTCGGGAGGTGGAGATGTTTGAGATATATATATCTCGAACTATCTACTTCTTTTGTAAGGTCTGATGGCGTAGTGGGTTAAAGCATACTAGTTATGCCAGCTACTGGAAGGTAGTTGTGCTTTCTGGGTTCGAGTCCCACTGGTGGGTGTTGTCCAAAGATTATATATATATATATATATATATATATATATATATATATATATATATATATATATATATATATATATATATATGACAATGTCAGACCACGGAGGAAAAATGAAACAGGAAATTTCCTTAAGTACTTTCGTATATTAAATACATCTTCAGAAGGTCCTTCTGAAGATGTATTTAATATACGAAAGTACTTAAGGAAATTTCCTGTTTCATTTTTCCTCCGTGGTCTGACATTGTCACATTCTTAATCACGTGTTTATTTTCGTGATATACACACACACATATATATATATATATATATATATATATATATATATATATATATATATATATATATATATATATATATATATATATAATAAACACACATCATATATATACATCATATTTACATCACCCTGAGTGATGTAGCGGGGGTACAGGACCCTCACTACACAGAATGCAACACGAAATGGGGTGAAATGGCAGACCTAGCACTCAGACCAACCATGCCGAAAGCCAAGAAACAATCCAGCTGGGACTGCCCCATTGTAGACAAAGAAGCCACAGATTTGCTGGTGGTAGCAACCACTCCCAGTGATCGTGCATGCCTCACAGCTGTGCAGGCTCCCCATACAGGGGACTTCCTTTTGGCAGTCCCTATGTCTGTGACAGGTACACGTCTTGATCTGCTGGAGCTCCACATTGCAGTCGCTGTCCACCTTCCTGCCCCTATCCACACGGGCATGGGCATGAAATAGCCCGTAAGGTTACAAAGTTGTTGTTGTAGTTGTTATAGAATCAGCTACTGGAAACAAAAAGTTCCAAGTAGCGCGGGCTATAGTGAGCCCGTAGTGGACTTACCTGGCACAGGAATGGTGCTGTAACTGATGAAGAAGGTTACAAATGATTGATTGATAAAGATTAAGCCATCGAAGAGTTGGCACGGGCATGAATAGCCCGTAAAAGGTTATAAAGTTTCTTGCAGCTGGATATATAGCCAGGGATGAGGTGAAGGGTGTTACATATCCTTAATTACGGATATGTACAATATTTAATAAAGAATTTATTGTATTTAATTTCTTCATATGTACATGTGAATGTTTTTTGTAAGTGTAGTAGAACATGGCAGCATAATTTGGAGCAAGAATCGGGCTTGCTTGTTGCCCTGTTTAATACCTGTCCATTCCAGGTTACTTATTGAACCAGGAGTCTGGACGTGTTCATTTGTGGAGTTGCTAGATGCTACCTCTTAAATAATTTACATTACAATATTTGCCCTATATAAATTTATTAATTTTAATTAATGTCATTTACATATGACATTTTATATTTCATTTCATATTTTGTTTCTGTGAGAGCGATTACTTTTCTAATTTATTAGTTTTTTGTAGAAGTACACGTTTGTCATCCCTGTCCTCGATGGAGAGGTAGGAGGGGTGTTTTGGCAGGTAAGAGCTTGGGACACGCCTCAGGAGGGAGAAGTCACTCGGTCCGAGTACATCGGGTCCTGATAAGTTTTGTGTATAAGAACATAAGAACAAAGGTCACTGCAGAAGGCCTATTGGCCCATACGAGGCAGCTCCTATCTATAACCACCCAATCCCACTCATATACTTGTCCAACCCGTGCTTGAAACAATCGAGGGACCCCACATCCACCACGTTACGCGGCAATTGGTTCCACAAATTAACAACCCTGTTACTGAACCAGTATTTACCCAAGTCTTTCCTAAATCTAAACTTATTCAATTTATACCCATTGTTTCGTGTTCTGTCTTGTGTTGATATTTTTAATACCCTATTAATATCCCCCCCCTGTTATCCCCTCTTGTTGGAGGAAATGAGCGAGGAATGGCGGAGCGCAGGCCCCTCAGGCTGCTCAGAAAGTTAGGGCAGTACCGAAGCGAATTTTGGTTGTGGGAGATTCCCAGGTGAGGTATTTAGACAGAACGTTTTGTGCCAGAGATAGGGAGAACAGATTAAGGGTTTGCTATCCGGGAGCTTGAATTGGTGATATTGTTGAAAACATGAATGACATTATGACGGGAAATGGGAACAAACCCATTATTTGTATTAGTGCAGGGGGTAATGATGTTGGGCGAGTTAGGAGTGAGGAACTAATACAGAGATTTCGGACAGCCATTGAATTAGTTAGGAGCAAGGGAGGAATCCCGATCATATGTGGCATTCTTCCAAGAAAGGGAGTGGGAAATGAATGGATGTCGAGGGCACTTGGTGTCAATTGCCGGCTGGAAAGATATTGCAAATCAAATGCAATATCTTTCATAGACAACTAGGAACGCTTCTATGGAAGAAATGAAATGTATGCTCGTGATGGGGTGCATCTATCGAGAGCTGGGGTTGTTGCTGTTGCGAACTCGTTGGAAGAAGTGGTTAAAGGTGTTTGTTTGGGTTTAAACTGTTAGTAGATAGTTGTATGGGAATTGATTTGGAGGAAGGAGGTAATAAAAGTATGTGTTCGTGGGAGAAAAGAATTGGCATAATGATCAGGGAAAGAAAAGGGCCTCAAAATAACAATTCACTTAGGATATATTACACTAACAGTAGAAGTCTACGAAATAAAATTAATGAATTAAATGCTCTTGTCTGCACAGAAAAAATAGATATTATTGCACTTACCGAAACGTAGATGAACGTAGAAAATAGAGAAATATTAGCTGAATATCAGATAAATGGATTTAAAGTATTACACACAGATAGATATATTAGACGAGGAGGGGGAGTAGCCATATATGTTAGGGAAAATTTGAAATGTAGTCTCAAAGAGGGAATCAAAACTGAGCCACACATAGAAACTATTTGGATAGAATTAAACGAAAAAGCAAATAATATTATAATAGGAGTTATATATAGGCCACCAAATTTAGACAGAATGGAAGCAAAGCATCTATGGAATGAAATAACTAGAGCATCTAGATCTAACAGTATTTATGTCATGGGTGACTTTAATTTTAGTGGAATAAACTGGGTGAACAAAACAGGGAATAGTGAAGCAGAAGATTTTCTAGAATTAATTGACGATTGCTTTCTTACGCAACACATTAAGGAACCAACGTGGGAAAATAATATTTTAGATTTAGTGTTAACTAACAAGGAAACACAAATTAATGACATCGAAATAGGGAGTGAGCTAGGGAACAGTGATCACAAAGTAATCAGATTTAGCATAGAATGGAATAGACCTGTAGGAGAAAATTCTGTTAAAGTGCCAGATTTTCGAAAAGCTGATTTTAATAGCCTAAGAAATTTTTTGGGTCAAATAGATTGGAAACTCTTGGGTATGGGGTGTAGGCCGGTCTTAGAGCGAGAGATGAACCCAGCGATAGGTGACGTAAAAGGGGATTTTGATGTGGATTTAATATATAACTTATTTAAGAATATTCTAAACAAAGCACAGGAACGTAGTATACCACACAGATTGAATAGGTCGAATACTAATGACCCAAAGTGGATAACAAATAATTTAAAGAACCTTATAGGTAAAAAGAGAGCTTGGTACAAAAGGATTAAGAATGGGGAAGTCAGGTTAGAACAGGAATTCATACAACTGGTTAGAAATGTTAAAAAAGAGATTAGGAAAGCAAAAAGAAACTATGAAGTTCGCATAGCAGAGCAAGCAAAGTCAAATCCTAAAGGGTTTTTTCAGTTATATCGAACTAAGACTAGGGAAAGGATAGGTCCATTAAAATCTGAGACAGGTCAAATAACGGATAATGACAAGGAGATGAGTAGTATTTTTAACAAATATTTTATGTCTGTATTTACTAAAGAAGAACTTAACAATATGCCTTCAGCCGAAAAAGTCTATGTGGGTGGGGATGAGGACAGGTTGACTAGTTTAGCAGTTACCAGGGAGGATGTAATTAAACAATTAGAAAAACTAAAACCAAACAAATCCCCAGGGCCGGATGAAGTGTTTGCCAGGGTGCTTAAAGAATGCAAAGAGGAGCTTTCCGAGCCACTGTCTACCATATTTAATAAATCAATAGAGTCAGTCAGAGTGCCAGAGTCATGGAAGGTAGCTAATGTGGTACCAATTTTTAAGAAAGGAGATAGATCACTTGCGTCAAACTATCGGCCAATTAGCCTAACGTCTATTGTGGGAAAGTTACTTGAATCAATAATTGCAAATACAATTCGTCTCCATCTTGAAAAACATAAATTAATAAATGAGTCGCAACATGGTTTTACAAATGGCCGTTCATGTTTAACAAATTTGCTAACTTTTTATTCCAGCATAGTTGAGGCAGTTGATAGTTGTAAGGATTGTGATGTTGTGTACCTTGACTTTAGCAAAGCTTTTGATACAGTGCCACATGAAAGACTAATTAAAAAAATAGAAGCTCATGGTATTGGGGGTGCTATATTAACTTGGATTAGGACATGGCTATTCCAAAGGAAACAGAGAGTTAGTATAAATGGGGTTAAGTCAGAGTGGGATAATGTTGTTAGTGGAGTACCTCAGGGCTCTGTCCTCGGACCTCTGTTGTTTATAATATATATAAATGATTTAGATTCAGGTTTGAGTAGCAACATTTGCAAATTTGCCGATGATACGAAAATCGGTAGGGAAATTAATTCGGAGGAGGACTCACTATTACTTCAAGTTGATCTAGATAGGGTTTTGAAATGGTCAAAGGATTGGCAAATGCAGTTTAATGCTGATAAATGTAAAGTTCTGAGGCTAGGTAATGATGATAGAGGAGTTACAAGATACGAGCTAGATGGTGTTGAGATTGCGAAGTCGGATTGCAAAAGGGATCTGAGAGTTATGATTAGTAAGAATTTAAAACAAAAGGATCAATGCATGAATGTTCGTAATAAGGCGAATAGGACACTGGGATTTATTAATCGAAGCGTTAGTAACAAGACACCTGGTGTGGTTCTTAAGCTATATCTTGCTCTGGTTAGGCCCTATTTAGATTATGCAGTTCAGTTTTGGTGGCCGTATTATAGAATAAATATAAATTCACTTGAACGTGTCCAACGTAGGATGACTAAGTTAATTCCCCAAATTAGAAATCTTTCATATGAAGAAAGATTAACAAAGCTTAAGTTGCATTCACTGGAAAGGCAAAGAGTTAGGGGTGACATGATAGAGGTTTACAAGTGGGTGAATGGACATAACAAAGGGGATATTAATAGGGTATTAAAAGTATCAACACACGACAGCGCACGAAACAATGGGTATAAATTGGATAAGTTTAGATTTCGGAAAGACTTGGGTAAATACTGGTTCAGTAACAGGGTTGTTGATTTGTGGAACCAATTGCCGCGTAACTTGGTGGAGGTGGTGTCCCTCTATTGTTTCAAGCGCGGGTTGGACAAGTATATGACAAGACGACAAGAGCTAGAGTTTTATAATTGTTTACATCATATTTACTATGTCTGAAATACAGAGGGTAAAAATTTCAGGGATATTGATGGGTTATTTACAAATATACGAGAGAGAACTAAGGTGGGGGACGAGAGCTGGAGCTCGATAACTGTTTTGATCTTATTTACTAACTTTGAAGTATGTCTGCTTTAAATTTCAGGGAAAATTGATCTGTTACTAACGATCTTGTACAAATGAACTAAGCTGGGGGACAAGAGCTAGATTTGGATAATATTTTGGATTTACTAAACTACATCTGAAATACAGAGGGTAGAAATTTCAGGGAATTTGATAGAATAATACCGAAGACACGAGAAGGAAGTAAGGCGGGGGATGAGAGCTGGAGCTCAGTAACTGACTTGATCTTATTTACTGTGTCTGAAATACAGAGGGTAAAAATTTCAGGGAATTTGATTAGGTTGACGAAGATGTGCGAGGGAGCTAAGGTGGAGGACAAGAGCTGGAGCTCGGTAACTAAATTACTGTATTGAACTACGTTTGAAATATGATTATTTTTAAATTTTAGAGGGATTGGACTGTTAGTATTCATTATACGACAGGGGACTAAGGCGGGGGATAGGAGCTGGAGCTCGATACCAAATTATTGTATTTTAATACGTTTGAAATAGCTGTGTTTTAAATCTCGAAGAAAATGATTGG
This sequence comes from Procambarus clarkii, assembly GCF_040958095.1. Lineage (NCBI taxonomy): Eukaryota > Metazoa > Arthropoda > Malacostraca > Decapoda > Cambaridae > Procambarus > Procambarus clarkii. The sequence continues at coordinate 20,611,931 of NC_091151.1, read as the reverse complement.
ATACTAAAGAAGATGTATTAGTAAAACTAAGGTGTGAACGTGAGCTAATCCCTGACTTTGTTTATATATGTAAAACTGAATAGTTTAATGAAAAGGAACTATGAATGAACAATATGAAGGAGAGGGACGGTCCAGATATTATGGAGAAGATAAGATAAGATTAAGAGGTAACCTGCATGCGGCGTCTGGCTGACGGTCTAAAAGTAAACACAGGTGGGCCACAGATTGTGAGGTAAGGGGGGGAGGGGACATTATCGTATGACATTATTTTCATCATAAGAACTTTAACAAACTCGTATGACATTATTTTCATTATAAGAACTTTAACAACTTCTAAAATCTGTGACTGACAAAATTTACCTGAAAACCCTGGCTCATAAACACGAATTTGAATTTCTCCCATAAGAACTTTAACAAACTCGTATGACATTATTTTCATTATAAGAACTTTAACAACTTCTAAAATCTGTGACTGACAAAATTTACCTGAAAACCCTGGCTCACATGCGGGATATTGGACCTCAAAACCCTGGCTCACACGCGTGATTTTGGACCTGAAAACCATGGCTCACACAGGTAACTTTTTCCGAAGTTGAAAACAGGCAAAATATGTCCGTAGAGTTCACCTGGAAATGCTGTGACACAAGCACGATATTTTCTAAAAATTTTCTTTAAGATTTTTCTACTTATTTTCATCATAAGAAACCTTAACAAACTTCTAAAATTTCAGAAATTATTTTCCTCATAAGAACTCCTTAATTCCAAATCACAGACTGCCCAAATTCGCCTGAAAAACCCTAAGCCACACAGAGGATTTCTAAATTCACCTGAAAACCCTAAGCCACACAGGATTTTTTCCCCCAGAAAAAAAAATCCTCTGTGCGTCTTACTCCCTACTACTATCATGGATATGTAGAATAAATTGGAGCAATTAAATGTGTACAAAAAATCTTAGCTTTAAGACGATTTCTATGACATCGTTCGTGCCTCGTCCTCGTGATCTCAGGATCTCCACATAGAAGCCCTTAGGGGTGAATAACACGAATGTAGTTAACGGCTCGTTGACTCCTCACATACGAGCTGTAATTTAAAGGATATTACGTAGCATTGAACTAGGCTACTTAAGTCTCAATATTTATGAAATAGAAAATAAAGATTAGTGAGGTACTAACATTGGATTTTTAGTCGTCTTACGAAGTTATCTTGAGGTTATCTTGAGATGATTTCAGGGCTTTAGTGTCCCCGCGGCCCGGTCCTCGACCAGGCCTCCACCCCCAGGAAGCAGCCAGTGACAGCTGACTAACACCCAGGTACCTATTTTACTGCTAGGTAACAGGGGCATAGGGTGAAAGAAACTCTGCCCATTGTTTCTCGCCGGCGCCTGGGATCGAACCCAGGACCACAGGATCACAAGTCCCGCGTGCTGTCCGCTCGGCCGACCGGCTCCCTGTAACGTAACGTAACGACAGACTGCCCACGAAATATACAATCTCTAATGATACATCAAGAAAGAAATATATACTTATCGGTGAGTGCAATATATGCTGAAGTCTGCCGGTATCGCGTCTCAGTCTCAAACTTCCACAATGTTGTACACGTGGTTGAGAGTTTGGCTTGAATATCAACGCGTTATTATTTGACCGAGCACTGTAGATCACGTAGAAGAATAATTATTCGTTCTAAGCTGAGTATCAGTGTAATTGTTGCTGATAATCCCAACGTCACGTGTCTCAGACTCTGACGCCACGACTTTCCCGTCCAAGTACGTATGCTCTCATCGCTCACTCCGCAACACGAGCCCGCCACACACACACAATGGCGTCTCTCTTCCCTCAACCCGCGTCACGCATTCACCACAGAAATTATATATCACGAATAATACTATTTCGCGCAATTGTGGTTGAAATACTTTAATAAAGACTGGGTTGTGATTCTAGGGATTTAAATATTATTGCTTTCTCGTCTCATAGTGGTAAACGAGAAATGGAGAAGATTTTAGTTTTCTCCATGGCATTCACGCGTGACAGAAAAACTATTACTTGATAACAATTGTAACTAAAAACTCTCGATTTAGAATTATTTGGGAGTTATGTTATCCATAAATAATTATTACACGGAATACTGATGATTTTAGAGAACCACATTCAATTCTCTAACACACTGGCAATAAATGTGTTTAACTAGATATAAGCTGATACAATACTGGTGCTTGGTTTCGTAAGAATTCCAGCATCCATATGTAGATATGGATGCTGGAATATGGAATGCTATAGATATGGATGCTGGATGCTGGAATATGGTTAGTTTATGTGAACATTACTGTTAGTAAGTTTTAGTGACTACTGTAGTTAGTATAGAATAATACTGATTTATTATAATACAATAGTATTGTATTAGTGTTGGAAATTTCCAACATAACTCCGGGGGGAGATTTCAAACTCCATTTGAGGTAAAGATCTCTTCTTAATGGGAGTAACTCTTGCTTTAGATGTGAGCAAAATTGATTGTGCACTATTAACTAAGTAGGCTACAGCGCCATACGCTTTGCCAGAGGCATCGCAAAAAATGTGCAAATTTGTGGGCAAGTTTTGTCCTGCAGCATTACGAGGAAATTTCAAAACACCTATAACTGATTGAAATCCGTTGTGAGTATCTGCCATTTATCTTGCAACTCAATTGGCAACGGATCATCCCATCCCATATGTTTCTGCCAGCATTCCTGCATTAGGAGTTTTCCCCTTATTAATATAGGACTAAGTAAGCCGAAAGGGTCAAATGGTTGACTGACATACGAGAGTAATTTTCTCATGGTAAGGGATGAATTATCGGTTTGTACTGACTTGACATTCATCTCGTCAGTACTTGTGTTCCATTCCACACCCAGAACTTTTAATTGATTAGGCACCTGATAACCTGGAAACTCTTTCTCGATTATCTGGTTTAATGATTTATTACTTGAGGCCCATGATTGTAGTGGCATATTGGCTCCTAATAACTCACGGTTAGCCTCATGGTAGATTTCTACCAAATTGGATTGATCATTTGTAGTTCCCTGGAAATTATCGACATACAAGTTGTCACTGATTTCTGCCTTATGAGGGCTATTTGTCTTCCTCAAATGTGTATCTAATGTTGCTTGAAGTAGAAACGGGAGGAAGTCGCTCCGAATAGCACTGAGGCAAAACGATAAGTTATGATATCACTGTTAGGATCCAGTGGGTCCTTAATCCAGAGAAACTTGGCGTAATTACGATCCTCTTCTTGTAAACCTACTCTAAGGAAAGCTTTACTGATATCAGCAGTATAAGCAAAAATACCAGTACGGAATCGTAATAACACATCATGTAGCCTTTGTGTTAGGCTAGGTCCCGTTTGGAGACATTCATTCAAGGACACGCTGTTTGGCTTCACTTTAGCACTACAGTTGAAGACAATACATATTGGTGTTGTCAATGAATCTTTCACCACAGCGTGATGGGGTAAATAGTGACCTATTTTTCGGTCATCATTAACAACAACCTCGATAAATTTACTGTTCAGTTGTTGTTGGATTAGTTGATGATACATGTTCAGTTTGTCTGGCTGCTTCTTCAGCCGTATTAATTGAGACTGTAATTGTGAGGCTGCCATGAAATAATTAACTGGAAGTTGTGGATGATTCAACTTCCATGGTAGTCTCACCCAGTATTGTTTATCTTTATAAATAACTGTATCCAGATATTGTTGGTAAGTCCACATATCGTCAGTGTTTGGTTGTTCAGGGACAATACCTAAAGTGTCTAAATCCCACAGACGCTGTACAGGTGGATCAGACTCAATATCTTCAGATATTTCTCTGAAATGTAGGGGTGACTGTTCCAAGCCTAGTCACGCCACTATTGTATTGTTAGGTTGTTGGTTGGTTGACGCTGGATTTTGTTGGAAAAGCACCGGTCCAGTAAGCAACTTGCCTCCAGCAGATGACAACAAATTCATTCCGTGTTGTCTGGTGCATCCCGTTATAAATTTAAAATAATGGTCAGCGCCTGTAAGTATTCCAACATCAGTGAGGCAGTCAGAATTTATTTTGTAATCTGCTAGCCTCATGCGGTTTCGTTTAAGATATTTTGCAGTGCGAGCGAATCCTGTGACCTGCAGGTCTGTAGGAAGTTTGTCTACTACTACCGCTTGTATTGGACTAGTGGAAGATCCAAGTCTCACTAATACCTTAACTACTTGGTATTCACGAGGTCCACTATTAGTCAAGAAACCAGAAATATTCAATCTCACACTTTTGGCAGGTTCTAAATTTAACTGCTCGACTAATTGTTGTGTAACAATTAGTAACGAGAGTAACGCCTGTCCACAAATGTGGTAATCTCACAGATGTTAACAACTACAGACCTATATCTATCCTGCCAAACTTGTCAAAAATTTTTGAAAAACTAATCTATAAGCAGCTTTACTCATATCTAGCCAAACTCAATATACTTAACCCTTGCCAATATGGTTTCAGACCCAAAAAAAGCACTAACGATGCACTTATTAGTATGCTTAACTCGATTCATACAGCTCTTGATAAAAATGAGTTCTCTGTTGGGTTGTTTGTGGACCTGCGTAAAGCTTTCGACACTGTCAACCACCAAAACCTTCTTCTTAAATTACATCATTATGGAGTCAGAGGACACTCCCTACAATACCTCAAATCCTACCTTACTGACAGGCTTCAATATGTTTCTGTGAATAATACAATTTCTCCCACCCTACCCATCAACATTGGTGTTCCCCAGGGCAGCATACTTGGCCCACTCCTCTTTCTCATCTACATTAATGACCTTCCAAATGCCTCCCAACACCTCAAACCAATTCTATTTGCTGACGACACAACCTTCATTTACTCCAGTCCTGATCCCCTTGCTCTAAATGCCACAGTAAACACTGAGCTAAATAAAGTCCATCTGTGGCTAACTGCCAACAAACTCACCCTTAACATTGACAAAACCTTTTATATTCTGTTTGGCAATAAATCCTCTAATCAAATAAATCTCAAAATAAACAATACCCAAATTTGTAACAAATTAGATGGCAAATTCCTTGGCATTCTCATTGACCACAAGCTTAATTTCCAGGGACACATTCTAAACATATCAAAAAAAGTTTCAAAAACTGTGGGCATTCTTTCTAAGATCAGATATTATGTACCACGCCCTGCCCTGGTGACTCTCTATTACTCCCTTATCTATCCATATCTCAACTATGGTATTTGTGCTTGGGGCTCTACTACCCAAAATCACTTACGTCCTCTAATTACTCAACACAAAGCTGCTATTAGGACAATATCCAATTCTGGCCCCAGACATCACTCGGTACCCCTACTTAAATCTCTGAATATGTTAGACATTAAGTCACTGCACATTCTCTCATGTGTATTATACATATATAAAACGCTAAACTATAATGCCAATCCTGATCTCAAAAGCTTCATAGAAGGTTGTATCAGAACCCATGAGCATCACACCAGAAATAAATACAGTTTTGATATTCCTAGAGTACGACTTAATCAAACTAGAAATGCTCTACAAATCAAGGGGCCCAGAATGTGGAATGACCTTCCCAACCATGTTAAACCTTGAGATAACTCTGATTGGAGTGTCTCCATATTATTTCATTTGTACTCATTAATTTGTGTGTGCCTATTTTGAGTATTGCTGAATGGTCACCATTACATCTAATGGTGATATAGAAGAGCTAACCGGACGAAAGTTAATGGTGAAGTTCGAGCATTGCTCAAAATAGTTAGCTATCTCTTGTTAGGTAGGCACATTTAACCTCAAGTGAGGTAGAGTATAAATTAGCCACATTAAATTAGGCTACATTTAATGTTACTTGTCAACTAATGAACAAGTACCCAAGCTTTATTAGTAATACTTATTCTAATCCCATGAAGTTTGGACCTAATACCAACATGGCTACTCCTGAAAAATTAAGGAGAACCTATATTGGCCTTAAAGGTCATTTAACCAGACTAATTAACAAGTCTGAGGGCTTATCTAAAGAAACTCCCATTGACTCCTATCAATTAGAGACATCAGTAAGAGTAGCTGATCTGAAATTTGATCAAGTTAGGTCTACAAGTCAGTCTTATATTGCGCTACTGAATACCATAGAAACTGATCCTGATGAATTAGGTCAAATTATAGACGATATTGCCCAGTATGAAGATGAGACTCAAGATAAACTTTACATGCTATCTAATCTAGCAAAACAATCTAAATCCAATACAAACAATACTATGTCTCAATTCAGTAACCAACTACCAGAGGTTCGTTTACCTACTTTAGACTTACCTACATTTACAGGACTGGATACAGAAAATTGGGACAATTTTTGGACTTCATTTGAAGTTCATATACATAAGAAATCGTCTCTTGACAAGATTTCTAAATTCTCATACCTGCTTAGTCTTCTCAAAGGAGAGGCTAAAAAGGTCATACATAACCTAACTCTCACTGAGAGTAATTATGAGGAAGCTATAAAACTGTTGAAGTTGAACTATTACAACAAAGAGTTGAGTATAGCTAACCTTTATTATCAATTGCTAGATCTGAATGCACCAAATAGCAGACCAGAGTCACTTCAAAGCTTCAGACTAGAAGTAGAGTCTCTAGTAAAGGCCTTAGGTACTAAAGTTGATATACCAGCCTCAGAATGGTCAATCAAGTTACTTTTGCAGAGGAAATTACCTCGAAATGTCTTAACAGAGCTCTGCTCACACTATAAAACCGAGTTTCTCACTCTTGACCAAATATTCGAGGGACTGAGAATAACGGTTAACAGGTTGAAGACCCATGATAAGATTAAACCTGAGTCTAAACCAACTAATGCTGACACTCCAGTCAAACCCAAACAGACTTTGAATAAGTCTAATAAGTATAAATCTAAGACTGCTCCATCCACTGGAAAAAGGAGTGGTAATGTAGGTACTTATTCGGTGTCACCTTCTGAGATAACCAATGACTTGTCTGCTAAAGAGACCAAGTCAACCAAAGAAAGAAGGTGTCTGTTTTGTAATCAAGGACATGCCACCTACCAATGCTCTGTTTATCCTAATTATAATACTAGGATTAAATGGTTACACGAAATACACAAGTGCACCAAGTGCATGGGCTCTCATGATCCCAAAAAATGTGTAGTACAACTACGTTCATGCAGTAGATGCTACCAAGGTGTACATCACTACGCCTTATGTAGAAAAACTTCTACCCAATCCATGACAACTGGGGAGAATTCCATGAATTCTACCACAGTACAATATTGCAAAGTGCATCAAGAAATAAATGTACTTGCTACTGAGTCAGGCAATAATACCACTCTGCCTACAGCTCAACTTAGACTAATAAACAGGAGATCTAGAGTTAACACTAGAGGTCTTTTTGATCAAGGATCACAGAAAACCTTCATTACACAACAGTTAGTAGAGCAGTTAAAATTAAAACCTGCCAAAAGTGTGAGATTAAATATTTCTGGTTTCTTGACTTATAGTGGACCTCGTGAATACCAAGTAGTTAAGGTATTAGTGAGACTTGGATCTTCCACTAGTCCAATACAAGCGGTAGTAGTAGATAAACTTCCTACAGACCTGTAGGTCACAGGATTAGCTCGGACTGTGAGGGATCTAGATCCCTCAGCTAGTTTTTCCTGGTTTCTAGATTAGGCTAGGCACTCTAGAAACTGAAGCTTTCAAAATAACATATGCTTGTTGGGTGTTGAATGAAAGCTTATGTTATGGACTATCACTTGAGAGTAGTTAGAAGTCTGTGATTGCCCTGTAGAGAGAATTACAGAGATTTTCCTGTTTCTGTGAAATAGGATGGGAGTTGAGAGTGGAGTGGTGTAGGGAGGTACTTGACTCTCCCAACGGTTTTACAGGGGGAGAGGAGGGACAGTGGGGTAGGCCTCACCCTCCTTGTGACGTCACAGGACGCCCGAGGGTGATGGAGAGAGGTGATTGGACCCGGCACCTGAGGAGCCGTGCCTACTTCAAGCTGATTGGTCTAGGCATGGTAGTAAGGAGGTATGGGCATCTTGAGTTCCCTTAGCCCTGCCAAATCTTCAGTTTGAATTGGGCGGCCAGGGAAAGGAGACGTTTTTGGGTGGAGGTGGCACCCTGCCACCTCCACCCCCTGTTAATCGCTTCTGTCGTCCAAATTACTCGATTGGTGGCACTTCTGCCATCAGGGGTTGTGTCAAGGCCTAATTAAGTGAATTGGGGCCAGGGATTTACGGAAGAAACAGTAAAAAGCTAAGAGACAGTTGACTGTGTGAACGCATGAGGAAGGCTGGCAGAGCCTCATGGTGTAACAGGCTGCGTCAGTGTGGGGACGCCGCCGGCCATTGTCACCACAGTGTAGAGCAAGGCAGGCTCTACTCTGATGAAGTTGTGATTCCCCAGCCGTGAGGGTACTCCTGTGGGCGGCACCCATGTGCGCGCCCGCCCGCGGGTGGAGGTCACCCACCCAGGCCACCCGCCTGCCCGCGCGCCGGCTACCCCAGGCCACCCAACCCCCCTCTCTCAGCTCGGGAGGGGTGCTGTGGCCACATGCCTTGGCCACTTTCCCGGGACAGCCTAGGGCCACGTCTTGTCGACGCATGAGGAGCAAGCAAGCTAAGTGGGTCAGCTAGTGTGGTAGTAACTTTGGTAATGAGGAAAAATAAGGGAAAGAGGGCAGTAGAAAGGAGCCATGAGTACAATAAAAGTTGTTACATTGAGGAAGCAGCTGAGAGACAGCTGTCTGTACTGTCGTCCAGGTGACTGGTTGGGATGTACCTGGAGATGGATGTTGTACACGGTACCACACAAGTAGTTATATATATATATATATATATATATATATATATTCATATAAGTGTGTAGACAGACTAGAGTATGTGACCAGTCAGTGTAGAGATTTACCATATAAGTGATCCAGCCTGTCGATTCTATATAATCGTTCAGGCTGGATTAATGCCATAGAGTACCGTAAAATTATAATCATTAGAGGTAGGCAGGGATGTCAGTGGAGACTCCTGAAGTCTGTGTAGGTAGTTGAACACTACTTGGTGATTAATTTTCATGGATTATATGAATGCCATTTCTATGTGTTCATTTGCATGTTTATGTACTGTGTTGTGTGGTAAGTCAGTAGGTGTGATTGCTGACTGATTGCCTAATGATGTCATTAGCATGTGGGGTATGCTGATGGCATCATTATGTTGCAGGTTTGTGCAGTGTTGTTATCAGTTTATACAATATTATTGCCCCAGGAACTGTGTTGAGGGTTTAAGGGACCTCTAGGATGTATTCAGGGGAATGCACAGTACTTATTGAGAGCAGGCAATTGATGGGTTAATTGCCTGGCTGAGGTATGTGTGTGTTCACAGTATTCCTTTGCAATCAGGTGCAAGAAGTAAAAGAGGGGGAGGGGCAGTAATATTAGTATACGTGTGTGTGTTGCACAACCGTGTGTTTTTATTGTGTGGGCACAGTAATTAGCGAGTTGCAGTAGCCGCAACCATATGTGGGCAGTGCTGTTATGATGTTGCATGCCATTATAGTGTGACCTATGTAACGCTGGGGTTACTTTGTTTCTTTAAGTTGTGTTGAGGACTTAAGGATTCAGTGAGTTAATTAAGTAAAGGGGTAATTAACTGGATAAGGGGTGCACACTTAGTATTGTGGAGTGAGTGAGGGCTGTTATAAGAGAGAACAGTGTTGAGCTAGAATGAGATACGTCTCGGGAGCAATTAATTGTCCATGTGACAATTAATTGACCACTCTAGCTAATTATGTAATTAGCCTTCTCATCATGAATTCACGTAGTGGGAGAGGATCTGTCAGTACTTGTGTTAACGTAATATGCTCGAGACTAATTACCTTTCAGGGGTATAGCAATTAGTGGCTCATGTTCATTAGTGGAGTAATTAACATTGGAGAGCTCCGGTGACTCGGTAAAGCGAGGTCATGGAGCTAGCATAAATCGTTGTATTAATCATATCCTGTCTGAGGACAGTGGATTATTGGCACATCTTGTTAATTAGGGTAATTAACTCCTCTCCCGTGAATTCACAGTGTTTGATGAGACCTGCTTAGGCAGTGCGGAGTGAGATGCATTTATGGATGATTAATTATTGGTCCTGGTGACCGTTAATTAATGGCTCAAGTAATTAGTGGCTTAATTAGGGTAATTACCACTCACTCGTAATTTTTTGACACAGACTGTGGAGAAGCTACCAAGTTAGGGTAGGCTTAGTTAACGTAACTCAATGGGGATGTAATTAGTGGTCCGTTTGACCTTAATTGAGAATTACTCACTGAATACTTGCAAGGAGTCAAGTGTGGTGTAATATGTTGAGTTATTGTTAACAAGAGAGAGACAAGTGTTAATGATTAACGTAGGGACGTGTAAAGGCAACAGTCACAGTGAAGTTCACGCAGTGGAGGAATTGTCAAGTGAAGACTAACGTAGTGTTAACGATTTAACGAGCTGTCGTTAATTGAGTGATTAACGTAAGGGGTTGACGGTCTGTTGTGATCGGAGTCAATTGCGCTGTAATTAAGCTTCCGTAATTCGTTGGACTAATCAGCTCTGTCTGCGGACAGAGTGATTAAGCACTCGTAGCTAATTAAAGATAATTAGTAATCGCCACTTAGTGAATTCACCAGGTGTTGGTGTTGTTGTTTACACGGAGTATTTGAACATTGTTTGTGATTACCGTAGTACTTTGTTGCTGACTGCTGCGATCAGTCAATTAACGTAATTAATCACTTCAGGCAATTTCCTTTGGTTGTCGTCTGGTGACGAGAGTAGAGTCATCTAGGGATCTGTGGAGCTGTGTTACAACAGGGCAACTTCTTATTGGGAGACGTGGGTCTCTCCTGGGGGGGGGGGCAGGAGGACCCCTAAGTTTGTGATTATAGTAGCTGTCAGGGAAACCAAGACACTATTGATTGCCTGCTTGTGTCTTTGTTTCAGTGGATCCTTCATTTGTTCAGTTAGTTCATGTTGTCAGCCCGAAGTGTCAGCAAGATGGAGCCTGCTGTCACTTCTCGAGGGGCTGTTGAATAGCTGTGTTGCAAATGCCACTTGATGTACAATAACGTAACCATTCGCTGTGGTGTAACTTAGTCTGTGATATTTTTCTTTGTTTTGCAATATTGCGTCATCAGTGGGCACACCTGTGTTCAGGTTAGTTCAGTATGCAGCCTCACAGCAAGGGTTGCTATGTAGCTGTTTGTTATCGTGCCACTGGATTGACATTAACGTAATGTAAACTCGGTAATGTAGTAGTTAGTCTCTTGTTATTAATAAATTGTTATGTTGTAGAAAACAGTCTTTGATGTCAACCCTTCAACCATATTATTCCACCATATTTCTGCATATTATTATTAAATGTTGATGTGATCTTGATAAGGCGGCTGTTCATGGGAATTCGAATTCCAATTCATAGCGCCACATCAAATATAAATATTTGATTGTGAGAACCCGTCGGTTACCCTTTATTAGTTTTATCGTCCTGTTTAACTAGGAGGAGCCAGCGGCCTATTGTGGACAGGTTTTCACCCTTGGTGGTGGAGGCCTGGCGGTTTGCTCCCGCTTTTCCTTTTTCTACTGGACTCATGCTTAACTGCCGTGAGCAGACTTTAAACTTGCAGTCCACCTCCTAAGGGAGGTAGGCGTAGAGAAAAATCTCACACAGACTGCGAAATATCTTAAACGAAACCGCATGAGGCTAGCAGATTACAAAATAAATTCTGACTGCCTCACTGATGTTGGAATACTTATAGGCGCGGATCATTATTATAAATTTATAACGGGATGCACCAGACAACACGGAATGAATTTGTTGTCATCTGCTGGAGGCAAATTGCTTACTGGACCGGTGCTTTTCCAACAAAATCCAGCGTCAACAAACCAACAATCTAACAACATAATAGTGGCATGACTAGGCTTGGAACAGTCACCCCTACATTTCAGAGAAATATCTGAAGATATTGAGTCTGACCCACCTGTACATTGTCTGTAGGATTTAGACACTTTAGGTATTATCCCTGAGCAACCAAGCCCTGATGATATGTGGACTTACCAGCAATATCTGGATACAGTTGTCTATAAAGATAAACAATACTGGGTAAGACTCCCATGGAAGTTGAATCATCCACAACTTCCAGTTAATTATTTTATGGCAGCCTCACAATTGCAGTCTCAATTAACAAGACTACAGAAACAGCCAGACAAACTGAACATGTATCATCAACTAATCCAACAACAACTCAACAGTAAATTCATCGAGGTTGTTGATAACGATGACCGGAAAATAGGTCATTATTTACCTCATCACGCTGTGGTGAAAGATTCATTGACAACACCTATCCGTATTGTCTTCAACTGTAGCGCTAAAGTGAAGCCAAACAGTGTGTCTTTGAATGAATGTCTCCAAACAGGACCTAGCCTAACTCAAAGGCTATATGATGTGCTGTTATGAGGAGGATCGTAATTACACTAAGTTTCTCTGGATTAAGGACCCACTGGATCCCAACAGTGATATCATCACATATCGTTTTGCCTCAGTATTATTCAGAGCGACGTCCTCCACATTTCTATTGCAAGCAACATTAGACACACATTTGAGGAAGTCAAATAGTCCTTATAAGGCAGACATTAGTGACAACTTGTATGTCGACAATTTCCAGGGAACTACAAATTATCAAACCAATTTGGTAGAAATCTACCATGAGGCTAACCGTGAGTTATTAGGAGCCAATATGCCACTACAGTCATGGGCCTCAAATAATGAATCACTAAACCAGATAATCGAGAAAGAATTTCCAGGTTATCAGGTACCCAATCAATTAAAGGTTCTAGGTGTGGAATGGAACACAAGTACTGACGAGATGAATGTCAAATCAGTACAAACCGATAATTCATCCCTTACCATGAGAACATTGCTCTCGTTTGTCAGTCAACCATTTGACCCTTTAGGCTTACTTAGTCCTATATTAATAAGGGGCAAACTCCTAATGCAGGAGTGCTGGCAGAAACATATGGGATGGGATGATCCGTTACCAAGTGAGTTACGAGCTAAATGGCAGATACTCTCAACGGATTTTAATCAGTTAGGTGTTTTGAAATTTCCTCGTAATGGTTTAGGACCAAACTTGCCCACAAATTTGCACGTTTTCTGCGATGCCTCTGGCAAACCGTATGGCGCTGTAGCCTCCTTAGTTAATAGTGCACAATCAATTTTGCTCACATCTAAAGCAAGAGTTGCTCCCATTAAGAAGAGATCTTTACCTCAAATGGAGTTGACTGCATTGCTAGTGGGAGTAAGATTGGCTCATTGCTTGACTAAGACACTCAATAATATCCACTTTGGTGAGATTGTCGTGTGGTCAGACAATGAGGCAGTCTTACAATGGGTAAGAAACAACAATAATAAAACTCCCTATGTCAGTAATCGTGTTAGGGAAATTCATGAATTATCTGCTACGTATAAATTCAGACATGTTCCTACTAAGGACAATCCTGCAGATTATTTAATTCGAGGATTAACACTAAAACAACTCATCAAGTCTTCGCTGTGGTTCAATGGACCTTCATGGCTTGTTGGTGGTCAGTGGCCCAAACAAAAGCCACAAGTCATAGTGACCAATATCACCACTCCCATGAAAGAACCAGAACCTCAACGAATCTTAGCCATTGATCCTCACAATTATTCTAACTTAAGTAAGTTATTAAGAGTGACCGCACATGTGTTTGACTTTCTTGCTAAGATAGGAATCCGACATAAGTTTCCCAATCCTATTCTCTACTGGATCAAACGTGCACAACAAGAGACATAAGGAAGCGAATATGAAAATCTAAATCTTCCAGATAAATTAACTAAGTCTCTAGGTATCTGGTATGATGCCAACACTCATAATATACTAAGGTGTGGAGGACGTTTGCTTCATGCAAAAATTGATCTGGACACAAAGAATCCAATTCTTCTACCACGTCACCACATCATCACCAAACTTCTAGTTTTACATCACCATCAATACGGTACTTTACATGGTGGAGTGTTAGATACTCTCACCGACCTTAGACAGAAATTTTCGCTTCCTCAAGGTCGTCAGACAGTGAAGTCAATTATTAAATTCTGTGTAATCTGCAAAAGATACGATGCTAGAGTATGTCCTTAACCAGGACCTCCACCACTTCCAGAAGAAATATTGGTTCATCTTCGTCCTTTTGAAACCACTGGTGTAGATTACACAGGAGCCTTGCTTCTCACTGGCAACCCAAATAAGATACCAGTGAAAGCTTACATTTGCCTCTTTACGTGTGCTACTACTAGAGGCGTACATTTAGAAGTGACTTCAGATATGAGCGCTGAAGCCTTCATCCAAGCCTTCCGCAGATTTGCAGCTCGCAGATCTTGTCCCAAACTCATGATATAGGACAATGGTTCCAATTTTGTGGCAGGAGAAGCCTGTCTGCGAGAAGTGTGGAGTCATCTAGAAGTACAATCAGTCCTGCAGAGACGACAATGTCACTGGAAATTTATAGCTCCAAGAGCCCCTTGGCAAGGTGGGTTCTACGAACGAATGATAGGCACTGTCAAGAAGTGTTTAAGAAAAACCTTACATAGACAAAAAAACAGTTACTCCGAACTCCAAACAATTGTTGTGGAAATCGAGGCGCGAGTCAATAACCGCCCATTAACATACATGTCCGATGATTTCTCACAAAGAGAACCTCTGAGTCCCTCACACTTGATACATGGAGGTCTACTGAGTCCTCTCATACCTTTAACAGAAGAGGACCCCGTCGACCCCTCACATGTAACCAGAAGTAACTTGGTAGAAAGTTACCAACATCTCTCAAGAGTCATTGAAAGGTGGAATGAGGTGTGGACTCGAGAGTACCACTACGGAGCTCACATGTGACCAGAGCTGTGACTTGGTGGAAAGCTACCAGCATCTCTCCAGAGTTATTAACAGGTGGAATGAGGTGTGGACTCGAGAGTACCTCACAGCTCTACGAGAGTACCACTACGGAGCTTCGAGTCCTTATAATAAAGTACAACTTAAACCAGGGGACCTAGTATTAGTCGACAGTGATGGACCAAGGTCGGAGTGGCCCATAGGCAAAATTGTTGCCATCCATCCAGATCATCAAGGTATCCTGAGAGTAGTGAAAGCTTTATGCCGAGGCAACACTACCCTAAAAACTTTAGAGAAGTTGGTACCTCTCGAATTAGCAGAACGAGAGTGTTTGCCAGAACCAGCTTCACCAGTAGTTTCCGAGGACAGTAATTCTGATCCACCGAGCAACCGCCCCACTAGAGCTGCTGCTCAACAATGCAAGCGGAAACTGCAAGCCTATTACAGCTCTGACCAAGAGTAAATCCCTTTCCATCCAATTTAAGTAACCATGATGATACTGTGGTGTGATGTCAAGTAACAAATCATTACAAGTCACTATGACCCAAGGGATTCTTATCACAGTAGATTCTCAGTTATTTGAATTGTGTGATTTAAATTCTTAATTGTTGTATAAGCTATAAATAACATTATTTGTCTAGAGTATCTGAGAGTTTACAGACTTTTAGACTTAGTAACATAAACATTACATGTCATAACGACACCAGTCACAGAGTTTATTGTAAGCCTTCTTAGTTATTAGCTTTAGGTAATTCATAATAACATGTTCCATTTAACATGAAATCTGCAAGACTTATAGTTCTTGTATGTCCTTGACAAATACGGGACATTCGTTATGTGTGTACTAACATACTAACATACTAATATACTAATATTAATACCAACTTCGGGATGGGTATGTCAGTACTCAACATTACACTGCGACCCGATAAATCTCCCCCCGGAGTTATGTTGGAAATTTCCAACATAATACAACACTGTTGTATTATTATTAATTATTAGTAAAATCTACTAATTACTGTAGTAACTAAAATTAACCATCCGTAGAGTTCACATGAACTAATAATTGTATCTGTACAATAATGCTAGAATTCTTACGTAACCAAACACCAGTATTGCGTCAGATTCTACCAAAATAAACACATTTATATCCAGTGTGTCAGAGAATTGAGTTTGATTCTCTAAAAACAACAGTGTTCTGTGTGATAATTATTTACCGATAACCTGACTCCCAAATAATGCCAAATCGAGCGTTTCTAGTTACAACTGTTATCTGGTAATAAATTTAACGTCACACATGAATGTCATGGAGAGAATTAAAATCATCCTCCATTGCTCGTTTAACATCGTAAAACGAGCAAGTAATAATATTTAGCTCCCTAGAATTATAAACCTGTCATTATCCAAGCATTTTAGCCGCTACTGTGAGAAATAATATTATTCGTATTAAATAATTTGTGTAGCAAATGCGGGACGCAGAGCGGGGCAGGGAGAGACGCCATTAATCGGAGAGGGTGTGGAGGCGTCGGTGTTAGAGGAAAGGCGCTAAAGTGCGGTGTGAAGACTTGTTGCGGAATTGAGCAACTCGTTTGGTGTCAGTGTCATATGATACATTGTGGTGAATCGTCAACAAGAATTAACTTGACATTCAGCCCGGAACTTGTCAATTTGTTCCGTGTAATCCATCGTGACTGGCCAGAGAAGCGCGTCGACATCTAGGCCAAGCTAGCCACCACGTGTTCGCCATTGCGTCGCTAGAGCCTGGGACGCGAGTTTCGGCAAGCTTCAACTTATACAATGCCCTATTAGCTAAGTACACATATTCCCTTTTGATGCATCATTAGAGATTGTTTACAGCAGGGAAGCTTGTCGTCACACCGAGCGACATAAATAAAACACATGTTAGTATATTTATTACTCTCCATTCCCAATTTCTTGAATATAGATTTTAGTAGCCTAATATGTTGTTACGTAATATATCTTAATTTACAGCTTGTGTATGAGGAATTCCCCGAGCTGTTACTTTACCCGTGTTATTCATCTCCCAGTGTTCCATGAAGAATTCCGGAGATTCCGAGGATGATTCATGATTGATGTCTTGGAAAACGTCTTCAAGCTAAGACCTTTTTCCGTATTTTAATTATTCAAATTATATGTATTGGATTATCACTATTGATCACTGTGCACTGGATTTAACACGTGTTTATTATAATCATTAATTTCTGATGTTCATAATCTATATTCTTGTTGGTGACAAATACCCTATTGATTCTCTAATTGGTCATAGGATTAGGTTATTACACAATGAACTAATGTACGAACCGCATTAGTTCCTAGACATATATGAAGTTCTAGCAATAACCCCCCAATGTAGGTGTTTGAGGCTTTGATTCAAGTAAATTACTTATACAGCCCATTAATTATTCAAGTGATTATAATTTCTAGTATTTATCCATAGTTACTGGTTCCTCTAGGAATTTCAAATGATCACATTTTATTAGTTTCCCTCTTTACTATAAAAGCGGGTGGTCCTTCGTAATTATTTTCATTACTTCAATAATTAAATAAATAGAGTCAAGTCCCAAATGTCCCACAATACATGTTAAATGATTGCTATATTGTTTTGACGTGCTATATTGAGGCTTAAATAGGGATCCAACTTGTACATACTGGGGCTCACATTAAGGCTGTTGTTACAATGTTTGATCAGAGCAGACTCGATCACGTTTCGTTCAACAAAATCCTTACTTTTAACAATACATTTTGCCCCTGTGAAGTCGATAGAATGATTACATAAACTGGAATGTAAATACAATGCACTGGATTGCTGGGCTGTATGAATAGCATATGAATGCTGTTTTAAACGCGAGGAAAGAGACTTACCTGTCTGGCCGATGTAAACACATGCACACTCATTACAAGGGATGGAATACACACAATCTGCTACAGACGAGGGCGAGTTCTTAATTAACATGGACTTAACTGTATTATCATTTTTGAACACTAGATTAATATTAAAGTTCTTCAGGGCTGGGGCAAGATTTACTAGACCCTCAGAATATGGTAATACCAACGAATTTTTCAGTTCTGGTTAAGACTTAGTAGTCTGTTTGTAGAAAGTCCTTTTTGCTTGACCAAACGCAAGATCCAAGATCGATTTTGGGTATTTTAACTTCTTCCCAATTTCAAATATATTTGCTATTTCTTCATCGAAAAATTCCGGACTGCAAACTCTCAGTGCTCTGAGAAACATACCAGAAAAAACTGCCCGCTTGACCTGAACATGATGATTTGAATAGAAATGTACATACGAGCACACATTGGTAGGTTTCCTATACACACTGAATTTGAAACTCCTACCAATTCTATGAATCATGATGTCTATAAAAGGCAGAACACCATTCACTTCGTTCTCAATTGTAAATTTAATTGGCTGAACCAGCGAATTAATTTGATTGAGAAAATCAGTTTCGTCATGGTTAACCGGCCACAGGCATAAAATATCGTCAACGTACCTGTACCAAAGCAAATTTGAGGGTAAAATCCTGGGAAGGATATTTGTTTCGAAACATTCCATGTACAGATTGCTCAAAACAGGGGAGAGGGGATTACCCATCGCCATGCCAAATGTTTGTTTATAAAATGAATCATTAAAGCTGAAATAATTATCTTTAATGCACAATTTTGTAAGTTCAATAATGGTGTTAGTAGGTAAAGTTAAATTATACCTTGGGAGTAGATCCCGTAGGAATGACAACAGATCATCAACAGGAACCCTATTGAACAGAGCCGTCACATCAAAACTCACAAGTTTAAAATCATAATTTAATTTCAAACTAGACAACTTGTTAACCAAGTCCAAGTTGTTTGTTATGTGTGAGTTGGAAATGGAACCTACTACTGGAGACAAGACTTGGACAAGCCATTTGGAAAGTCTATATGCCACAGAGTATATGCCATATACTCCCAAGGTATAATTTAACTTTGCCAACTAACACCATTATTGAACTTACAAAATTGTGCATTAAAGATAATTATTTCAGCTTTAATGATTCATTTTATAAACAAACATTTAGCATGGCGATGGGTAATCCCCTCTCCCCTGTTTTGAGCAATCTGTATATGCGTTTGTTATGGTTTTCGTTAGCTTTGTTTTTGTAAGTGCTAATATGTCTGGGTTTTCTTCTAGGTGCCCATTCTCCGAGTTCACTTGTTTTATTTGTAATCCCGTCTATGTTAGTGTGCATTGCCTTGAAGCTCACTTTATTCTGTTCATTTTCTAGTCCCCTTCTTGGCGAGCATTCTGCCGGTGGGAAAAGCTGTTCCCTGGGTGAGAAGATCTGTGAAGTGGTTTGCAGGGTCTCAGAGGATTTTGGGGTGGGGGTGGGGGTGCAAGGGAAGGGGGGACAGGTAGGGTGTGGGTTAAGGAGATAGGGGGGGACATGGAGGATACGGGGTGAAGGGGAGGAGGGATAGGGAGGGTATTGGATGAAGGGGGAGAGGGGAACAGGGGGGGGGGAAGTCAGGAGGGGTGACATATTGGGAATGGGGGGAGGGGTTATAGGGTCAGAATGGGGTGGGGGAGGGAGGGTTGGGTGAGCATTTGGGTGGGGGCAGGTAGGGTGAGGGGAAGGGAGGATTTCTATGCAGAGGGGAGTGGTGGTGTTGATCTCCCTTCTGGTGTTGCTGGGATGCTGGTTGTGGGTTCCCCACTTATACCTGGGACTGTTGTGTTGGGGGCTGCGATTTCCTGGTTTACTCCTCTCTCCCTGCGCTTGTGTGTGTGTGTGTACTCACCTAGCTGTGCTTGCGGGGGTTTAGCTTTAGCTCTTTGGTCCCGCCTCTCAACCGTCAATCAACAGGTGTACAGGTTCCTGAGCCTATTGGGCTCTATCATATCTACACTTGAAACTGTGTATGGAGTCAGCCTCCACCACATCACTCCCTAATGCATTCTATTTGTCAACCACTCTGTGTGTGTGTGTGTGTGTGTGTGTGTGTGTGTGTGTGTGTGTGTGTGTGTTTATGTATTCACCTAATTGTGCTTGCGGGGGTTGAGCTCTGCTCTTTCGGCTCGCCTCTCAACTGTCAAATTAATCTAGAGGGGAAACGCCTGCTGCGTCCTCGGTTACTGTCCGGAAGCAGAAGAGCTTCAAGAGATCCATAACCTCTAAGAGAGAGAGAGACGTTAATGGAGATATGTATACAGGTAGAGGTGTAGCAGGTATGGTAATGGAGATATATACACAGGTAGAGATGTAGCAGGTATGGTAATGGAGATATATACCCAGGTAGAGGTGTAGCAGGTATGTTAATGGAGATATATATACAGGTAGAGGTGTAGCAGGTATGGTAATGGAGATATATACAAATGTAGAGGTGTAGCAGGTATGGTAATGGAGAAATATACCCAGATAGAGGTGTAGCAGGTATGTTAATGGAGATATATACACAGATAGAGGTGTAGCAGGTATGGTAATTGTGTAGCAGGTATGGTAAAACTTTTGTGTACCAATTTATTTCATGGTGAACAGATGCATTAGGTGATACGAAACGCGCCCAAACATTTCTGTCCCGCTTAAAATTTGGACTCAGAATTCTGGATATGTTTCTTTTAACGTTTGTCTGTTGCTACGTAAGAGAACGGTGGTATATCTTCTTCCTCGCGGCTTGGGACTGTCTTTGATAATTACTTATACTTACCAGGGATACGTCGGGTTTAGTGAAGTCTACCATCCATCTTCTTCTTCGCGGCCTGGGACTGTCTTTGATAATAACTTATACTTACTTATCAGGGTTACGTCGGGTTCAGCGAAGTCTACCATCCGACTGTGTTTATCTGTAGAGTTATCAAGTCTTTGAACAAGATTTATCCATTGTTATGGTGTTGTGGATGCTACTGGGGGACAGTGCCAAGAGTGTCACACTAGTTTGGTTAATTAGTAAAATGTTTTTAAAATTTAATTTTTAAATCTCAAATTATTTTTTCATTCTATGAGCTTTTTATTATTTAAAAAATTATTAACGTAAACTGTTTTACATTAAATATTATAGAAAAACCTTCATATATTATTTCCATATCTTCTTGCAGGCAAATCCAACTGCGGACTCCATACTACAAGCAGAAGATTCTCGGGCGAACCTCACCCATCACCTCGAGTGAAGCTTTCACCAAGCTTTCACCAACACTCCAGTCAGTCACCCACTCGTCTTGCTTGTAGAACACACCCAATAGTCACCCACTCGT
This sequence comes from Procambarus clarkii, assembly GCF_040958095.1. Classification (NCBI taxonomy): domain Eukaryota; kingdom Metazoa; phylum Arthropoda; class Malacostraca; order Decapoda; family Cambaridae; genus Procambarus; species Procambarus clarkii. The sequence continues at coordinate 20,590,740 of NC_091151.1, read as the reverse complement.
CTTGCTTGTAGAACACCCCCAACAGTCACCCACTCGTCTTGCTTGAAGAACACACCTAATAGTCACCCACTCGTCCTGCTTGTAGAACACACCTAACAGTCACTCACTCGTCTTGCTTGTAGAACACACCCAATAGTCACCCACTCGTCTTGCTTGTAGAACACCCCCAACAGTCACCCACTCGTCCTGCTTGAAGAACACACCTAACAGTCATCCAATAGAATGCAGACATCAGCATCCATCACTAGTGTAGATAACCACACAATCACTAGTGTAGACAACCACACAATCACTAGTGAAGACAACCACACCATCACTAGTGCAGACAACAATCTCTAGTGCAGAAAACAATCACTAGTGCAGCTAACAATCACGATTGCAGACAACATTCGCTAGTGCAGAAAACAATCGCTAGTGCAGCTAACAATCACGATTGCAGACAACATTCGCTAGTGCAGACATCAATCACTAGTTCAGACAACAATCACTAGGTCAGACAACTACAACTATCTCACACATTGACAGGCAAAACTTCAGAAATTTTATCATAAAACAATATTGTTACTTGTTATTATATAAATATATAATATATTCTACGATGAGTGAGAGTGCATGAAGAACTGATCAATGTACCGTTGTGGGGGGCAGGTAGCGAGGATCGGCCAACATAACGACTGCTTCCTCGCCTCAGACACAGATTTCGGCACGTACGTTAACAAAGCGATGGAGTACCCATACCTGAAGAATGAAACACTGTACCTCTCCATGGGTGGTGAGACTTGCGCGAACAACCCACCCAGGTTAGTTGATGACCAGTAACTACTGCGTGTCCCCAGGTCAGTCCTGGTGATGACCAGTAACTACTGCTGCACTAAGCATGTCCCCAGGTCAGTCATGGTGATGACCAGTAACTACTGCTGCACTAAACATGTCCCCAGGTCAGTCATGGTGATGACCAGTAACTACTGCTGCACTAAACATGTCCCCAGGTCAGTCCTGGTGATGACCAGTAACTACTGCTGCACTAAACATGTCCCCAGGTCAGTCATGGTGATGACCAGTAACTACTGCTGCACTAAACATGTCCCCAGGTCAGTCCTGGTGATGACCAGTAACTACAGCTGCACTAAACATGTCCCCAGGTCAGTCATGGTGATGACCAGTAACTACTGCTGCACTAAACATGTCCCCAGGTCAGTCATGGTGATGACTAGTAACTACTGCTGCACTAAACATGTCCCCAGGTCAGTCATGGTGATGACCAGTAACTACTGCTGCACTAAGCATGTCCCCAGGTCAGTCATGGTGATGACCAGTAACTACTGCTGCACTAAACGTGTCCCCAGGTCAGTCATGGTGATGACTAGTAACTACTGCTGCACTAAACATGTCCCCAGGTCAGTCCTGGTGATGACCAGTAACTACTGCTGCACTAAACATGTCCCCAGGTCAGTCCTGGTGATGACCTGCTCATCACATAACACACTAACTCTACCTGCTCATCAGATAACACACACTGACCTACCTGGTCATCACATAACACACACTGACCTACCTGCTCATCACATAACACACTGACCTACCTGCTCATCACATAACACACACTGACCTACTTGCTCATCACAAAACACACACTGACCTAGCTACCTGCTCATCACATAACACACACTGACCTACCTGCTCATCACATAACACACTGACCTACCTGGTCATCACATAACACACTGACCTACCTGCTCATCACATAACACACACTGACCTACCTGCTCATCACATAACACACTAACCCTACCTGCTCATCACATAATACACACTGACCTACCTGCTTATCACATAACACACACTGACCTACCTGCTCATCACATAACACACACTGACCTACCTGGTCATCACATAACACACAAACCCTACCTGCTCATCACATAACACACTGACCTACCTGGTCATCACATAACACACTACCCTACCTGCTCATCACATAGCACACTAACCCTACCTACTCATCACATAACACACACTAACCCTACCTACTCATCACATCACACACTGACCTACCTGCTCATCACATAACACACACTAACCTACCTGGTCATCACATAACACACTAACCCTACCTGCTCATCACATAATACACACTGACCTACCTGCTCATCACATAACACACTGACCTACCTGCTCATCACATAACACACACTGACCTACCTGCTCATCACATAACACACTGACCTACCTGCTCATCACATAACACACACTGACCTACCTGCTCATCACATAACACACTGACATACCTGCTCAGCACATAACACACACTGACCTACCTGCTCACCACATCACACACACTGACCTACCTGCTCATCACATAACACACTGACCTACCTGCTCATCACATAACACACACTGACCTACCTGCTCATCACATAACACACACTGACCTACCTGCTCATCACATAACACACTAACCCTACCTGCTCATCACATCACAAACTGACCTACCTGCTCATCACATAACACACACTGACCTATCTGCTCATCACATAATACACACTGTCCTACCTGCTCATCACATAACACACACTGACCTACCTGCTCATCACATAACACACACTGACCTACCTGCTCATCACATAACACACACTGACCTACCTGCTCATCACATCACAAACTGACCTACCTGCTCATCACATAACACACACTGACCTACCTGCTCATCACATAACACACACTGACCTACCTGCTCATCACATAACACACTAACCCTACCTGCTCATCACATAACACACACTGACCTACCTGCTCATCACATAACACACTAACCCTACTAGTTCATCACATAATACACACTGACCTACCTGCTCATCACATAACACACTGACCTACCTGCTCATCACATAACACACACTGACCTACTTGCTCATCACATAACACACACTGACCTACCTGCTTATCACATAACACACACAAACCCTACCTGCTCATCACATAACACACTGACCTACCTGGTCATCACATAACACACTACCCTACCTGCTCATCACATAGCACACTAACCCTACCTACTCATCACATAACACACACTAACCCTACCTACTCATCACATCACACACTGACCTACCTGCTCATCACATAACACACACTAACCTACCTGGTCATCACATAACACACTAACCCTACCTGCTCATCACATAATACACACTGACCTACCTGCTCATCACATAACACACTGACCTACCTGCTCATCACATAACACACACTGACCTACCTGCTCATCACATAACACACTGACATACCTGCTCAGCACATAACACACACTGACCTACCTGCTCACCACATCACACACACTGACCTACCTGCTCATCACATAACACACTGACCTACCTGCTCATCACATAACACACACTGACCTACCTGCTCATCACATAACACACACTGACCTACCTGCTCATCACATAACACACTAACCCTACCTGCTCATCACATCACAAACTGACCTACCTGCTCATCACATAACACACACTGACCTATCTGCTCATCACATAATACACACTGTCCTACCTGCTCATCACATAACACACACTGACCTACCTGCTCATCACATAACACACACTGACCTACCTGCTCATCACATAACACACACTGACCTACCTGCTCATCACATCACAAACTGACCTACCTGCTCATCACATAACACACACTGACCTACCTGCTCATCACATAACACACACTGACCTACCTGCTCATCACATAACACACTAACCCTACCTGCTCATCACATAACACACACTGACCTACCTGCTCATCACATAACACACTAACCCTACTAGTTCATCACATAATACACACTGACCTACCTGCTCATCACATAACACACTGACCTACCTGCTCATCACATAACACACACTGACCTACTTGCTCATCACATAACACACACTGACCTACCTGCTTATCACATAACACACACTGACCTACCTGCTCATCACATAACACACTGACCTACCTGGTCATCACATAACACACAAACCCTACCTGCTCATCACATAACACACACTGACCTACCTGGTCATCACATAACACACAAACCCTACCTGCTCATCACATAACACACTGACCTACCTGGTCATCACATAACACACTACCCTACCTGCTCATCACATAGCACACTAACCCTACCTGCTCATCACATAACACACACTAACCCTACCTGCTCATCACATCACACACTGACCTACCTGCTCATCACATAACACACACTAACCTACCTGGTCATCACATAACACACAAACCCTACCTGCTCATCACATAACACACACTGACCTACCTGGTCATCACATAACACACAAACCCTACCTGCTCATCACATAACACACTGACCTACCTGCTCATCACATAACACACACTGACCTACCTGCTCATCACATAACACACTGACCTACCTGCACATCACATAACACACACTGACCTACCTGCTCATCACATAACACACTGACATACCTGCTCATCACATAACACACACTGACCTACCTGCTCACCACATCACACACACTGACCTACCTGCTCATCACATAACACACTGACCTACCTGCTCATCACATAACACACACTGACCTACCTGCTCATCACATAACACACACTGACCTACCTGCTCATCACATAACACACTAACCCTACCTGCTCATCACATCACAAACTGACCTACCTGCTCATCACATAACACACACTGACCTACGTGCTCATCACATAATACACACTGACCTACCTGCTCATCACATAACACACACTGACCTACGTGCTCATCTCATAACACACTGACTTACCTGCTCATCACATAACACACACTGACCTACCTGCTCATCACATAACACACACTGACCTACCTGCTCACCACATCACACACACTGACCTACCTGCTCATCACATAACACACACTGAACTACCTGCTCATCACTTAACACACACCGACCTACCTGCTCATCACATAACACACTGACCTAACTGCTCATCACTTAACACACTAACATTGGCTCCCACTCCCACAGATCAAGCTGCCCAACAGCACTGCAGGAGATGGCGGAGCTCCACTACAGGTTCCTTAATATCGACTACATTCAGGTGGTGCTGGACGCTTGGAGGACCCAAGGCTGCTTTAACACGGTCAGTCCCGCCGGCTGGCAGGCGAGGGTGTGTGGGGGAAGGTGTGTGGCAGAGGGTGTGTGGCAGAGGGTGTGTGGCAGAGGGTGTGTGGCAGAGGGTGTGTGGCAGAGGGTGTGTGGCAGAGGGTGTGTGCGGCAGAGGGTGTGTGTGGCAGAGGGTGTGTGGCAGAGGGTGTGGGGCAGAGGGTGTGTGGCAGAGGGTGTGTGGCAGAGGGCGTGGGGGAGGTGTGTGGCAGAGGGTGTGTGGCAGAGGGTGTGTGGCAGAGGGTGTGTGGCAGAGGGTGTGTGGCAGAGGGCGTGGGGGAGGTGTGTGGCAGAGGGTGTGTGGCAGAGGGTGTGTGGCAGAGGGTGTGAGGGAGGTGTGTGGCAGAGGGTGTGTGGCAGAGGGTGTGTGGCAGAAGGCGTGTGGCAGAGGGTGTGTGGCAGAGGGTGTGTGGCAGAGTGTGTGTGGCAGAGGGTGTGTGACAGAGGGTGTGTGGTAGAGGGCGTGTGGCAGAGGGTGTGTTACAGAGGGTGTGTGACAGAGGGTGTGTGACAGAGGGTGTGTGGCAGAGGGTGTGTGGCAGAGGGTGTGTTACAGAGGGTGTGTGGCAGAGGGTGTGTGGCAGAGGGTGTGTGGCAGAAGGCTTGTGGCAGAGGGTGTGTAGCAGAGGGTGTGTGGCAGAGGCTTGTGTGGCAGAGGGTGTGTGGCAGAGTGTGTGTGGCAGAGGGTGTGTGACAGAGGGTGTGTGGCAGAGGGTGTGTGGCAGAGGGTGTGTTACAGAGGGTGTGTGGCAGAGGGTGTGTGACAGAGGGTGTGTGGCATAGGGTGTGTGGCAGAGGGTGTGTTACAGAGGGTGTGTGGCAGAGGGTGTGTGGCAGAGGGTGTGTGACAGGGTGTGTGTGGCAGAGGGTGTGTGGCAGAGGGTGTGTGGCAGAGGGTGTGTGGCAGAGGGTGTGTGGCAGAGGGTGTGTGGCAGGGGGTGTGTGGCAGAGGGTGTGTGGCAGAGGGTGTGTGGCAGAGGGTGTGTGGCAGAGAGTGTGTGGCAGAGGGTGTGTGGCAGAGGGTGTGTGGCAGAGGGTGTGTGGCAGAGGGTGTGGGGGAGGTGTGTGGCAGAGGGTGTGTGTGGCATAGGGTGTGTGGCAGAGGGTGTGTGGCAGAGGGTGTGTGGCAGAGGGTGTGTGACAGAGGGTGTGTGGCAGAGGGTGTGTGGCAGAGGGTGTGTGGCAGAGGGGTGTTTGGCAGAGGATGTGTGTGGCAGACGGTGTGTGACAGAGGGTGTGTGGCAGAGGGTGTGTGGCAGAGGGTGTGTGACAGTGGGTGTGTGGCAGAGGGTGTGTGGCAGAGGGTGTGTGACAGAGGGTGTGTGGCAGAGGGTGTGTGGCAGAGGGTGTGTGACAGAGGGTGTGTGGCAGAGGGTGTGTGGCAGAGGGTGTGTGGCAGAGGGTGTGTGGCAGAGGGTGTGTGGCAGAGGGTGTGTGGCAGAGGGTGTGTGACAGGGGGTGTGTGGCAGAGGGTGTGTGGCAGAGGGTGTGTGGCAGAGGGTGTGTGGCAGAGGGTGTGTGGCAGAGGGTGTGTGGCAGAGGGTGTGTGGCAGAGGGTGTGTGGCAGAGGGTGTGTGACAGGGGGTGTGTGGCAGAGGGTGTGTGGCAGAGGGTGTGTGGCAGAGGGTGTGTGGCAGAGGGTGTGTGGCAGAGGGTGTGTGGCAGGGGGTGTGTGGCAGAGGGTGTGTGGCAGAGGGTGTGTGGCAGAGGGTGTGTGGCAGAGGGTGTGTGGCAGAGGGTGTGTGGCAGAGGGTGTGTGGCAGAGGGTGTGTGACAGAGGGTGTGTGGCAGAGGGTGTGTGACAGGGGGTGTGTGGCAGAGGGTGTGTTGCAGAGGGTGTGTGGCAGAGGGTGTGTGGCAGAGGGTGTGTGGCAGAGGGTGTGTGGCAGAGGGTGTGTGGCAGAGGGTGTGTGACAGGGGGTGTGTAGCATAGGGTGTGTGTGGCAGAGGGTGTGTGGCAGAGGGTGTGTGGCAGAGGGTGTGGGGGAGGTGTGTGGCAGAGGGTGTGTGTGGCAGAGGGTGTTTGGCAGAGGGTGTGTGGCAGAGGGTGTGGGGCAGAGGGTGTGTGGCAGAGGGTGTGTGGCAGAGGGTGTGTGGCAGAGGGTGTGGGGGAGGTGTGTGGCAGAGGGTGTGTGGCAGTGGGCGTGGGGGAGGTGTGTGGCAGAGGGTGTGTGGCAGAGGGTGTGTGGCAGTGGGCGTGGAGGTGTGTGGCAGAAGGTGTGTGGCAGAGGGTGTGTGGCAGAGGGTGTGTGGCAGAGGGGTGTGTGGCAGAGGGTGTGTGGCAGAGGGTGTGTGGCAGAGGGGTGTGTGGCAGAGGGTGTGTGGCAGAGGGGTGTGTGGCATAGGGTGTGTGGCAGAGGGGTGTGTGGCAGAGGGTGTGTGACAGAGGGTGTGTGGCAGAGGGTGTGGGGGGATCACATTCTCTTACATGTTCACTGTGTTCATCACATTCTCTTACATGTTCACTGTGTTCATCACATTCTCTTACATGTTCACTGTGTTCATCACATTCTCTTACATGTTCTGTGTCTTTGAAATCAAATATATGATTGTTTCTCCCATTCATTAATAGTTCATTGTAATGTATTATCAACCGCATTATTGATTGTCAACAAGTTACTACAAAGTATTTATTTAGTCATTTATTTAGTTATTTACAGATTTATTTAGACATTAAAAAGTTATCTGTTACAAATTATTTATTTCAGCTACTTACAAATTTATTTAGTCATTTAAAAGTTATTTATTGCAATAAATTTATTATTGATAAGTAAAAAAAAATTTGTTTCAATATACTTAGTTTTCAAATTATTTAGTTACAAATTATGTAGTTACAAATTATTTAGTTATTTCAAATTATTTTTGAGATATATACAAGAGTTGTTACATTCTTGTACATTCACACCATACACACCATTCTTGTACTTGTATATTATTTAGTTGCAAGGTATTTATTTATTCATTTACTGAGGTTTATTTTCAAACAATTGTCATTGTATTTCTTTATCAACTTAATATTTCTGACCAACACCTTTCTTACCTAAAATAACACTTCTCTCAACTGAAAATAGTCATGTTCATCATATTTCAACACTTTCGTAACTACTATTATGCTTTGTTGAGTTAGAAAAATAGTCACAGGAGATTTCTTCATAATATTTTTTTAAGCTAAAGTTCTTTCCGAATCATCATTGCTCATCAAGTTATATTCTCATGGCATCATCATTCTTCAATGACACGCTCAAAGATATCAAAATAATTTGCATGCTATCAAAGTTATTCTCAGAGTCGACAAAGGTAATCTCGGAAACATTAAGAATACTCTTCAAGCATTAAAAGACTCTCTCTTTGTTGTATTTACTTAAGAAGGATACTCTGTAATCATCTTCGTTCATTAATTAATCTCTCCAAGACCCCATTAATACGTTCCAAGATCATTTTAATTAATATATGTACTTTCTAAGACATCTTTGAGCATCGAAGAAACTTTCTAAGACATTTATTCTTTAAGACATTCTTTATCTCAAGAATATCTCAAAGATATTCTTTAAGACATTTTCGTGCATTTAATGAATCTCTCAAAGACAACAATAATACATTCTTATATCATTTAATTATCATTTTCTCTCTTTAACGCAAATTTATATAAAATAATTACTCATTAGAACTTCTTTGTACATCAAATAATACTCTCATAGCAACAAACATTTGTTCTTCATTCAATAAATAAGTAGCAAAGAGCTTCGTTTTCTGTACAATATTTAAACTAATGTTTGTGCTAAATTTATTAACACACGACATTATATAGTCACAAAATACTTTAAGTAATATATCAAACTAAACATGCGCAACTTTATGTACTAGTAAACTTACTCATCAAGTAAAAATGAGTATAAAACTTTTCTATCAACTTAATACAAAGGTACTACATCATATTATCGCCATTTTACTATGTTTCCCATCGCTGATAATAATAACTCTCTCACTAAACATGACTACTTAAGTAACTAGTTCATCTGTTCTTAACAACTTTTATTTCCGTTTATTAATTATTATGTTAAAAATGTATTCGCTTATCCACTTTAACTTAAACTAGTCTCTGATCAACAATTCACTATCCTACCTATCCTGATTTACCTGAGTTAACCTATCCTAATGTAACTTATGTATTCCAACTTACATATCCTCACCTACCTGATAGAAATTACACAACCTATCCTACCTGTCATAACTTACAAATTCTAACTTGGTCTAACTTACTTAACTTAATAATGTAACTTACTTATCCTGATTTATTTGTACTAGCCTATCCTAATGTTACTTACATAACCTAACTTACCTCACGTAATTTACCTATCCTGACCTGATCTAACTTACTATCATAACTTAACTTGCCTAACTTCTCCTACCTAATATAACTTACATAACCTTACCTACCTAACGTACCTTACCTTATCATGAACCAAACATAACATAACTTACACAACATAGCTAACCCCCCCCCCCCTTACCTAGCCAAACTTACCTGATGTAAATTGCTTAACCTAACTCACCTAACATAACTTATCTGTCCTGACATATCCTAACTTACACAACTTACCAAATTATCTGACTTACATACCTCACCTAGCATAGCTTATTTAAAGCATCATCATATTCTCTCTGAAACATCAATTCTTCATTTATTTACTCTGAAAACACTCATTTAAACATACAATTACACTCGCAAACTTATAAAAACTTGCACACTTATACAAAACTTAAACAAATACTCAGTTCACTCACTTACACAGACTGGCACATGCACACATACTCTCTGTTCATTAACTTACTCACATTCTCAGACTTGCTCAAAAATCATAAACTTAGTCAAAACAAGTAAATACATATATATACTGACACAAACCATATGCACTCTTAGACTAGCACAACTCTCACAAACAGTTTGTCACTTTGACAAACTCTTACACATATACTATTTTCAGAACATTATATAAACACCCATATCCAACTAATTTGTCTTATCTTAGCTCGTTCTTATAACTGTTATTCTTAGTAGGTGTTGTTTAAGCATTCCTCCCTTACATAACCCATAACCTTAACCTACCCCAACCAACCATGACCCTAACCTATCACACACCATCTAACCTTTACTTATTTATATATCCTCATACTTTCCATATAATTTATAGGAATGTCTATTTTTACCACATCTAGTCTTTACATATATTATTAATATATTAAACATCTTATCATATGTATATATGTTTTTCTTGAGAACATTCATGTTTATCAATCTGTGTTTCAAATACATTTGCTTTATTTCATAGGATTTTTTGTTATATATAGTTGTTGGTTCGTTCTCAAGAGGCATGTATAAAAGATGGGGTCTTTTGTCATTCCAAGGGATATGTGTTAAAGACAGGGTGTTTAAACATTTCAAAGGTGTGTCTGTTAAAGATAGGCTGTTTAAGTCTTTCAAAGGATTTTGTTAAAGATGGATGTTTGGTCATTTCAAGGCTGTCTTTATTAATGATAGGGCATTTAAGCATTATCATGGGTTATTTGTTAAAGATGGAGTATTTTATGCATTTCATGAGATTTTCTTAAAGATAGGTGTCATGCATATTCAAAGTATTTGTTATATACAGGCATTTTTCAGTTCAAGTAATATTTGTTAGAGATGTGAGTTTAAGTATTTTATACATTTTTTATTTAAAGTTCATCAAGTCTCTCATAAGTTGAATTTACTATGTTTGATATAATTGTTCTTATTCTCCGCCCTTTAACCTAACCATTTTTTGATCTTAGTGTATTTATTGTGTTGGATATAATTTGCTCTTATTCTTTGACCTTTAACCTAACCTTTCACATATAATTTATTATGTTTGACATATTTTTGTTCATATTTTTTATCTTTCACCTAACCTTACAGATATAGCTTATTTGTTTTGTTTTGTTTATTGTGTTGGACATATTTGTGGAAAATATTATCCTTAATGCATCCTTTCAGATATAGTTTATTTGTTTTGTTTCTTGTGTTGGACATATTTGTGGAATATATTATCCTTACGTATGCTGTTTCTGAGTCAAAGGTTGTTTAATCTTTTGACAGTTACTTGCTTGGTGAGAAGAGGACAGTGTGTGTTGTAGAGGGTGCTTTGGTGAGGAAGATGTTAATTAATTATTTTATACCATGTGTATTATTTAGTTCAGATTCTTAGTTTTTATTGTAAAGTGCATTTATGAGGTGGTTGTCAATCGTTGTTTTGCTGTGAAGTCTGAAGGTTAATTTGTATGTTTCAAATGCTGCTTTTCACTTGCTTGCTATAAGGAGGGTACGATAGTTTGAAGTAATGTTACAAACTTAGCATTCTTATCCTATAACGAAAAAGGAAAGATACTAGTAATATTGTACACATGATAAGTCAGATCATTACCTGATTTCAATATATACCAAATTAAATTTGACACAACCTAACCTAAAATAGTACAACCTAACGATGTTTACAGTTTTAAACTAAAAGAAGCACTCTCTCTACTAATTAGCAGCCTACGACATGCTGGTATCGCATATGTATCATTCTGATATGCTGGTTGAGAGAACCTCATCGTATTGACTTCAGACTGATAGTACTTACTTGTATGATCAAGTCCACTACGGGCTCACCATAGCCCGTTAGCTGAATCTTAAACAACAACATCAGTATGATCATAAAACTAAGGTGTCTGTTGCTGCTCAACAGTGTAACCCAGTGACAATCATTTGTTTTCTGATTTGTATTAAGAGATATGATTTGAGCAGGGACTATGATCTGAACATATTTAGTTAAAATTCGTTATTGACAGATTTGGTCATCAATGGGATACAATTTCGTGGGCGTGCAGGCGCAGTTTCCTGCAGAGGTAGCTGTCGGATGTCAGCTGAAGGTCGAAATACTGATCGCCAACAAAGGTTGGGCGGCGCCAATAAATTATCGGTCAGCTCAGGTAAGCAAAACAGTATTAATGGTTTATTTAATGTCACACTTCCCCATTCAAGTAACAGGTTATTTCTATTCAATTCTTTCATCCCAGACCTGTTTCCAACACAAGTACTAATGTTCTCTGCCTTCCCTTTATATCTGAGCTCAAAACTCTCACTAATACGTTTCATCCTCTTGATATAAAGCTCGGCTTTCGACAAACTAACACTCTTCGTTCCTGTTCGTCTTGACCTCTCCAACGTGGTAACTGGCCATATGCTTAATGACAGACTTAAGGAACACAAAAGAAGTGTTAAGTCTTCAGACACAAACAGTGCTCTCTTTTGTCATGTTAGGGATTATAATCATCCTATGATTAGTCTTCTTCTAAAATAATTTTTTTCCTGCCTCTACTCTACACAGACGCCGTCTTGTCGAAACGGCTCTGATACACAACCTATCCAACCTGAACCTTTGTCCTGGCTTTGTTGCTATTGACTTTTCCCTTCCACAGTAAGCTCTTTCCTTTCCCTTTCCCTTTCACAGTAAGCTCTTTCCTTTCCCTTTCCCTTTCACAGTAAGCTCTTTCCTTTCCCTTTCCCTTTCACAGTAAGCTCTTTCCTTTCCCTTTCCCTTTCTTCGCGTCCCTTTCTCTTCCCTTAAAGGCCTCAACCTTCTTAACTAACGTGATCTTACATAAGGTCAGGATTAGCATTACAGTTTAGAGTTTATATATAAGAGTACACCTGAGAGGATGTGCAGTGACTTAATATCTAACATATTCAAAGATTTAAGAAAGGGGGGAGGACGAGTGCTGTCAGGGGCCAGAGTTTGTTATTGTTCTAATAGCTGATTTATGTTAAATAATTAAAGGATGTATATGATTTTGGATAGTAGAAACCCAGGTACAGATATCATAATTGATATAAGGATAGATGAGGGAGTAATACCAGGGCAGGGCGAGGTACATAATATCCAATCTTAGAATACCATCTGTTTTTTTTTAACCTTTTTTAACTATATTTTGAATGTAGCCGTGGAAATTCAGCTTGTCATCATTGAGAACACCAAGAAATTTACCATTACTTTGTTACTAATTTGGTTATTGTTAATTCTTAGAATAATTTGATCAGAGGACTCATTACCAAACAAAATATAGGTTATATCAAATGTAAAGTGTGAGTTTGTTAGCAGTTATCTAAACATGGACTTTATTTTGTTCGGTATTCAACGTATCCTTCAGAATAAGTGTTAAGATTGGAGAAAATGAAGGTTATGTCATCAGCAAATAAAACTGGCTTGAGATGTTGAGAGGCATTTGGACGATCATTAATGTAGATGAGAAAGAGGAGAGGGTCAAGTATGCTGCCCTGTGGAACACCAGTGTTGATGGATAGGGTGGGAGAGTTGAAATCATTCACAAAGACATACTGGAGCCTGTCACTAAGGTAAGTCTGAAGGTACTGGAGGGAGTTACCTCTGAAATCATAATGATGTAATTTAAGAAGCAGGTTATAGTGGTTAACTGTGCCAAAAACCTTACGTTGGTCAACACATAACCCAACAGAGGAACTCATTTTTGTCACGAGTTGCATATATCAAGTTAATCATACTAATTGCTGCATCATTGGTGTTTTATGGGGGTTTGAATCCATATTGGCAAGACCTAAGTGTATTGTGTTTAGCTAGATAAGAGTAAAGCTGCTTGTAGATTAGTTTCTCAAATATTTTAGGCAAGGATGGCAAGATTGATATTCGTATGTAATTGTTGTCATCAGAGAGATCACCACATTTATGGACTGGGGTTAGTCTTGTTTTTTTAAATATCAGGAAAGGTTTGTAGTTCAAATGATTTTTGTAAAGCAATGCAATGGCCGGAGCTAAAAATCTAGAGGATTTTTTGAAAATTAGAGTTGGAGTCTCAGCAAGGGCACTTGACTGTTTTAAGGGAAAGGATTATATCATTAACATCAGTGGATATTTTGGGAGTTAGGTACAGAGGCTCTGGATAGTTTACTGAGGTAGTCTTTATCATTAGTTAGGGAGGACGGTTAGTTAGCTTAGTTGATCAGCAATATACTAATTAATTCTAGTTAGTAACTTAGCACTAAGTTAGGGCATATTTTATATACAATAATTAGAATCATAAATATTAGATCAAATGAAAGCTACTGTTGGTGGTGTGGCATGATGGTGCTGGCTCCTCGCCTACTCTGTTGGTGGTGTGGCATGATGGTGCTGGCTGCTGGCCTACACTGTTGGTGGTGTGGCATGATGGTGCTGGATGCTCGCATCCACTGTTGGTGGTGTGGCATGATGGTGCTGGCTCCTCGCCTACACTGTTGGTGGTGTGGCATGATGGTGCTGGCTGCTGGCCTACACTGTTGGTGGTGTGGCATGATGGTGCTGGCTGCTCACCTACACTGTTGGTGGTGTGGCATGATGGTGCTGGCTGCTCACCTACACTGTTGGTGGTGTGTGGCATGATGGTGCTGGCTGCTGGCCTACACTGTTGGTGGTGTGTGGCATGATGGTGCTGGCTCCTCGCCTATACTGTTGGTGGTGTGGCATGATGGTGCTGGCTGCTGGCCAACACTGTTGGTGGTGTGGCATGATGGTGCTGGCTGCTGGCCTACACTGTTGGTGGTGTGGCATGATGGTGCTGGCTGCTGGCCTACACTGTTGGTGGTGGGGCATGATGGTGGTGGCTGCTCACCTACACTGTTGGTGGTGTGGCATGATGGTGCTGGCTGCTGGCCTACACTGTTGGTGGTGTGTGGCATGATGGTGGTGGCTGCTCACCTTCACTGTTGGTGTTGTGTGGCATGATGGTGCTGGCTGCTGGCCTACACTGTTGGTGGTGTGGCATGATGGTGCTGGTTGCTCGCCAACACTGTTGGTGGTGTGTGGCATGATGGTGCTGGCTGCTGGCCTACACTGTTGGTGGTGTGGCATGATGGTGCTGGCTGCTCACCTACACTGTTGGTGGTGTGGCATGATGGTGCTGGCTGCTCACCTACACTGTTGGTGGTGTGTGGCATGATGGTGCTGGCTGCTGGCCTACACTGTTGGTGGTGTGTGGCATGATGGTGCTGGCTCCTCGCCTATACTGTTGGTGGTGTGGCATGATGGTGCTGGCTGCTGGCCAACACTGTTGGTGGTGTGGCATGATGGTGCTGGCTGCTGGCCTACACTGTTGGTGGTGTGGCATGATGGTGCTGGCTGCTGGCCTACACTGTTGGTGGTGGGGCATGATGGTGGTGGCTGCTCACCTACACTGTTGGTGGTGTGGCATGATGGTGCTGGCTGCTGGCCTACACTGTTGGTGGTGTGTGGCATGATGGTGGTGGCTGCTCACCTTCACTGTTGGTGTTGTGTGGCATGATGGTGCTGGCTGCTGGCCTACACTGTTGGTGGTGTGGCATGATGGTGCTGGTTGCTCGCCAACACTGTTGGTGGTGTGTGGCATGATGGTGCTGGCTGCTGGCCTACACTGTTGGTGGTGTGTGGCATGATGGTGGTGGCTGCTCGCCTTCACTGTTGGTGGTATGTGGCATGATGGTGCTGGCTGCTGGCCTACACTGTTGGTGGTGTGGCATGATGGTGGTGGCTGCTCACCTTCACTGTTGGTGGTGTGTGGCATGATGGTGCTGGCTGCTGGCCTACACTGTTGGTGGTGTGTGGCATGATGGTGCTGGCTGCTCGTCTACACTGTTGGTGGTGTGTGGCATGATGGTGCTGGCTGCTAGCCTACACTGTTGGTGGTGTGGTATGATGGTGCTGGCTGCTGGCCTACACTGTTGGTGGTGTGGCATGATGGTGCTGGCTGCTCACCTACACTGTTGGTGGTGTGGCATGATGGTGCTTGCTGCTGGCCTACACTGTTGGTGGTGGGGCATGATGGTGCTGGTTGCTCGCCTACACTGTTGATGGTGTGTGGCATGATGGTGCTGGCTCCTCGCCTACACTGTTGGTGGTGTGGCATGATGGTGCTGGCTGCTGGCCTACACTGTTGGTGGTGTGGCATGATGGTGGTGGCTGCTCACCTACACTATTGGTGGTGTGGCATGATGGTGCTTGCTGCTGGCCTACACTGTTGGTGGTGTGGCATGATGGTGCTGGCTGCTCGTCTACACTGTTGGTGGTGTGGCATGATGGTGGTGGCTGCTGGCCTACACTGTTGGTGGTGGGGCATGATGGTGCTGGCTGCTGGCCTACACTGTTGGTGGTGTGGCATGATGGTGCTGGCTGCTGGCCTACACTGTTGGTGGTGTGTGGCATGATGGTGCTGGCTGCTGGCCTACACTGTTGGTGGTGTGGCATGATGGTGCTGGCTGCTCGCCTACACTGTTGGTGGTGTGGCATGATGGTGCTGGCTGCTGGCCTACACTTTTGGTGGTGTGGCATGATGGTGGTGGTTGCTCGCCTACACTGTTGGTGGTGTGTGGCATGATGGTGCTGGCTGCTGGCCAACACTGTTGGTGGTGGGGCATGATGGTGCTGGCTACTCGCCTACACTGTTGGTGGTGTGTGGCATGATGGTGCTGGCTGCTGGCCAACACTGTTGGTGGTGGGGCATGATGGTGCTGGCTACTCGCCTACACTGTTGGTGGTGGGGCATGATGGTGCTGGCTGCTCGCCTTCACTGCTGGTGGTGTGTGGCATGATGGTGCTGGCTGCTGGCCAACACTGTTGGTGGTGGGGCATGTTGGTGCTGGCTGCTCGCCTTCACTGCTGGTGGTGTGTGGCATGATGGTGCTGGCTGCTGGCCAACACTGTTGGTGGTGGGGCATGAGGGTGCTGGCTGCTCACCTTCATGGTGCCAACACGAGGCGTCTAAGGGCAAGCGTTTACTTTTGGTAAACTCCATATAAGCTATCAATAAAACTATAATCTTTAGACTTTTCACACCTGCCCCATGTTACCTGTTCCCCATGGTGCTTTACAGAACTTGTTCTTTCCTGTGGCCCTCCCGTGTTACAGAACCCTGTTCTGTCTTGTGGCTCTGCTGTGTTACATAACTCTGTTCTGTCTTGTCGCCCTGCTGTGTTACAGAACCCTGTTCTGTCTTGTGGTCCTGCCGTGTTACTAAACCCTGTTCTGTCTTGTCGCCCTGCTGTGTTATTGAACCCTGTTCTGTCTTGTGGCCCTGCTGTGTTATTGAACCCTGTTCTGTCTTGTGGCCCTGCTGTGTTACAGAACCCTGTTCTGTCTTGTGGCCCTGCCGTGTTACGGAGCTCTATTCGATCATGTGGTAAGCCTCGGCAAGATCACAAACTAGTTCCAAGTTGGAACTGGTTGAGGGCTTCCTACACTGCAACATTCAATTGTAAATTAATGAATTGTAAGCCAATATAATTTTATTGTGTGTATATGATGAAAACTTTCTCAGTTCGGAGCCTGATGTACATTGCGGTCATACAATCTACACTGTTCGCTAATGGTTCCTTAACATACTCATACTCACCTGCTGAACAACTTCATACGATAAATAATTGATCTGTCACTAACCAATTTGTTCATTAACATTTCAGTTTTAACTTACCATTTAATTAAATATTCCTATGATATTGAAAACCAAATAGATATTTGTGGCCAACGTCGTTAAGAATGTGGCTGGTTTTGCAGTTAGTGTTGCATCATGTGAGCACCAAGACTGAGTACGTGTCTGCACTTGCTGGGGCGGACCTCAGGAGGTGGCTGCCCGGCCAACAACAGAAGCTCC
Organism: Procambarus clarkii; assembly: GCF_040958095.1. Lineage (NCBI taxonomy): Eukaryota > Metazoa > Arthropoda > Malacostraca > Decapoda > Cambaridae > Procambarus > Procambarus clarkii. The sequence goes on along the minus strand of NC_091151.1, from coordinate 20,572,879 downwards.
AGTTCTCCATGACATTACCCACTAACGCTCCTCTCGGCAACTATCAGGTGGGCGCTTGTTATGTCATCATCCCCAAGTGAGGCTCCTGGTGGAGAACTTTCTTCCCTTAATCTGTGAGCCTCCTGACCTCAGATAAAACATAAACAAATGTCTAGGTTTAAGTGAAAGTCTAAGTAAAACCACTAGTTTACTTGGGCGAAATTATATTCATGACACAGCTTATATATACAATAATTACAGAACCACAACAAAGTAATTATAAATCAGTTAAGTTAACACGAGGCACGAGTCACAGCAGCTAGATTTCACTAAGCAAAACTAACTTAACAACATGGGGTATACTAGACAGCATGGGACTGACAGGTAAGCTGTGGACAAGGTGGGAGGTGACGTAAGAATATGACGATTCTGTATGGCAGAATCGTAGTCGTCTCCGCTTAGATTCACATGATCGGTAACTGGCTTTGCTTCTCTCTTAAGGGTACTTCGCAAATAAAGAAATTTATTTATTTTGTTAATTGAACTTTTAGAGTTCATTAAGGAATCTAACGTGTTCAAGTAACATTCAAAGTTTTCGTCATCTCTGCCATTAAAATTGAGGTAGATCAATGGCAGGAAGACGAACTTCTTTGAGTGGTTCAAGTATATAAGTATCACTCGTTGTTAAAGCATTTTGAGAAACAGATTTTATATTCAATCGTTCTAAGAACTGTATTAATTTATCCAGACGATCAAAGACATCCTCCTCAAATTGTCCGTATCGTCATGGAAGATGTTTGTCTGGCTCAGCAGTTTGTTGCCTGAGGATTCTAAAATAGTTATCTGCAGCCTCATTTGTTTTCTGTAATTTTTGTTTGGCCACCTCTATGTGGCCTTCAAGTACTGTGACTGTGACACCTGACTGAACTAACTGATCAAACTTGTTCAGTTGTCGAGTCACATGACCTTTGAGACTCACGTAGGATCTAAAGAACAACATACTGTTGCTGAACATTTCGTCTGATACACAGTCTGTGAATTTGGTTTCATTGGCTGCCATGATTTCGTTGTGGAAATAACTGAGATACTGGCTCAAATTTAAACAATTGTTTGACAATAAAAGCCTAGGGTTATAATTTTCTACAACTAGGCAACGTTGTTTGCCTCACGTAGATGCTGATTAACAATGTTAACAGTAAATATAAGATTTGAGGAGTAATCAATCGCTGCTGCTATAAGATTTACCTTGAACTAGCCCTTCTTCATCGCCGTCTGTTGGATAGCAACAGTTCTTATCATTCAAAGATGAAATACAACAGAAATAATATAAGAATGGTAAATATATAGAAAAAAATCGTGTAGTTGATTATTCCCACCCTATTTCGGGGCTGCACAATAAATGTTTGCTAGGCTGTACAATTCTTAGTACAGTGCTAGCTAAATGATAATCCTACCCTTGTTGGGTCAGCACAAAAAAATATATTAGGCTAGGTTGTGCATTGTTCAGTTCAGCTCAAGCCTAAAATTGTACTACCCACATCTAAGGGTTAGCAAGAACGTAAGAACAATGGTAACAGCGGAAGGCCTATTGGCCCATACGAGGCAGCTCCTATTTATAACCACCCAATCCCACTCATATACAAACATGTCCAACCCACGTTTGAAAAAAATCGAGGGACCCCACCTCCACCACGTTACGTGGTAATTGATTCCACAAATCAACATATAATATTTATATATAATATAAATAAAATTCTATAATATAATAATGTGCATAAAATAGTGTGGTGTAATATTTTGTTTGGTTTTTGTTTAATATAAGAGAAATATATACAAGTAAATTATATATCATATCATATTTATTATATATATATATATATATATATATATATATATATATATATATATATATATATATATATATATATATATATATATATATATATATATATATATATATATATATATATATATATATATATATATATATATATATATATATATATATATAACTGAAAACTCCAAACCCCACTAGTGAATCGAACCCACACAGCCAGGAGCACTATGCAATGGCGTATCTGGTACCTTAACCACTTGACCAACTGTGACCGTACAAAAGACGATGGTAGGCTATTTCACCCACCATCCCTACGTCACTTTGTGGTGAGCCTGGGCATAGACTGTGTATCAGCCATCAAATCACCTCACTTTGTGGGGCCACGTGAGCAACACAAAATGCAAACAAGCTTGAATGGTCCCCAAGCATATATGTAACTGAAAACTCCACACCCCAGAAGTGACTCGAACCCAGACAGCCAGGGGCACTATGCAACTGGCATATCTGATACCTTAACCACTTGACCAACTATAACTGTACAAAAGATGATGGTAGCCGAGGCAATTTTCCCCACCATCCCGACGGCACTTGGTGGTGAGCTTGGGCATAGTTTTTCATCAAATCATCTCACTATGTGGGGCAACTCGAACAACACAAATGCAAACAAGCTTGAGTGGTCCCCAAGCATATATACAACTGAAAACTCCACACCCCAGAAGTGACTCGAACACCTTGGAGAGGTGACAAGTCGCCAATATACGTTATTCTTTAAAAAAGACAAATATTTTTCGAAAATGAACCTCATACTCTCTGACTAAACTAAATTCCAATGGGTAACGAAGGACACTACAGGCGAATTGAAAACGAAGGGAAACAGATTGATCAAAACTGTGAACGCCAAGAAATCTGGACGCCCTCTGCCGAAGGTTATTGGGGAATACAAACCGTGTATGCATATGGAAATATCAAGACCCACAAGCCTGGAAACCCACTTTGGCCAATCATCAGCCAGATGCCCACACCCACATACAGACTGGCTAAGTGACTCAAGGGATTGCTGACTCCTTATGTACCCCTGTGTTTTCAGTCTGAAGTCTCCAAAGGAATTTGTTGACTTACTGCAGGGAACACGGGCCACAGGGCAAACGGGCCACAGCCTCGTTGGATATAGAATCACTGTTTACCAACGTACTTGTGGATGAAACAATCGGGATGATAGCGGACAGAGTGTATCATGATCCGACTTGTACTTCTCTTGACATGCCAGAAAACATAATTAGGAAACTACTCCAAGCTTGTACTAAAGAGGCACCCTTCTTGAGCCTGGATGGGCACATGTATAAGCAAGTAGATGGGGTCGTGTCGGGGTTCACCATAAGAGGGTGAGCAACAGTATACACAAGGTCACTCACCATAGCCCTGCGGGTCTTCACTCTATCCTCGCGGCGCCACTGTACGCCAGGAGAGTATCCCAGTCAATCCCAACCGGCCTCTGATCGAGAATGAGTGAGAACACAGCTTGTTCTCTTTACAGCTGTGTGCCCGCCCCGACAAAAGGCTCTACTATTAACCACAAGGTCGCCAACTGGTGTTTCCGGTGTGCAGTAATACGTCAGTGGTTTTGTTGAATTGTGGTAACAGTGGCAAGAGCACACTCAATAGGTCTGATATCAGGCAGGTATTTATTTCTATCACTCTATTTCCATTCATGTATTATATAGCCACAAGAAATATGGATGGGATGATACAAACGCGAAGGTATTTTGTGTTTTACTTAAAACTCAAGACATCACATCCGTATATCAACAAGTAAACAGCTATTTCATGCGTAAGTCGCTCGTTCCCACATATAATCATGAACTCGCCAAGCTGGCAATGCTCCCCCTCACGTCAATGTCAAAATCAGCTGGGCGACTCCTCCCCCCCCCCCACTGCCTGATCTCTTACTGCACTTGTTTGTTGGCGAAATATGCCTGTTTCTTTAAATTCTCAAGGATCACTAAATGTTCAAACAACACAATATCTGCGACAATAGCAATAGAACGTAAATACTTCGCTGCACTGATCTTGAGCTCAATCAAACATTTCTATATTAATGAACACAATAATTCACTATCATGGTATAACACACTGCCCCTCATTTAATGATAACGCATGCAAGTATATATTACTGGAGTTCTAAGTAATTCCTTTCGTGGGCGAATATTCAATTGATCACTGCACACATGAATGGTTATTCAATACACAAGCATAGACATATATATATATAGATAAATCATAGATATCAATAATAGTAATAATATAGTTACTGGGCACATAGCCTAACACCAAATACTGGTACATATATATATATATTTATTCTCTCACTAAATGATCATATTAAAGTCTCATGAAAGACATTATCAACACAGTAAATTCATCAATTACTCCGGGTGCCTGCACACACCAATAATAAATCATAGATATCAATAATAGTAATAATATAGTTACTGGGCACATAGCCTAACACCAAATACTGGTACATTTATATATATATATATATATATTCTCTCACTAAATGATCATATTAAAGTCTCATGAAAGACATTATCAACACAGTAAATTCATCAATTACTCCGGGTGCCTGCACACACCAATAATAATAATAGATACCGTGAGTGCTCTATGTAGCCCCACTCTGCACCTTTGTGCCTTACTGTGACATAGGTGAGCCTTGCACACGACATACAAAATACTCTGGCTAAATAATATAGCTGACTAAAGGGGAATTGGGAGGGAAACTAGAATCACCTACTTCCACCTATCCTCCGGTGAGAGTTGAGTTGTAGCTCCTGGTCCAGGCTCCCGCCTCGTGTTGGGAACGCCCCCACACACACCCTGTCGTGTCCTCCAAGAACCCAATCAACGTCCCAAAATAAACGTGTCGTCTTCGTGTTCTGTCATCCACGGGTCCGTGCTCCTCCTCCACGTCTTGTAGGGTTGGAGTCGGTCTCCCAGCCGTCAACTTCTCCTCCCAACTATGACTGCCAACCCACGTCTTGGCTGCAGTCATAAGGATTCCCAATTATTATCTTCTTTCACTGCTTCCCAGTGGATTGACCCAGCCGCTACGTCGTCACTGTGAAGCTATCAGACGTCCCAGACGATACTGCCTAGACTTCACCTGCACAGCACCCATCCCTGGAGCACTTGATGCTCAGTATGCCGTCAATTCCCTCTTCGGTCCACACATGGAATGAAAGAAGACCTCTCGGCGTACTTGCAGACTACGGGTAACGTGTAAGATCCACGGGAGTAGCGTATTACTGTCAGATTGATAGGATCAACCTTCACACATCTGTCCACCTTGACTGGCCCTGTTACTACGTCATCACTGTGAAGCTATCAGCCGTCGCATATGTTGCTGCCTAGACTTCACCTGCACAACACCTGTCCCGGGAGCACTTGTTGCTCAATATTCTGTCAATTCCCTCTCTGGTCCAACACATGAACGAAGGAAGACCCCACAGGTGCTGTCAGACCGCTGGTGATGCGTAAGTCCTCCGGAGACGGGGTAAACTGTCCAACTGACAGGACCCCCCCGCGCACGTCCGACCTCCTTGACGTGCTGTCTTAGACTGGTGGTGCCACCGCGGCGCGATGACCGGACCCCCCTTCCTTCATGACGTCATACTTGCCAAGAGAGGTTTTCATTGGCTCTCTGTGCCACGTCGCTGTCGGTGACCAATCTGGCGCCACTGACGTCACACAGTTTTGGCGGCAAAACGAAGGGGCCAGCGCCATATTGGCTTCCTAAAGGGCCTATACCACAGGCCAAAATACTCTTCTTTTACAAATTTCTCGCCACCTCGAGAACACTACACTCTCCCACATATATCAAACTGATGCCTGCGACGTAGAGAATGCTCGGGTAAAGTGGACATGACTCTTACAGCAGGCGTGGGAGAAATATAAGGGGGTAAACACCGTCACATACCCCTCCCCTTAAAATAAGAGTCATGTCTGGTTAGTGTATACAGGACAGGGCATCTGCTACTACGTTGTCTTTCCCTCGGATGAGTTTAATCTCCAGCCAGTACTCCTGCCGCCAATGCGAAACGCTCCTTACGTATCCGTTGACCGTTCCCACGGTCACTCCTGATGTCCATTGTTCCTTCAGCATGGACAGAGGACTTTGCACCTCGTGTCCATACACCAGCTGGAAAGGTGAGAAACCTAACGATCCTACCACTGCGTTACGTATGGCAAACAACGCAGGGCATACTGCTTCATCCCACTCAGTTCCCTGCTCTGCGCAGAACACTCTCATCATCATGGCGTCCTGTATGTAAAAATGAGTGGCCCTCTCAGGACCAACACGTCCTCCATTGGCCTCATGAATCAATTCGGGGAACTCTATCTGCTGCAACTCTCCAAGACGAGTGCGGTCCACCCCTAGAGAATTGGTGAGGGTCACCTGTAACTCACCATCCGGGCTGCCTTCGCCCTCCACTCGTTCTCTGGGTCCCACGAAGAGGTGATCGATTCCCAGGCTGTCGGACGTCTCCTCAGCCCCATCAGGTTCACTCCCTCTGTGTCCGTTGCACTGCCTCGGAATCACAGCACAAACCGGGAACGCCACCGTGGCGATTCCTTTCTTGTCCCCACAGGCGTCTAACACTCCACCTGTCTCCGTATAGTACTCCAAGCACTCCTCGCCCTTCACGAGGTTCGGGAGGACACATCCTCCACATGCGTCATTTCCCAAGATGACTTGAGTCTCCATCTTGGGCATTGATGCACAGACCCCCACCACAAGGGTTTGGCAGCCATAATCAGAATTCAGAGTCACCTGGTGTAGGGGCATCCTCACTGGGCCTCCCACAGTGGTCACACTTGCCACCCCCACACTGGTACTCTCGTAACCCTCGGGGAACATGGTTTCGCTCACCAGGGTAAAATCTGCCCCAGTGTCTCTTAATATTCTCACCGGAATGGGGTCTGCGTCCCCCATCCTTACGGTTCCCTCACACACGAATGGGTGAATTCTTTTCTCCCCACTCAGTACGGGTTCATCCCGCACCCTCTCGGCCGTCTGGTCCTCGACCCTCATGAAAGCCACGTTCCCCTGCTGCTCAGGGTGTCTGCATTCTCGCGCGACGTGTCCGAATACTCCGCAGTTGTAGCAGCGGATCCTTCTTCTTCTGTGGATCTTCCTCGCGCCATTCATCGACTCCTCCGTTTCAGCAACAGCTCCTGAGCTCTCAGCTTGGGACTTCTTTACCGGCTCCACAGCACTCTTTGAGCCTCTCCTGTCTCCACTCGAGAGGTGGGACTCAGGAGAACTCGCTCCCGTCCTCCATTCGTCCGTCCTTCTATATCTTCTACCATATCCGGAGTGTACGGGCGGTCGGTGCCGTCCCTCTCGGTGTGATCGCAGGGCTTCTTCCAGCATGTCAGCTCTGTCAGCCGCGGCTCTCAGGTCCTTAATGTCCGCCTCCTTTACTCTAACCCTGATCTCAGGAGAGAGCATGGACATAAACTTCTCCATGACCATAAGCCCCTTGACCTCTTCAGCCGACTTTGCTCCTTCAGACTCCAGCTACTTCAGGAACTTTCTCTCCATGTCCCTCGCCGTCTCCGCATAAGATTTTCCTGGCGAACGGGTACATTCCCTGAATCTCTTCCTGTAACATTCCGGCGTGAGCTTGAAAGAGTGGAGCACAGCTCTCTTTACAGCATCGTAGTTGGTGCACTCCCTGAGGTCGAGCATGTTGTAGGCTTCACGAGCTTCACCGGTGAGCCTACTCTGAACCAGCTCCGCCCACTCCGCCCTCGGCCAATTCTTCAAGGTGGCGACCCTCTCGAAGTGGTCGAAGAAACCTTCAGCTTCATTTGGTACAAAGACCGGCAAATCTCGCTCCCTCACTCGGCGGTCTTCCTGCTGTGGCGGAACAGGTGGAACTAGCCGTAGCTCAGCTCGCTTCAGCTCCATATCCTTGTTAGCTTCTATCTCCTGCTGTTTCAGCCTAGCTTCTAGCTCGCGCTCCTCTCGGCGCAACTGTGCCTCTTGCTCCTCACGCTTCAGCTGTGCTTCTCACTCTTGTTCCTCACGCTTCTGTTGCGCTTCTTCTCTCCTCAGCTGTGCTTCTCGCTCTTGTTCTTCCTTGTGCAGCTGTGCCTCTCGCTCTTCTCTGCACAGCTGTGCCTCTGCTTCTCGCTCTTCTTTGTGCTGCTGTGCCTCTGCTTCTCGCTCTTCTTTGCACTGCTGTGCCCCTGCTTCTCGCTCTTCCCTTCTCTGCTGTGCCTCTCGTTCCTGTTTTTCCCGCTTCAGTTGTGCTTCCATCTGCAGCTTCATTATCTCCAGCTTAACACAGCGCCTGCTGCCGCTGGATCCTCTGCTGCTCCCACCAATGTTCAGATGTTCTCCCATACTGGCAGGTGTTTGTGGCCGTTCCCCCCCCCCCCCAAAGCTTCGTCTCGTGCCCTGAGCTGTGCCATGATCTCCAGTCTTCTCTCTCCCACTTTGGAAGATCTCAGCTTCATCCTAAAGTGGTCTGCTATCAATTGTAGCTGTGCCTTGGTGCACTCCTCCAGCTCCTGCTCATCTCTAGTGTCAATGAACCTTGTTACCTTATCATCCTCCATCTTGTGCTATGAGTGATGCCCTGTACCTGATACCTAATACCACTGCAAAGTACCACAACTGCAACCTTTATCTTGATCGTTATCCTGGCGAGGTCGCCAATGTCTGGGTTCACCATAAGAGGGTGAGCAACAGTATACACAAGGTCACTCACCGTAGCCCTGCGGGTCTTCACTCTATCCTCGCGGCGCCACTGTACGCCAGGAGTGTATCCCAGTCAATCCCAACCGGCCTCTGATCGAGAATGAGTGAGAACACAGCTTGTTCTCTTTACAGCTGTGTGCCCGCCCCGACAAAAGGCTCTACTATTAACCACAAGGTCGCCAACTGGTGTTTCCGGTGTGCAGTAATACGTCAGTGGTTTTGTTGAATTGTGGTAACAGTGGCAACAGCACACTCAATAGGTCTGATATCAGGCAGGTATTTATTTCTATCACTCTATTTCCTTTCATGTATTATATAGCCACAAGAAATATGGAGGGGATGATACAAACGCCAAGGTATTTTGTGTTTTACTTAAAACTCAAGACATCACATCCGTATATCAACAAGTAAACAGCTATTTCATGCGTAAGTCGCTCGTTCCCACATATAATCATGAACTCGCCAAGCTGGCAATGCTCCCCCTCACGTCAATGTCAAAATCAGCTGGGCGACTTCCCCCCCCCCCCCCCACTGCCTGATCTCTAACTGCACTTGTTTGTTGGCGAAATATGCCTGTTTCTTTAAATTCTCAAGGATCACTAAATGTTCAAACAACACAATATCTGCGACAATAGCAATAGAACGTAAATACTTCGCTGCACTGATCTTGAGCTCAATCAAACATTTCTATATTAATGAACACAATAATTCACTATCATGGTATAACACACTGCCCCTCATTTAATGATAACGCATGCAAGTATATATTACTGGAGTTCTAAGTAATTCCTTTCGTGGGCGAATATTCAATTGATCACTGCACACATGAATGGTTATTCAATACACAAGCATAGACATATATATATATGTATATATATAGATAAATCATAGATATCAATAATAGTAATAATATAGTTACTGGGCACATAGCCTAACACCAAATACTGGTACATTCATATATATATATATTCTCTCACTAAATGATCATATTAAAGTCTCATGAAAGACATTATCAACACAGTAAATTCATCAATTACTCTGGGTGCCTGCACACACCAATAATAATAATAGATACCATGAGTGCTCTATGTAGCCCCACTCTGCACACTTGTGCCTTACTGTGACATAGGTGAGCCTTGCTCACGACATACAAAATACTCTGGCTAAATAATATAGCTGACTAAAGGGGAATTGGGAGGGAAACTAGAATCACCTACTTCCACCTATCCTCCGGTGTGAGTTGAGTTGTAGCTCCTGGTCCAGGCTCCCGCCTCGTGTTGGGAACGCCCCCACACACACCCTGTCGTGTCCTCCAAGAACCCAATCAACGTCCCAAAATAAACGCGTCGTCTCCGTGTTCTGTCCTCCACGGGTCCGTGCTCCTCCTCCACATCTTGTAGGGTTGGAGTCGGTCTCCCAGCCGTCAACTTCTCCTCCCAACTATGGCTGCCAACCCACGTCTTGGCTGCAGTCGTACGGATTCCCAATTAATATCTTCTTTCACTGCTTCCCAGTGGATTGACCCAGCTGCTAAGTCGTCACTGTGAAGCTATCAGACGTCCCAGACGATACTGCCTAGACTTCACCTGCACAGCACCCGTCCCTGGAGCACTTGATGCTCAGTATGCCGTCAATTCCCTCTTCGGTCCACACATGGAATGAAAGAAGACCTCTCGGCGTACTTGCAGACTACGGGTGACGTGTAAGATCCACGGGAGTGGCGTATTACTGTCAGATTGATAGGATCAACCTTCACACATCCGTCCACCTTGACTGGCCCAGCCACTACATCATCACTGTGAAGCTATCAGCCGTCGCATACGTTGCTGCCCTTCACCTGCACAACACCTGTCCCGGGAGCACTTGTTGCTCAATATTCTGTCAATTCCCTCTCTGGTCCAACACGTGAACGAAGGAAGACCTCACAGGTGCTGTCAGACCGCTGGTGATGCGTAAGTCCTCCGGAGACGGGGTAAACTGTCCAACTGACAGGCCCCCTCCGCGCACGTCCGACCTCCTTGACGTGCTGTCTTAGACTGGTGGTGCCACCGCGGCGCGATGACCGGACCCCCCTTCCTTCATGACGTCATACTTGCCAAGAGAGGTTTTCATTGGCTCTCTGTGCCACGTCGCTGTCGGTGACCAATCTGGCGCCACTGCCGTCACACAGTTTTGGCGGCAAAACGAAGGGGCCAGCGCCATATTGGCTTCCTAAAGGGCCTATACCACAGGCCAAAATACTCTTTTTTTACAAATTTCTCGCCACCTCGAGAACACTACACTCTCCCACATATATCAAACTGATGCCTGTGACGTAGAGAACGCTCGGGTAAAGTGGACATGACTCTTACAGCAGGCGTGGGAGAAATATAAGGGGGGGAACACCGTCACAGTCGCCATGGGTTCTCCCCTAGGTGTCCTGTTTGCGAACTTCTACATGGGTATCATCGAGCAGAAGGTCTTAGTTGACATGGACTTGAAACCGGTCATATACTGCAAGTATGTTGACGACATTTTTACGCAGGTACCTGATGCCAGACGTCTGCAGGAGCTGAAGGAGGCATTTGAGCAGAATTCTGTGTTGAGTTTTACCTACGAGATAGAGAAGGATGGGGAGCTGCATTTTCTAGACGTAACAGTCACAGAAAGGAGCAGAGGCTTCCACACTGCAGTGTACACTTAGGAAACATAGGAATGTGCTTCAATGCCAATAGTGACTGCCCAGACAGGTACAAGAGGAGTGTTGTCAAGGCTTACTTCGACCGTGCTGTAAGCCACAGCTCAGGATTGAAGCAAGTCGATGAAGAACTCGGTAGGGTAAGGCAGGTCCTAGTCAAAAACAGCTTCTCTAATGGTTTTGTTGAAGACATCATAAAAAGAAAGGTGAAACGCCATGCAACCTCTGAATTGTCAACTAACACAACACTTGTACCTCCTATTAGACTATTTTACAGGAACTTCTTTTCGAAGACAACCCGCTCCCACGAGTTGGCAGGCACACAAAATGAGCGAATATGTTCCCTACATAATTCATTCTTACTAGGTATAAAGACCGTTGAAGCATTAGACCGTTATCAAGGCAGAATAATGTAACAGAAATATTTACCACCACTGTCGTGAGTTTAACACGAGCTCGGCGGGGTTATATCGGGTAGGCTGCTCCATGGTTTACTTTCAGCTATACTATAGTCACAACAGCACACCGATATCTGCAGGAGGTGCACTAATCCTGTAGTAGGTCTCCTCCAGGCGGTTACCCATCAGTACAACCGCATCAAAGGACCAGCCTATACTGGCTCATTTAGGGGGCAGTCGTCTCTCTTACCCCGCCCCCCCCCCTACCAACAAGAGGGGGGGGGCGGTCAAGAGGAAGAAAAGGGGAAGAGCAACAGTAGAAAGTTTTCGTCTTGGAATTTGGTAGACAGGGGTCTTAAGAAGACTCTGACAAGGCCATCTACAAATGTCCTAAGTACTTCTAACTCATTCGCCATGTTGCAAGACGAGTGCTGTAGGGAGCCTGCAGTTCGCTTGAAAGGAAAGGCAACGAAGGAAGCGCAGGTCCCTCAAAGTGCTCAGCAAGTAGAGGAAGCACCTACGCTAATTTTGGTCGTGGGAGATTCCCAGGTAAAGTATTTGGACAGAACTTTTTGTGACAGAGATTAGGGGAACAGGTTAAGGATTTGCTATCCGGGAGCAGAGATTGGTGATACTGTTAACAACATGGAGCCGGTCGGCCGAGCGACAGCGCGCTGGACTTGTGATCCTGTGGTCCTTGGTTCGATCCCAGGCGCCGGCGAGAAACAACGGGCAGAGTTTCTTTCACCCTATGCTCCTGTTACCTAGCATTAAAATAGGTACCTGGGTGTTAGTCAGCTGTCACGGGCTGCTTCCTGGGGGTGGAGGCCTGGTCGAGGACCGGGCCGCGGGGACACTAAAAGCCCCGAAATCATCTCAAGATAACCTCAAGAAGATGGATGATATTGTTGAATATATAGTTGAATATTATGGCTTGAAATGGAAACAGACACATTATTTGTATCAGTGCCAGTGGAAATGATGATGGACGAGTTAGGAGTGAGGCACTGATACAGAGGTTTAAGACACCATAAAATTAGGAGCAAGGGGAGGAATCACAATCATATGTGGCATTCATCCATGAAAGGGAGTTGGAAATGAATGGTTATCGAGAGTACTTGGTGTCTATTGCCGACTGGACAAATATTGCAAATCAAATGCAATATCATTCATAGATAACTGGGAACACTTCTATGGAAGAAATGACATGCATGCTCGTGATGGGGTGCATCTATCTAGGGCTGAGGTTGTTGCTGTTGCCAACTCGTTGGAACCTGTGGTTGGAGGGATTTGTTTGGGTTTAAACTGATAGTAGACAGTGGTATGGGAATGGATATGGAGAAGGGAAGTAATAAAAGTATGTGTTTGTGGGGGAAACAAATTGGCAAAATAAACAGGGAAAGAGAAGAGCCTCTAAATAACAGTACAATTAAGATATATTACAAGAACAGTAGGAGTCTAAGAAACAAATTAAACAATTTAAACGCTCTTGTCTGCACAGAAAAAAAAAGTAATATTGCACTTACTGAAATATGGATGAAAGTAGAAAATGGAGAAATATTAGTTGAATATCAAATAAACGGATTTAAATTATTTCACGCAAGTAGATATATTAGAAGAAGAGGGGCATAGCCATATATATTAGGGAAATTTTGAAATGTAGTCCCAAAGAGGGAATCAAAACTGAGCCACACACAGGAAATATCTGGGTAAAATTTAACGAAACAACTAAAAATTTTATAAATGTAGTTATATACAAACCACCAAACTTGGACATAATGGAAACAAATTACCTATGGGATGAAATATCTAGAGCATCTAGGTCTAAGAGTAATTGTGTCATGGGTGACTTTAATTTTAGTGGAATAAATTGAATGAACAGAACAAGGGAATAATGAAGTAGGAGAATTTCTAGAATTAATTGAAGATTAAGCAACACATTAAGGAACCAACGTGGGAAAATAATATTTTATACTTAGTGCTAACAATTGGGAAACAAATTAATGAAATCGAAATATGGAGTGAGCTAGGGAACAGTGATCACAATGAAATAAGATTTTACGTAAAATGGAATAGATTTGTAATAGAAAATTCTGTTAGAGTACCAGATTTTCGAAAAGCTGATTTTAATGGTCTAAGATTTTTTTTTGGTGAAATAGATTGGAAAGTCTTGAGCATGGGGGGTGGGCTTGTCTTGGAGTGAGACGTGAATCCAGAGATGGGTGATGTAAAAAGGAATTTCGATGATAATTGAAAATAGAACTTATTTAAAAATATTCTAAGCAAAGCAAAGGAAGGTAGTTTACCATGCAAATTGAATAGACCGAATAATAATGAACCAAAATGGATAAAAAAGGATATGATGAACCGTAAAGGTAGAAAGAGAGCTTGGTACAAAAGGATTAGGAATGAGGAAATCAGTTTAGAAAAGGATTTCGTTCAACTGGTTAGAAATGTTAAAAAAAGAGATACGGAGGGCAAAAGAAACTATGAAGTTCGCAGAGCAATGCAAGAAAAGAAAAATCCTAAAGGGTTTTCCCCATTTATATTTAACAAAGATTAGAGAAAGGATAGGACCATTAAAAACTGAGACAGGTCAGATAACAGATAATGACGAAGAGATTTGTAATATTTTTAATAAATATTTTATCTCTGTATTTACTAAAGAAGACCAGAACATTATGTCTTCAGCCGAACAAGTCTATGTGGGTGGGGAAGAGGAAAGGTTGACTAGTTGACCAGTTACCAGGGAGGATGTTATTAAACAAATAGTGAAATTCAAGCCAAACAAATCCCCAGGGCCAGATGAAGTGTTTGCCAGGGTGCTTAAGGAATGCAAAGAGGAGCTTTGCGAGCCTTTGTCTACTATATTTAATAAATTATTAGGGTCAAGCCCAGTGCCAGAGTCATGGAAGGTTGCTAATGTGGTTCCAATTTTCAAGAAAGGAAATAGATCACTTGCGTCAAACTATCGGCCAATTAGCCTAACGTCAATTGTGGGAAAGTTACTTGAATCGATAACTGAAAATACCATTCGTCTTTATCTTGAAAAATATAAATTAATAAATGATTCACAACATGGGTTTTACAAGTGGCCGTTCATGTTTAACAAATTTGCTATCATTTTATCCCAGCATAGTTGAGGCACTTGATTGTGGTAAAGATTGTGACGTTGTGTACCTTGACTTTTGCAAAGCTTCTGATACAGTGCAACATGAAAGACTGATTAAAAAGATAGAGGCTCATGGTATTGGGGGGTGCTATATTAAGTTGGATTAGGGCATGACTACCCCAAAGGAAACAGAGAGTTAGTTAAAATGGGGTTAAGTCAGAGTGGGAAAATGTTGTAAATGGAGTGTATCGAGGTTCGGTAACAGAGTTTTTGATTTGTGGAACAGTTACCGCGTAACGTGGTGAAGGCGGGGTCCCTTAATTGTTTCAAGCATGGGTTGGAAATGTATATGAGTGGGATTGGGTAGATATAAATAGGAGCTGACTCGTATGGGCCAATAGGCCTTCTGCTTTTACCTTTATTCTTATGTACTGTCGCAGACGACTTATACATGGAGCATCAGAACATAAGAATGAAGGAAATTGCAGAAAGCCTATTGTCCCATACGAGGCAGCTCCTATTCATATCTACTAAATCTCATTCAAATATATTTATCCAACCTACGCTTGAAACAATCAGTGAACCTCACTTAAGAACATAAGAATAAGAGGCAATTGCGGAAGGCCTATTGGTCCATATGGGGCAGCTTCTATTTGTAACCACCCAATCCCACTCATATACATGTCCAATCTACGCTTGAAATAATCGAGGGACCCCATCTCTACCATGTTACCCGGTAATTGGTTCCACAAATCAACAACCCAGTTTTAGTGGGCCAGACAGAGGCTTAGGGCCTGCCCAGGAATATCCCGGCCAAAAAAAAAAAACCAGTTACCAAACCAGTATTTACCCAGGTCTTTCCTAAATCTAAACTTATCCAATTTATACTCATTGTTTCATGTTTTGTCTTGTGTTGCTAGTTTTAACGCTATTAATATCCCCTTTGTTATTGCCATTCATCCACTTGTAAACCTCAATCATATCACCCCTAACTCTTCGTCTTTCCAACGAAAGTAATTTAAGCATTGTCAATCTTTCTTCATGACAGGTTTCTAATTTGCTGGATTGACTTTGTCATCTTATGCTGGACGTGTTCAAGTAAATTTATATCCATTCTATAGTACGACGACCAAAACTGAACTTCATAATCTAAATGGGGCCTAACCAAAGCAGATATAGCTGAAAAACAACACCAGGTGTCTTATTACTAATGCTTCTATTAATAAATTCTAGTGTATTATTTGCATTATTACGAAATTTTATGCATTGATTTTTTTAAATTCTTAGTGATCATAACTCCCAGATCCCTTTTGCAATCCGACTTCGCAATCTCAACACCATCTAGCTCGTATCTTGTAACTCTATCATCATTCCCTAGCCTCAAAGCCTTACATTTGTCAGCATTAAATTGCATCTGCCAAAATTTTGACCATTTCAAAACCTTATTTAGATCTTCTTGAAGTGATAGTGAGTTTTTTCCATGTTTATTACCCTCCCGATTTTTATATCATTGGCAAATTTACAAATATTGCTGCTTAAATCTGAATCTAAATCATTTATATATATTATAAACAACAGAGGTCCCAGGACAGAGCCTTGAGGCACTCCACTTACAACATTTTCCCACTCTGACTTAACCACATTTATACTAACTCTTTGTTTCCTTTGGTATAGCCATGCCCTTTGTAGTACCCTCAATACCATGAGCCTCTATCTTTTTAATCAGTCATTCATGTGGCACTATATCAAAAGCTTTGCTAAAGTCAAGGTACACAACATCACAATCCTTACCACAATCTACTGCCTCAACTATGCTTGAATAAAAGGATAGCAAGTTTGTTGAATATGAACGGCCATTTGTAAAAACCATGTTGTGTATCATTTATTAATTTATGCTTTTCAAGATGAAGGCGAATGGTATTTGCAATTATCGATTCAAGTAACTTTCCTACAATAAACGTTATCAGCTCCTTTCCCACAAGTTAGGCGTTAGGCCGATAGTTTTACGCAAGTGATCTATCTCCTTTCCTGAAAATTGGTACCACACTAGCAACTTTCAACGACTCTGACACTCTGCCTGACTCTAATGATTTATTAAATATGGTAGAAAATGGCTCGCAAAGCTCTTCTTTTCATTCTTTAAGCATCCTGGCAACCACTTCGTCTTGCCCTGGGAATTTCTTTGGTTTGAGTTTCACTATTTGTTTAATAACATCCTCATTGATAACTGCTAAACTAGTCAACCTGTCCTCGTCCCCACCCACATAGACTTGTTCGGCTGAAGGCATAATGTTCTGTTCTTCATTAGTAAATTACTGATATAAAATATTTATTAAAAATACTACACATCTCTTCGTCATTACAAAGTTATCTGACCTTTCTAAATTTTTAATGGTCTAATCCTTTTTTCTACTCTTAGTTCAATACAACTGAAAAAATCCATTAGGATTTGTCTTTGCTTGCCCTGCTTTACGAACTTCATAGTTTCTTTTTGCCCTCCTTATCTCTTTTTTAACATTTCTAACCAGTTTTACGAATTCTTGTTCTAAACTGACTTCCTCATGCCTAATCATTTTGTACCAAGCTCTCTTTCTACCTAAAAGGTTCTTCAGCTCCTTTGTTATCCAGGGTACTGTGCTTGGTTACTTATGGCGTGGCAAGAATACCATGTAGGGTACTGTGCTTGGTTACTTATGGCGTGGCAAGAATACCATGTAGGGTACTGTGCTTGGTTACTTATGGCGTGGCAAGAATACCATGTAGGGTACTGTGCTTGGTTACTTATGGCGTGGCAAGAATACCATGAAGGGTACTGTGCTTGGATACTTATGGCGTGGCAAGAATACCATGAAGGGTACTGTGCTTGGATACATATGGCGTGGCAAGAATACCATGTAGGGTACTGTGCTTGGTTACTTATGGCGTGGCAAGAATACCATGTAGGGTACTGTGCTTGGTTACTTATGGCGTGGCAAGAATACCATGTAGGGTACTGTGCTTGGTTACTTATGGCGTGGCAAGAATACCATGTAGGGTACTGTGCTTGGTTACTTATGGCGTGGCAAGAATACCATGAAGGGTACTGTGCTTGGATACTTATGGCGTGGCAAGAATACCATGTAGGGTACTGTGCTTGGTTACTTATGGCGTGGCAAGAATACCATGTAGGGTACTGTGCTTGGTTACTTATGGCGTGGCAAGAATACCATGAAGGGTACTGTGCTTGGATACTTATGGCGTGGCAAGAATACCATGTAGGGTACTGTGCTTGGTTACTTATGGCGTGGCAAGAATACCATGTAGGGTACTGTGCTTGTTTACTTATGGGGTGGCAAGAATACCATGAAGGGTACTGTGCTTGGTTACTTATGGGGTGGCAAGAATACCATGTAGGGTACTGTGCTTGGATACTTATGGCGTGGCAAGAATACCATGAAGGGTACTGTGCTTGGATACATATGGCGTGGCAAGAATACCATGTAGGGTACTGTGCTTGGTTACTTATGGCGTGGCAAGAATACCATGTAGGGTACTGTGCTTGTTTACTTATGGCGTGGCAAGAATACCATGAAGGGTACTGTGCTTGTTTACTTATGGGGTGGCAAGAATACCATGTAGGGTACTGTGCTTGTTTACTTATGGGGTGGCAAGAATACCATGAAGGGTACTGTGCTTGGTTACTTATGGGGTGGCAAGAATACTTTGTAGGGTACTGTGCTTGGTTACTTATGGCGTGGCAAGAATACCATGTAGGGTACTGTGCTTGGTTACTTATGGCGTGGCAAGAATACCATGTAGGGTGCTGTGCTTGTTTACTTATGGCGTGGCAAGAATACCATGTAGGGTACTGTGCTTGGTTACTTATGGCGTGGCAAGAATACCATGTAGGGTACTGTGCTTGGTTACTTATGGCGTGGCAAGAATACCATGTAGGGTACTGTGCTTGTTTACTTCTGGCGTGGCAAGAATACCATGTAGGGTACTGTGCTTGGTTACTTATGGGGTGGCAAGAATACCATGTAGGGTACTGTGCTTGGTTACTTATGGGGTGGCAAGAATACCATGTAGGGTACTGTGCTTGTTTACTTAGGGTGTATCAAGAATGCTATAAACGTTCTTGTTTTATATTGAACTTTATTAATGTGATCTTTCTTAAATATATGCGAGGCCAACGTTTGTCAGTGCATGTTAGTCACAAGCTCACTTGGCTTTCTCCTGCTGCCACTCTTGACAATACGGCAAAGTGATCTTCAAGATCTCAATCTCTGGCTAAGTATCTCCTCTACCTTGCAGGTGTTGCTGCTCCTGCCTGACGGGGATTCTCAGCTAAGGAACAGACCAGAGTATAACATAGTTATCAGCAACATGATTTACTCTGATAGTCCTGGTCGTCGCCTGAACTTGGTGGGGTCCTTCAACGCTGTGCCATAACGTTTAACCGATCAGAAAAGTTTATTGTATAAAGTCTTATACAAGTTAGAATCCCAATAAGTAAGCTCGGTTTGTATTTACAGACTTCGGGATGACTAATTCGATCTTGCATCAGTGATAAATGACTTATTTCACAGTAGTTTAAACATAACCTGCGTGTCCAGCACTTGTTAATGTGGCTGTGAGGACAGATGATAATGTGGGCCTTTATCTCAAAATAAACCTTTACATAAGTGAAGTAGAAGGCTCTCAAATATATAATCAATATATAAGTACACCCAGGCCATAATATTAAAAAAAAGTTTATTTGAATTATAATATAATATAATTTAACATAAAACAGTGCACAGGTCTTTATAAGTTAGAATATTGGTCTTACCAGCGGTCTCATGTCTCAACCACAATAAACAGAACATAAATAATTAAGACCTCAAATTCAGGTTCAATATTAATCCTAGACTATAAGAGAGAATGCAAGCAGTCAATGTCTAACACGTGCACTAAAGTTAAGCTTGTAATTAAAATTAATTAAATCACAAAATGTCAATGTGTTTCCTTCCAACATTAACCGTTGACTAATCTACTAAGCTGTATACGGATAAGAATATTTAGTCATAAATTCCAAACCAAAAGAAATATATAATTAAACATATGTACCAAGTCATTCCGTTTCATTATGAATTGGAAATATATGAGCATCACCAACACCTTGAAATGGTGAGAGCAAGAGACGACCAAGTGAATACTTGAGAGAGCCAACTGAGGTAAGGCAAGGAGTTAGAGCAGCCAAGCAGGACTCCGGCCGGAGATGAATTAAGTTCTATATAAAGACAAAAGGCAAGACTGGTCCATTATACCTAGAATCAACACAAACCTCTTCCGCACCTCATGCCTCTCCTCCTGTCTTGGGGGCCTCCATACGCTGGACATACCCGGGTGCCTCTATACAGTGGATATACCCGATTGCCTCATTACTCGGGACATGCCCGGGTGCCTCATTACTCGGGACATGCCCGGGTGCCTCTATACAGTGGACATACCCGAGTGCCTCCATACACTGGACATACCCGGGTGCCTCTATACAGTGGACATACCAGGGTGCACCCATACACTGGACATACCCGGGTGCCTCCATACACTGGACATACCCGGGTGCCTCTATACAGTGGATATACCCGGGTTCCTCATAACTTGGGTCATGCCCGGGTGCCTTCATACCCTGGACATACCCGGGTGCCTTCATACCCTGGACATACCCGGGTGCCTCCATACACTGCACATATCCGGGTGCCTCCATACACTGCACATACCCGGGTGCCTCCATACACTGGACATACCCGGGTGCCTCCATACACAGGACATACCCAGGGTGCCTCCATACACTGCACATACCCGGGTGCCTCTATACACTGGACATACCCGGGTGCCTCCATACACTGGACATACCCGGGTGCCTCCATACACAGGACATACCCAGGTGCCTCCATACACAGGACATACCCAGGTGACTCCATACACTGCACATACCCGGGTGCCTCCATACAGTTGGAGTTTTAATGGTTAATCAGGGCTGTGAGGGTTTAAGTGACTACATATCAGGTACCATAGTAACTGAAGGACAGAAAATATTGTAGTAGTCATATATAACCCCCGCCAAATAACAGAAGACCCAGACAAGAATATGATAGAAACAATATGGCCAACATCAATATAATAGAGAGAGCATCTTCTGTAGCTAGCAGAAACGGATCTAGACTACTAACCATAGGAGACTTCAACCACGGGAAGATAGATTGGGAAAACAGAGACCCACATGGAGGACGAGACACATGGAGAGCTAAGCTGCTGGATGTGGCAACAAGAAACTTTCTAAGTCAAACGTCAAGGGACCGACAAGAATGAGAGGAGACGACGAACCAGCTTTGCTTGATCTGATATTTACCCTAAATGAGTCGGTTGTAAGGGAAGTTAGGTTGGAAGCCCCCTTGGGAATGAGTGATCATATTGTATTGAACTTTGAGTACCTGGTTGAGCTAGGAATTATCTCCCCCCAAAAAGAACTGGAAAACAAAGGGCTGGCATACCAAAAGGGAAACTATGAGGAGATGAATAAATTCCTAAGGGATATACCATGGGATACAGAACTCAGAACTAAGTCCGTACAAGACATGATGGACAATGTCACCCAAAAGTGTCAGGAGGCAGTAAACAGGTTTATCCCGGCCCGACAGGAAAAAACCGAGAAGCAAAAGAAGAATCCGTAGTTTAATCAGGAATGTATAAAAGAAAAAAGGGCGTGGAGGAACTTCCGAAATAAGAGACCACCTGAAAGTAGAGAGAGATACCAGAGAACCAGGAACGAGTATGTAAGTGTAAGAAGAGCCGCTGAGAAAATGTATGAAAATAATATAGCTAATAAAGTCAAGACCAAACCAAAGCTACTACACAGTCGGCGGCACTCGGTTGGTAATCTTGGGCAAGGTATTTTATCAAATCATTACATTCTTTGGGGCACATGTGAGGAAAACAAATGCGAACAAGCCTGAATGGTCCACAGGGCTATATGCAACTGAAAACTCACACCGCAGAAGTGACTCGAACCCATACTGCCAGGAGTACTCTGCTGGCGTACAGGAACCCTTAACCGCTCAACCAACACGACCGGACAAAAGAGGATGGTAGCCCAGGCTATTTCTATCCCCCCGCCGGCACTTGGTTGGTAACCTTGGGCATGGTATTTTATCAAATCACCTCATTCTTTGAGGCACACGTGAGGAACACAAATGCGAACAGGCCTGAATGGTCCCCAGAACTACATGCAACTGAAAACTCACACCCCAGAAGTGACTCGAACCTATACTGCCAGGAGCACTCTGCTGGCGTACAGGATCCCTTAACCGCTCGACCAATCAAATCACCAAGAATGAGGTGATATGATTAAATGCTATGCCCAAGATTACCATCCGATTGCCGGCGGGGAAGTGGTTCAAATAGCTTCGGCTATCACTTCTTTATGTCCGGTCGTGATGGTCAAGTGGATTAAGGCGTCCTGTACATACCAGTTGCGTTGCTCCTGGCAGTATGGGTTCGAGTCACTTCTGGGGTGTGAGTTTTCAGTTTTATATATATATATATATATATATATATATATATATATATATATATATATATATATATATATATATATATATATATATATATATATATATATATATATATATATATATATATATATATTTATACATATATATACATATATATATATATACATATATATATATATATATATATATATATATATATATATATATATATATATATATATATATATATATATATGTGTGTGTGTGTGTGTGTGTGTAGCTTTTTCGTTAGTAAATTTCGTATAATTTTCCTGACGTGTTTGAGTGCACCTCCATATATCTCTACGAGCATACACGAGTGATATCATAACCTCTACATTCGAAAAATGAGATTTTATATGAAAATGTCCTAGTGGCTGGCATAGTTAGAGCAACACAGACATCTATGGAAATGTATCCTAGGCTGGCAGTCCTGTTGTAATACTGTAGGAGTAGCAACACTTTCGCTATCAGGCAACATAGAGTGTAACCACTGAACTGCATTGCTGGGGTGCAGAGATGCACCCCAGCAACTGGGTCCCCAACTGGGGACCCAGTTGGCAACCTTATTGGATAATTGAAAAACACAGGTGTGTAAGAGGGACTTGTGAACTCTTGTTACGGCGGGCAAGACTCAGAGAAAGTGCTGTTGAAGGTAAATCTGAGTTTTCCCTCGCTCCTCTGTGGGGCAAGGCAGGAAATACTGTAGCAGTTTCCCCGTGGTTGACGGATGGGCTCCCAACGCGATCAGTGGCACCCAGGTGGTGGGAACATAGACCTGCGGTGTTGGGCTTGACGTGGTCCTCATCTTTGGGACCAACATTCTCTAGTGAGTTACATGAGGCAGACGGACTGACCTTCTTTCCCCTGAACCCCTAGTAGCCTCCTCACCCACCCCCAGATGTAACAATTTATGGTCCTTAGGGATTTTAAAATTAGATAACGTCACCTTGAGAACAACTTAACCACGTTACACGCTTGTAAAACTCAAAACCTGGGGCCAGTATGTCCCACAATAACATACTTTTTAGACCCCCAAACTTGGAACCAATATGTCGCACTACAACTCGCTTGTGAGAACCCAAACTAGGGACCAGTATATCCCTCAACAAGAGGCTTGTGAGAATCCAAATTAGGGACCAATATACCCCACAACAACACGCTAAAAAATACACATGATGAATTTTAGCTTGAAAACATTTAAAGAAACGTTCGTCAGTGTGGCAATAAGTATTATGTCTGCAATATCTGTGCAACATTCATATTACCTCTGATGCAAGATGAAAAAACCTGCATCTTGAAAACAACAAATTGATTGAAAGCTTAAGTGTAATTGTTGTATTTATACAAGTAAAATATAACATATGGTTAATATCACGATATAGAAGATGACGAGTGACATTGTTCAACTGTCAATTTGCATTTATTGATTATATGTCATTCACAAAACAATGAATATTACATTTGTATTTCTTTTTCAGCAAATATTTTATATTATCTGTCACAATACTGTTATTCAGCTTTAACCCTAACTCGGAAAACCTTATATATTTCCACCGGGAAGTAATTATTGGAGTGAACTTGGTATGGTTGGTCAGTCTTTCCAACATTGGACATTTCTGTTGCCTTGACCTTTTCTTATTATTTTATTCATCAAGTTCTTATCTTTACTGACTGTTATCTTATGTGGGGTGGGGATGGGGGGTTGCTGACAGTGGTGGACTTGACAGTGGTGAAGATATTAGGAGCGCTGGGGCTGATGTGCGCTAAAATGTTGGTGTAGAGTGGGTAGCGGGTGGTGTTGATGACGGAATAGACGAGGGAGTTAAGGCCGTCGGTGCGCAGCCTCTCGACGCTCTGTGCCAGTAACTTGTGCCTGTAGAACATATACATAAACATTTATCTGAGGACTAAGGTTGTCTGCCCACTAACGGAGAGACTCAGAAATAGTTTCATAACTATAAAATATAGTTATGGTGTAGCCGATCTTCATGAAATGAAATATACAACCCAACCACCTATTTTGATACAACGTTTTGTAACTGTTTTGTTACACCATCCCCACTCCTCCGACCCCTCGTCGTCCCCACCATCCCCACTCCTCCGACCCCTCGTCGTCCCCACCATTCCATCCTCCTCCGTCTCCTTGTCCTCCCCATTATTCCCCCTCTCCCATCCCCTCGTCCACCCAACTATCCCCCTCTCCCTCATCCCCTCTTCCTCCCAACCATTCCTCCCTCCCCCATCCCTTCGTCCTCCCAACCATTCCCCACTCACCCATCCCCTCGTCCTCCCCACCATCCTCACTCCTCCAGCCCCTCATCCTCTCCATCATTCCTCCCTCCCCCGTCCCCTTGTCCTCCCAACCATTCCACATTCCCCTGTCCCCTCTTCCTCAACCATTCCCCCCTTCCCTGTCCCCTCATCTTCCCCACCATCCCCCACTCACCCATCCCTTCATCCACCCCACCATTCCCCACTCACCCATCCCTTCGTCCTCCCCACCATTCTCCACTCCCCCGTCGCCTCGTCCCCACAATCACCCACTCCCCCATCCTCCTCACCATTACCCCCTCCCCTCATCCTCCAACCATCTCCCACTTTTGTCCCCTTTCCCTCCCCACCATTCCCCACTCCCTCGTCCTATGCGTTCCCAAATTATCTGATGTTCCCATCAGAAAAAAGGGAACATCAAATGATCTGATGTTCCCATCACTACAGAATAAGAAGAACAGTTAAAAAAAGATATTAAAACAAATGAAAAAACAAACAAAAAACTATCCTCACGAAATGAACAGAACAGTAAACAACACAGCTCAATTCCAACGCAATGTCACACAAAAAAATTAAATTAAAATGAAAATAAATCGAAATTTATGAAAATTCATTTAATCAATGAAATTGGAAACATTGAAATGGAATCATAATGTATTTAGTGTGTGTTGCTCTGACGTGCAACAGATGGCGCTGTTTTAAAAAAGAAAACATTTTTTTACCTGTTACAGGTGTGGCATCTATATATAGTAGGCATATAAAAACACAGGCATATTCGAATGGAACGTTGTGTCAAAATGTCAAAGCAATCGGTGAAGAACTTTCAGAAATTATACCACGTGTTGCTCTTATGTCCAACAGATGGTGTTGTATAAAAAAAATGTTTTTTCTTGTCACAGGTGAGGCCTGTATATAGTAGATATATAAAAACACGCGCCTTTTCCAATGCAACGTTGTGTCAAAATGTCAAAGCAATCGGTAAAGAGGTTTTAAAGATTTCCCTCACATGAAAAACACAGTTTTTCAAACAAACATGTTTTCCCCTCACAAAAACAAAATTGTGCATTACACAATAGTTTTAAAATTAATACAATAATGTTAAGAAACGTAATCGTAACAAAACAAGAAAAATGTATTTAGTTTGGAATTAAAAAAGCATCAAGGAATAGAAGTAGCAATATAGTGGGAGATTTCTATTTTGATAAAATACACTAATCAGAAATGCAAGGTGATGCTGAGGCGGAGGTCTTTTGGGGAGAGGTTTGTCAGTGATTGTTTTTTGACAATGTTTAATAATGATATATCTTAGCAGAACAGTATTTTTTATTTAGTGTTAGCAAACTGTGAATAACTGATTTAAAATATTTAAGTGAAGTACACCTTGGAAGAATGTGATCATTATCAAATTAGATTTACTTGTTCAGACACATCATGCATGAAAGAATCATGTCAGGATTCCCAATTATCGTTGTTTTGATTATTTAAAATTGAAGTTGTATTTAAGATAAATCAAATGCACAATGCCTAATATTTGACCACAGATTATCCATTCCTAAAATGAAACAAACAACATTTTTAACAGCATCATATGTAATCACAAACCATAAATTAACAAATCAAAAGCATACCGAAGCCTCCAAGCCTCACAATAAACAAAGGTCAATTCTAATATCACAAAACCTCACTGACAAAACCTTACACAACCACCATCTTTTACTAACAAGAATACAATAAATCCATTACTTATCAACAAGACATGATCCCATCCAAACACCACCATTCTATATAAATAAAAATGTAAATGTTCATTTGTTCAAAATCGTTATTTCCGAAAGTTCTTCACCGATTGCTTTGAAATTTTGACACAGTGTTCCATTCGAATATGCCTGTGTTTTTATATACCTACTATATGGATGCCATACCTGTGACAGGTAAAAACGTGCTTAAAAAAACAGCGCCATCTATTGGATGTAAAAGCAATATATTCTATACTAAATATGTTACAATTCCAATTCAATGTTTCCAATTGCATTGATAAATATAATTTTCATAGGTTTCGATTTATTTTCATTTGGTATAATTATTTTGTGTGACTTTGACAGACTTAGACTTGCAATTGAGCTGTGTTGTTTACCATACTATTCATTTCATGAGTATAGTTTAATTTTGTATTTTTTCATTTTTTCACAT
Source organism: Procambarus clarkii (assembly GCF_040958095.1). NCBI lineage: Eukaryota > Metazoa > Arthropoda > Malacostraca > Decapoda > Cambaridae > Procambarus > Procambarus clarkii. The sequence goes on along the minus strand of NC_091151.1, from coordinate 20,546,090 downwards.
AATTTTTTTAACTGTTCTTCTTATTTTGAAGTAAAGGGAACATCAGATCATTTGATGTTCTCATTTTTCTGATGGGAACATCAAATCATTTGAGAATGCATAGAACGAGGAAGTGGGGAATGATAGGGAGGGCGAGGGGACAGGAGTGGGAGATGGTTGGGAGAATGATGGGACGGGAGAGGGGGTAATGGTGAGGCGGACGAGGGAGTGGGGGATGGTGGGGACAAGGGTATGGGGTGGAGAGGACAAGGGGATGGGAGTGGGGGATGGTTGTGAGGATGAAGGGATGGTTGTGAGGATGAGGTGATGGGGTAGGGGGAAATGGTGGGGAGGACGAGGGACTGGGGAGTGGGGGATAGTGGGGAGGAAGAGGGGATCGGGGATGGTGGGAAGGACGAGGGGATGAAGAATGGTTGGGAGGACAAGGGGATGGGGGAGTGGGGGATGATGGAGAGGACTAGGGGACGGGGAAGGGGGAATTCTGGGGAGGACGAGGGGATGAAGCTGTTGGGAGGACGAAGGTAGAGGGGAGGGGGAGGGGGAAAGGGTAGGGAGGATAAGAGGCAGTAGAGTGGGGAATAGTTGGGAGGATGAGAGGGAGGGGGAGAATGTTGGGAGAACAGGAGGACAGGGGGAGGGCTGTGGCTCAGCAACACACATGCGCTGCTGTGCCACAGCAACACGTGGTCGGGTACAGCTAGTTGCGAATAAGGCAAAACCGAACACAAACTATCACTCATCACTTGTAATAAAAAAAAGAGTCCCTTGCTATCAAAATAAAACCCACTAAAGTCTCACCACTCACTAAAATGACAAAAATATAATTAAACCTCCCTTATGCACTATAAAGTGAAACGTTCACCCAAACCTCTGCAATTCACTAACATGACAAAACATCATCCAAACTATGACCTCTCACTAACAACACATAACCAGTTTCAAACTACCACCTCTCACTAAGAAGACAAGACAATTCCAATCTGCGAACCCCCATTAAGAAGACAAAAACACAACAGAACAACCACCTCACATCAAGAAAATAAGTAAGTAATTATCAAAAGAAGGCACCAAACCGGGAAGGCTATGTAGCACCATCAAATGTGTGGAATAATCAGAGGGCGCTAAATATCACCAAGGATGCCAATACGAGAACAAAAACGCATAAGGCGAACGATATCAAAAGTATCCGAGTCACCAAGAATTCTATTGAGGGACAGGTGACCGCGAGGGGCGGTCGGAAAGCAAGACACGCTCGTCCTGGAAGTCAGGACATTCAAGAAGGACATGCACGACCGCAAGAGGGACAATGCAATTTGAACAATAAGGAACAGGGCGGCGCTCCATCAAGTGACCGTGGATTAAGCGAGTATGGCCAATACGCATCCTCGCCAGAGGTGTTTCCCATCGCCGGTTACGGCGGTAGGAGGACGGCCACGAGGAAACACAACATTTAAGAGTACGTAGTTTGTTACCAGTAACAGACAACCAAGAAGCCTGCCAATGGGTAAGGATGGAGGAATGGATAACCGGGTAAAAGTCAGAATATGGAATACCTTTACGAGAGATGGGACAAGAGCGGACAGCTTTCTTGGCGGCAGCATCTGCACACTCATTTAAAGACACACCAATATGGCTGGGAACCCAACAAAACTCAACCAACTAAAATTTACTGTGAACAAGAAACAGCCAATGTTGGATCTCGACAACTACTGGATGAACCAGATTAAAGGACCCGAGAGCCATGAGGGCACTACGAGAGTCAACAACAACTACAAAGGAAGACTGACAACGAGAAAGCAGGAAACGAAGAGCATAGATAATAGCATAAAGCTCCGCTGTAAAGATGCTAGTCTCCAGAAGTAAGCGACACATATAAGTGCGATCAGGAAAAACAACAGAGTAGCCAACACCGTCCGCAGACTTAGACCCATCGGTGAAGACGGAAACGGAGTGGGGTGAGAAGAAAAATGCTCAAGGAAAAGGCATTTTAGAACCATAGGAGGGGTAGAAGCTTTAGTGAAGCGGGTCGAGGATGTACAAAACTGCGGAAGGGAGGACTCTCCACGGGGGCAAAGAGGGAACAACACGAGGAGAAATATTAGAAATACGAACGGAAAGAGAAGCCTGTAAGCGAGATAACCGAACAGAAAGAGGGAGGTGGTGAAGAGGAACAGGAACCGCAGGAGGGGTAAAAGTTAAAGCACGACAAAGGCGAGACGAAGGATATTGCAAGGACCACACAAGATAGCGAAGACAGTAGCGATCACGGCGGTCCTGGAGAGATAGGAAGCCAGTGTCAACATACAAGCTGAGGACGGAAGTCGAACGAAAGGCACCAGAACTGAGGCGCAATCCAGTATGGTGCAAAACATCAAGACGGTGAAGAGTAGAAGGAGAAGTAGACGAGTAAGCAGGGCAACCATAATTGAGCTTAGAAAGGACGAGAAAGGAATGTAAAGCGAGGAGAGTGCGCCTACCCGCTCCCCAAGAAGTATGGTACAATACCCGAAGGAGGGTAAGGGCCTTAAAGCACTCAACACGGAGGTAAGAGACATGGGGAGACAAGACAAACGAGTGTCAAAGAATAACCCCAAAAGCTTCGCGGAATCTTTGTACTCAAGGGGACGACCATAAAGTGACAAAGAGGGACGAAGAACGATCCGTTTCTGAGTAGAAGTCATGGCACAAGTCTTAGTAGTAGAGAACTTGAAGCCATGATCGGTGGCCCAAGACGACACGGCATCAATCGCAAGTTGAAGCCGGCGCTGAAGGAGAAGCGAATCATCACCCTGACAGCAAAGGGTAAGATCATCGACATAGAGAGTGGAGAAGACGCTTGAAAGAAGAGAGGAAAGACGACCATTGAGGGCACCGAGAAAAAGAGTAGTGCTCAGAACACTACCCTGGGGCACACCTTCGTATTGCTGGAAAGAGGTAGAGAGAGCGGTACCAAGCCTCACCCGAAAGAAACGACGAGAGAGGAAGCTGCGGAGAAAGAGAGGGAGACAACTACGAAGGCCAAAAGAATGAAGCTAGGATAGAATATGATATCGCCAAGTGGTGTCGTAAACCTTTTCCAGGTCAAAAAGGACGGCAACAACGGAGGTCTTCGCAGCAAAAGCAGTACGAATATAGACCTCCAAGTTCACCAGGACATCTGTTGTGCTGCGGCACTTGCGGAAACCAAATTGAGAAGGGGGAGAGGAGGTGATGGTGTTCCAGGAACAACATCAGACGAACGTTAACCATACGTTCAAAGAGTTTGCAAACACAACTTGTGAGAGCAATAGGGCGAAAGTCCTTAGGGGAAGTACCCAGAGACCCCGGTTTGTGAACAGGGAGGACAACGGCATCAAGCCAGTCCTCAGGGACTGACGACGACTCACAGATCCGATTATACAGACTCAGTAAATACTGAGACGTGCACGGAGGGAGATGGCGAAGCATCTCATAATGAATACCATCGGAGCCCGCCACTGTAGAACCGCAGAGGGCCACGGCAGAACGAAGTTCAGAGAGAGAGCAGGGATCGTTATAGGGAAGCTGAAGACGAGTGCAGAAATCTAAAGGACGAGATTCAAGGACAGGTTTACGAAGAAGGAAAGATTGGGGAAGATGAAGACCAGAGCTAACAAAAGAAAAGTGGGAACCCAGTTCGGTAGCGACCTGCAACGGGTCCCCCCACAAGAGTACCATGGAAGTGAAGGACCGGCAAAACATCAGGAACGAGCTTACCCGCTATCTTGCAGATACGCTTCCAGATCTGTGGTAGAGGAGTTTCAGATGTAATAGTGGAGACATAAGATGCTAAACATTCACGTTTAGCTGTACGGATGGTCCTTGTCGGAAAATCCGACACCATTCAATATATCATACAGATAATTGCTGTTGTATAAACAAGTTACCCATAGAAAACGTAACTTGTAGTGGAATTACCGTCTAAAGAAAACGGGATATCATCACCACATACTATTATATTCTCCACCTATTATGGTGGGAATTATTCTTAAATACATTAGTCTTTGGACTTTACCATCACAAAAACATCTCATATAAATTAACTTAATTATCAATATTAAAGTAGAGTAAATGTGACCCTTCTATCACGTTCTGAAATCTGGACAATGTAAGCCAGGCGTCAGAGGGAGGAAGGGGCAGCCATTGTTGTTTATGAGACCAGAGGCTCACACGGGAGCAAATTCGGCTCCTGTTAAATTTACTTGGACGTAGTGTTATGGAACCCAAAGGTATACCATTGTCAACACGCTGTCTACAAATACAAGTTAAGTGTCTATCCGAAACCCGTTTATCATTCATTTATGGCCATTAATGTCAGGATATAGGGTTAGCCGGTTAGAACGCGAAATCGCCTCATACTAAAGGTAATTAAGCCAGGTCTTTAATGTTCCATGTACTGTATAGTGTTTTCTCTGATATAGCTTGTCATATATAGGATTCTGGCTTCAGCTAGCGCACTTTTGACAGGTCAAGACGAGGATGCAAGATTATGTGCACCAGTTACTGGGTGATAGAAGCTACCTCAAAGAGGATAATTTGGTGTCTACACTCTAGTTATACCTGGTGGACTAACCTGCTGTACTATAAGAGAAGGAACCTCATCAATGTATGTAGCTATTACTGTAGTTTGATTGGCTGCATATATATATAAACTATTAAACCCCCCCTAATGTGTAGAGGATCGATTTGTGAGATTATGAGATTATTGCAGAAATACAGTCCACTTATCATTATACAAATTGCTATCGAAGTATATAAATTAACGTAAATATAAATTCATATAAATTAAATAAATATAAATCTCACAGGTCGGTTCCCACATTATTTGGTCCTTCGAAACCGAATTATTTGGACCTTCGGAACCGGAATATTCGGTCCTATGAACCCACATTTGGTCATCTTAGTACCGGATGAACCAGTTAACCAGTGGATTCATTAAATATACTAGTGCAGTGTTATTTAAACAAAGCCAGCAGTCAAGACGGCAGCGTAGCCTCGAGGGAGCTCAGGAGCCTCCCTCAGCCCAGTTCAGCTTCGTCAGCGGTTTCATGCACACCCACAGATATTTGGTGGCGTGTTATTTCGTGAAATGACAGCGCTAATATTGAAGCCAGCCTAATTAGTGACTGTCTTCGCGAGATTGTTCACGGATTTCGTGGTGTTACATTTCGCGAGAGATTATCTACGAATTTTGTGGAGTTTATTTCGCGAGGTCACTAATAATATTTAATACTTCTAGATAATATTAGAAGTTTCATAGAGGCTAATTAAGAGGCTATTATCAATAATTGTGTATATTATTTCTCCAAAATAGAGAATTATTTAATATAAATTGCACTAGTGATCACAGTATAATATTTACTAATTGCCAACCCACAACAGGGTAGGATATGACTAGTTGAACTATTATCGTTCATCCTAGTCCCATTATTACCATAGTCAGTTGTACTATATTGAACAACCTAACACCATTAATGAATGGTCCAGACCCTATTTTGGGTGTAATTTTTATCAACTCGAGTTGAGTTGTGTATATATAATAATTTACTTATGATCATTACACCTTTGAGTGATTAATTAGTGTCTCTACCATCCTAGGGTGATATAGAAGAGCTAACCTAAAGGTACTTCCAGTGACACTGGTTTATCACTCAAATCATTAGTGTGTATGATTGTATATATATAATGTGTATTAATTTTAAGTGCTAACCTCTAGTAGAGGTAGGATTATTGCCTAGTGAGTTCAGAATTTACCCTAGGCTACCATTAGTGTTTGTTCAGTATTATGAGCAGCCCAAGTACAAGTCCCACAAGGCTTCACCAACTAGCCAGTATGGATAATGCAGGGAGAATGAAAAGAACCCTTGCAGGTCTTAAAGGCCACTTAACAAGACAGATCAAGAAATGTGAAGATTTGTCACAACAATCTCAAGTTGATTATGCTGACCTGGAAAGCTATTATCAAGCAGCTGCAGGTAAATTTGAGCAAATCAAATGCCAAATGGCTGTCCTTGTGGGGACAGACTACTACCATCAATTCATTGGTAGCCCTACTAAATATCAGGGCATAACCATGTTAAACTCTGCAGGAGGTAAATTACTCTCAGGCCCAGTATCAAGCCTGAGGAGACCTATGCCTGCAGATAAACAATACCAGTAGAGATCTAAATTTGTCAGCTGATTATATTTCTCCAGTAGCATTATACTAAGGAGATTACAGCTGACTATAGTAACAGAGGTTGATGTTAGTATCATCATTTAAAGCTGAAGATGAGTTCATGAGGCCTCAGTGGCAAATCAGTGAACAGTAGCCTAAAACAGCTACAAGTCACTGCGACCAATGTCACTGAACCCACTGCAGTCTCAGAACCATACTTTACTTTAATGATGAGCTATTCAATCTTCTGAATCAATTAACTAAATTAAACCCTAATAAATCTGATGACTGATTTGATACATTTATTATTTAATCAAGATGTATTCCATGGGCCTCAGTGTTTATATATCAGTGACCAGTTACCTGAACAAACTTCAAGTTATATCTAATGTCACTGATCTCACTGCAGTCCCTGAATCATACTTGACTGTAGTACTTGATCACATCCAGTCTTCTGGGTTAAATAATATGTAATAAGGCTTGAATATTAGCCTTTCAAGAGTTGACAGGGAAATGAAATCGCATTAGACTTCTAACCCCTGCAACTCTAGTACGGGACATCCGTCCTGTACGAACAGACACACAAATGTGTGATTACTAACTACTAACATCAAATTAATCTAATAATACGAAGGAGGAGTATCGGTGTTTGTCTGTTCTAAATAGGACTTCGACCCGTGAGCAGCCCCCTGGGGAATTATGTCGGAAAATCCGACACCATTCAATATATCATACAGATAATTGCTGTTGTATAAACAAGTTACCCATAGAAAACGTAACTTGTAGTGGAATTACCGTCTAAAGAAAACGGGATATCATCACCACATACTATTATATTCTCCACCTATTATGGTGGGAATTATTCTTAAATACATTAGTCTTTGGACTTTACCATCACAAAAACATCTCATATAAATTAACTTAATTATCAATATTAAAGTAGAGTAAATGTGACCCTTCTATCACGTTCTGAAATCTGGACAATGTAAGCCAGGCGTCAGAGGGAGGAAGGGGCAGCCATTGTTGTTTATGAGACCAGAGGCTCACACGGGAGCAAATTCGGCTCCTGTTAAATTTACTTGGACGTAGTGTTATGGAACCCAAAGGTGTACCATTGTCAACACGCTGTCTACAAATACAAGTTAAGTGTCTATCCGAAACCCGTTTATCATTCATTTATGGCCATTAATGTCAGGATATAGGGTTAGCCGGTTAGAACGCGAAATCGCCTCATACTAAAGGTAATTAAGCCAGGTCTTTAATGTTCCATGTACTGTATAGTGTTTTCTCTGATATAGCTTGTCATATATAGGATTCTGGCTTCAGCTAGCGCACTTTTGACAGGTCAAGACGAGGATGCAAGATTATGTGCACCAGTTACTGGGTGATAGAAGCTACCTCAAAGAGGATAATTTGGTGTCTACACTCTAGTTATACCTGGTGGACTAACCTGCTGTACTATAAGAGAAGGAACCTCATCAATGTATGTAGCTATTACTGTAGTTTGATTGGCTGCATATATATTAATTTAATAAACCCCCCCTAATGTGTAGAGGATCGATTTGTGAGATTGAGATTATTGCAGAAATACAGTCCACTTATCATTATACAAATTGCTATCGAAGTATACAAATTAACGTAAATATAAATTCATATAAATTAAATAAATATAAATCTCACAGGTCGGTTCCCACAGTCCTACGGGCCACCGCACTCGCCTTCCGAAAGAGAGGAAAAGAATCGGTCGTCTGCTGACAGCGGTCTCTCTTCCAGGCTGCACGCATATAGCGGACAGCCCGAGCACAGTCCGCATTCCACCAGGGAATGCACTTCCGTGGACTCCGAGAGGAAGAGCGAAGAATAGAGCAGAGGGCAGCGTCGAAGACAGTATCATGAAAAAGGAGGAGAGATCGAGGTAGAGGCAGAACGGAGAGGTCAGAGCGAGCAGCACTGAAGGTAAATAGGTTCCAGTCCGTCTTAGCAAACTGCCACCTAGGGAATGAGAGGAGAGGGTTAAAAGAGAAAAAGGTAACAAGGATGGGGAAATGGTCTCTGCCATGGAGGTCATCAAGAACCTGCCACGTGAAATCTAAATAAAGAGAAGACGAGCAAAGAGAAAGATCAAGACAGGAAAGGGTGCGAGTCCAAGAGTCCAAATACGTGGGCTCACCCGAATTCACAAAAGACAGGGAAGAAGAGAGGATAAACGGCTAAAGAAAGCGACCCCGGGTGTTCGTTAGAACATCACCCCAAAGGGAATGACGACAATTGGAATCTTCCAGCAGGAGCACAGGCTCCAGCAAGGAGTCCAGTAAGTGTTTCAGATCGGGAAAAGAAAGCAGGACACTCGGGGGGGGGGGGGGGGGGAGATAAATGGAACAAACGGTGTACAATTTCCCCACAAAGATATGAGCAGCAGAACAATGGCGAGAGGCGAAGGAAAAAGCAATGGGACAATGGGAACATCAGAACGAATCAAGAGAGCAGAAGAGTTAGGAGCCCCAGCAACAGCTGGAGGGGGGGGGGGGAGAGAAAGGAATAGCCACGAAAACGACCAGGACGAGCACCAAGCATCGGCTCCTGGAGACAGACACAAAGAGTCGAAAACCGTGAAATCAGAAGTTGGAGTTCAAGGAAATTGGCATAATACTCCTGAACGTTCCATTGAATAATAGACATCGACGAGTAGAGAAAGGACAACAACAGAGAACAAGGAAAAAAAAGGCAAAAGAGGAACATAGCACGTTAAAGAAGATCAGGGTCGGGATCTGGGTCAGCAAAGTCAGGGTTAGGGGGCATGGGTAAACTGAGCAGAGACGGAGGGAAGGAAGCGGGAGAAATGACCAGAGGTGGACGGGCGGGGTCCGGAGGAGGAGGAGGAGGAGGAGGAGGAGGAAGAAGAGGAGGAGACAACCAAAAGGAGCAGTCAAGGACAGCAGCAGGAAGAGAAGGAGTAGAAAGAGGGGAGCGCACTTCAGCAAGGGCAGCAACCGAGAGGGAAGCGGGGGCCAAAGAAACCTCCATCACAGGAACAGGGGGCGCAGCCACCGAAATGGGAGGGGAAGAAGCGAGAAAGGTTGAAGCAGGGGCCAAGGAAGAAAGCGAAGCCTTCTTACCCGCCTAGGAGGAGGAAGGAGAGGAGCCAGACTTACGCTTCTGACTTAAAGAGACAGGTGTCCCAGCAACTACGTACTGGGCAATGGATTCCAGCGTCTCAACAGAAGCTGAACGAGAGCACACACGACGGCCGTTGGGAGAGCGATGGACATCAGCCCGCACTGACAGGCGGCGGGGAGAGCCAAGAGACGGAAGAGAAGGATGGGAAGGAGGATCGGAGGGAGACGGGGAAGATGACACAGGAGACATAACAGGCCGGGCAGAAAGAAAGGGAACCCCAGACAGAAGACCAGGAGGGGACCCTTCGGGACAGAACTCAAAGGAACAGAGGAGGGGGCAGTGGGCGTATCAGGGTCCAAGGCCCGGAAACGGTTCTGAGTCTGAGGAAGGTGGGAAGGACGAGGAGAGGAAGAGCGCAACACATAAGCATAAGAGACGTTAGCATAAGGCGGGAGCCGGCGAACCTGGCGCCTCGCCTCAGGAAAAAATAAACGCTCCCGGTGCTTCAAGTTGAGGACGGCTGCCTCAAGCTTGTAATGAATACAGGCACGGGAGAAGGTAGGGTGGGCCTCACCGCAATTGAGGCAGCGAGCCTGGGAAGAAGTGCACTCCGACTTCGAGTGACCTTCGCCCATCACACAAAGAACAGAGAGACAGTTCCAGAGCAGCGGGGAGCACCATGCCCAAACCTCCAGCACTTATTACAGAGACGAGGAGAGGGAATGTACTCCAGGAGGGAGCACCTGGCACCAGCAAGAATAACAGAGGGCGGAAGGGTCCTACCATCAAAAGTAACCTTCACAACCCGAAGGGGCTGACGGCGACGACCGCGAGGGGGACGAGTAAACATGTCCACCTGGAGGACAGAATGGCCCTGGGCCTCAAGGATATGCTGAATATCATCGTGGCAGTCCTGTAGATTCCGAACACCGGTTGTAACATAGGGCGGAAGGAGAATAGTGCTAACACTGGCATTCAACCGAGCGCTCCTGGAGACCCGAACAGTGGCCTCGCCAAGGCAGGGTAAAGCAGCCAAGTGGGAGGGCCGCATCCTCAGCAGCAACGACACGGGTACCGAGACGGGAGGGGTTGAAGGTGACAGAGGCATCTATGGAATCAACAAGGTGCCTATGAAGGGAGAAATCGTCAGGAGGCGAAGAATAAAGAGGGAGGAGATCAAAGTATTTGGCCCACGAAGCAGGACCAAACAAGGACCTTATAAACTTTATAAGCATCAGAACAGGAAGGAATCTGTGGCCGTGTAAAGGACGGCGTTTGAGAACCCCCAGAGAGAAAGGGGTTAAAAGGCGCAGTAGTTACAACAAGAGACCGAGCCGTGCCAGGGGACGAGGTAGTCACCATTGGGGGCTTGGGGCTCGACCCAACCACATAGGAGGGAGGGGAGCCGAGAGGAGTAGTCAAGAGGGTCAAAGGAGGAGCAAGGTCGGGGCCCAACGCAGCGGGGGCTACAGAGCCCAGTCTTCCAATACAGTCCGACTCAAGGGCTTGTTCGCCCACCCCACGAGCCTGAGAGGAAACAAGAGGAACATTCATCAACATAGATACGAAAAACACACTTTCATCCACGAATGTGCCCCCCCACACCCACCATGGAGCCACAATTAGAGGCAGGACACCCAACAAGAAGCTATCGCCGATCAAGCCGGAGCCCCCCTAGGGGTGCGTCGTGAGTATACGCCCGACAAACGCCACCTTAAGAACCGTCAGTCCGTCGAGATCGGGTTCAGAGACGATAGGGGGATTGTCAATAAAAGGTTCCCCCTCGCTCAAGACGTTGGGTACTACAGTTCAACAGGTGCAAGAGTATGCCTCCTCAAACACCCGGGTGTCAAAACAAAAGTAGGCCAAAAGAATGATCAAAACAGGCACAAGGTCAGCAGGAAATGACAACGAGAAAGGAGAAGAGGGCGGAGAAAAACGAAACAAAAGGAAAAGGAAAAGGCGTCTAGCAAAATTCGTGAGGACAGCAGCAGGAGCACAAGGCTACAAAAGGACAGGGAGACTGCCCCAAGGAGCATCATACTCTGGCAGCAGCCCACCAAGCCCTCTCATGGCAGCAACGAGCTGGACAGGGAGGGGGTACGGTGGATGAACTACATTGCCTACTCCGGGGTGATTGGGGATCATATGTAAAACGTTGACTGGCTTCAGGATAGGCCTTCAGACTTCCTGTGATTTCAGTTTAAATCTGGTTGTATGACTTTTACCAAGTCAAGGTGGTTCAGTAGTTAACATCAGTGGCTGGGATTCTCTTGGTTGCAGGTTTGAATCAACTCAGAGCTCCAGTGGATTTTCTCATTGATATGGATATATTACGTTAGTGTGATTTCCCTGTGTAATAGTTAGTGTCACCATTTGTGACTAATTAAAAACGTTAGGAAACATTGTGTGTTTTACTGGCAAGGCTGTTTGGTGGTTGATTACTTACTGTCTATTAAGTCAAATAGATAATTTATCATTTCACCAAACTCAAGCCTTAAGTTATGCAAGAAGATACTTATTACTATAGATGTGTCATGGACACCTAGAATCACAGCTGTGTAATTTTTGACGTAACTGAGTTATCAAGGAGCACCACGAAGTGATGAAAGATGAGAAATATTGAATTTCAAAGTGTTGCTGCATGATCAAGGTTCATCTATTTCCTCATTGACATAAGAAGGGTAAAATAGTTCTTGCCAACATTGGACCATTGTGAAGCACTAACACGAGTATTGTCTGCATGTTCACCATAATATTGGTTGTCAAGGGAACGAGACCTCAGCTGCTTGTTGTTCATCTGTCTTGTTTCAGGAACATCAAGTGTGTGTTACACACCAACAGGAGTAGCTACCTATAAGAGTGTGGAAAATGCCAAAGTTAGGAGTTGAACCCCAAATGAGTTACCTGCCAACGGATCATTGTTACCAGCTACCTGTTCATCACCCATCTACCAGGTGTTATAAGAGAATGTTGTACTCAGTGATACATTATCCTAAGAAGACTAGTGCATGCGACTGTATGAAGGAGACCTCCACCATTAAGTACCTGAGTAGTTGCATAAAAGTGTGAAAGAGGTCCTAACCACAATAAACACAGTATCCGGTATTATTGATAGATTATATTTATGTGTGAAGATCAGGGTGGAGGGATAGCAACTATCAGAAGAAAGCGCCAAGCCATTACGACTATATACCATTTCAAAGGGCGAAGGATTTAGGATAGACCGAAAGGAAGGAATAGTGTGCAACAACTTGGACCGTCGGGGATTGAACGCCAACCTGCATGAAGCGAGACTATCGCCCTACCGTGCAAACCAAGTGGTTGGGCTCAGCTCAGTGCGAACCACTAATGGGTTTTAACCTTCCCAGCAATTGGACAGGTTATGTCAGCTATCATAGGCAGTTAACACGTAACTTATCTTTAAATGAAGTTCGTGGTTGAGTGAGTAATTTTCTGAGGATTACATACATACACATTTAGCTTGCTACAGATTAATGCATGATAATTCTGCATGACGAATACTTGTCCATTTGACAAGATATCGAGATTTGTTGGACATGAATTGTGATTACCCGAACGACAGTAAGCTCCATTGTCTCAGGTGAGTACCAGAAATGGTTGATGAAGCCAAGTTAACGATTGATTGTCCTAAGTGTTAAGGGAGGTTGTTCCTGTGGAAACCGTTATCAGTTAATAAGATATTTCATGTCTCTCCCATGAAATTTGGCTTTGACAGACATAAATTGCGAGAAAATTCAAGCAGCCAATGTATTAGCTTGCTTGAACTTACAGGCAGGACATGAGAGTGGTTGAGGTCATGTATGGCGTCGACTGCTGGACAGACCACCGCTCTATCTGGTCCAGATACAACCTTCACACCCAACCCAAGAGAAGACCTCAAGGTCAGAAAAGATTGTCTCCAAGCTGAAGATCAGTAGAGTTGCTGAAGAATTCTCCAACGACCAAGAAAGAAGTATGCAAGACACCCCAGAATGTTCAGGACAGCACTAAGGAACCGTAGGCAGCCTTTTGGGATTCAGTCTACTCGCATGCGTTGAGCACCTCGGACTAGCGTCCCGCAGAAACTGGGACTGGCTCGACGAAAACGACGAAGAGATACAGGCACTGCTGTCCGGAAAAACATAACTATTCTGAGAACACCAGAATGACCCGTCATCACACGCTGTGACAGATGCCTTTGCCAGTGCGCGAAGAAAGGTGAGAATTCCGTCAAATGCAGAACTGTGGGGAAATATTTCCCACTTATAACATAATTAATATTTATTATAAACGTAATAAATATTTATAATAATATACAGCAATGAGGATTCGTCCTCTGTTAAGTTTACATGACTAAATAAGAATTATTACTATTTAAACCGAGTTATTATGAGGATTATTCCTGTTCTCAATATATAAATTATAATAATATTACTGAGTGACGTGACATTTGTGACGTCAGTTAGCTCCACGTCACCACGAAGATTGAGGAATGGAACTACTTTCTTAGGTCTCGTTGGTGAGCCTCGTTGGTGAGCCTCGTTGGTGAGCCTCGTTGGTGAGCCTCGTTGGTGAATTAAGGTGTGGAGAAAAAATCTAACATATATTCAACAAATCAAAATATTCAGTTCAGACTCTGTAATGATTAGAATTAAACAGCCAAACAGCCAATGTAATGACTATTAGTTGTGACATGACCGAGAGGGTGAGTGTTGGGGAGGAAGGACTGGCCATGTTGGTTTGGTCGGCAGTGAGAAGGGAAGAGACCTATCAGGAGAAGGCGCCAAGCCATTATGACTATATAGCACTTGGATGGGGTCAGGATAAAGATTTAGGATGGGATGGGTGAAGTAAGTAATTATCAAAAGAAGGCACCACACCGGGAAGTCTATGTAGCACCATCAAAGTGCGGAATAATCAGAGGGCGCTAAATATCACCAAGGATGCCAATACGATAACAAAAACGCATAAGGCGAACAATATCAAAATCACCAAGAATTCTATCAAGGGACAAGTGACCGCGAGGGACGGTCAGAAAGCAAGACACGTTCATCCTTGAAGTCAGGACATTCAACAAGGATATGCATGACTGTAAAAGAGACAATGCAATTTGAACAATAAGGAGCAAGGCGGCACTCCATTATTTGACCGTGAGTTAAGTATGTATGGCCAATAGGTAACCTTGCTAGAGTCGTTTTCCATCGCCGGTTACGGTGGTAGGAGGAAGGCCACGGGGACACGGGGCTTAAGAGTACGCAGTTTGTTACCAACAACAGAAGATCAACAACACTGCCAACGGGCAAGGATTGAGGAATGAATAACCGGGTAAAAGTCGGGAAAGGGAGTACCTTTATGGGAGATGGGACAAGAGCGGATAGCTTGTCTGGAGGCAGCATCCGCACGCTCATTAAAATAAACACCAATATGGCTGGGAACCCAGCAAAACTCTACGGATTTAAATTTACTGGGGATAAGAAACAGCCAATGTTGAATTTCGACGACCACCGGATGGACTGGATTAAAAGACCCTAGAGCCATGAAGGCACTACGAGAGTCAACTACAACCACAAAGGAGGATTGACAACGAGAAAGCAGGAGTCGAAGAGCATAGAGACTAGCATAAAGTTCTGCTGTGAAGATGCTAGTCTCCAGAGGTAAGCGACACATATATGTGCGGTCAGGAAAAACAATAGGGTAGCCTACACCGTCCGCAGACTTAGACCCATCAGTGAAGATGGAAACGGGATGGGAGTGTGAAGAAAAGTGCTCAAGGAAAAGGCGTTTCAGAACCATAGAAGAGGTAAAAGCTTTAGTGATGCGGGTCAAGGAAGTACAAAATTTCGGAAGGGGGACTCTCCACGGGGGCAAGGTAGGAACAATACAAGGAGCTGCTGTGCTGCGGCACGTCCGAAAACCATATTGAGATTGAGAGAGGTGGTGATAATGTTCTAAGAACCACATTAGACGAGCGTTAACCATATGTTCTAAGAGTTTGCAGACACAACTCGTGAGGGCAATAGGGCAGAAGTCCTTAGGGGAATGTCCCGAGACACCATGGTTTCCGAACAGGGAGGACAACAGCATCGAGCCAGTCTTCAGGTACTGACGACAACCCACAGACCCGATTATACAGACTCAGTAAATACTGAGACATGTACGGAGGGAGATGGAGAAGCATCTCTTAATGAATGTCATCGGAGCCTGCCACCATAGAACCGCAGAGGGCCAGGGCAGACTGAAGTTCAGAGAGAAAAAAGGGATCGTTATAGGGAAGCCGAAGACGAGTGCAGAAATCTAAAGGATGAGATTGAGGAAGATGAGAGCCAGAGCTATCAGATGAAAAGTGGGAACCCAGTTCGGTTGCGACCTGCAACGGGTCCGCCACAAAAGTACCACGGAGGTGAAGGACCGGTGAGACATCAGGAACGAACTTACCCACTATCTTGTGGATACGCTTCCAGATCTGCGGCAGAGGAGTTTTGAACGTAATGGTGGAAACATAACTCTTCCAACACTCACGTTTAGCTTTACAGATGATCTTACGGGCCACCGCATTCACCTTCCGAAACAAAACGAAAGAATCAGCCGTCTGCCGGCGGCGGTGTTTCTTCCAGACTGCACGCTTAAAGCTGCCCGTCCTCCAAAAATGGGGAGGTAAATGTAATAGCCCCATAATGCAATTATGTACTTTGTATGGAAGTCAGAAATTGTACTTATTTACACTTAGTATTAAATCGTAGTCAAATATGTATTGCGAATATTTGAATTTATCTGAAAAGCTGAATAGAAAACCACACTCTCACCTAACTGTCTTCGTTTTTGAAGATAAGCATTTTATTGCTTCTTAATTACAATTAATACTTAACCCATAGCTATATTGATATTACAGTTTTATAAAACAAATAAAACAAAACTAAAATATTTCAATGAATTTTAAAGTAATTCAGGATATTTTCAAATTTTGTA
Source organism: Procambarus clarkii (assembly GCF_040958095.1). Taxonomy (NCBI): domain Eukaryota; kingdom Metazoa; phylum Arthropoda; class Malacostraca; order Decapoda; family Cambaridae; genus Procambarus; species Procambarus clarkii. Next base: position 20,529,829 of record NC_091151.1, on the reverse strand, counting down.
TAAAATCTCTATTGTTTAATAAATCTGAAAAAAACTCCTTATATTTAAACCGTGGGTATAGTAAATTGAATTTCTTTGCACTGGCAGAACATCTTCAATCCCCACCCTCCCAGCCAACAGCAATACAAAACATAAACAGAGTAGGAACATGGATCCAACACAACCCTCAGGCCATCACACACTACCCTACCATTGACCTCACGACACTAGACGACTTACAAAGTGACCTCACAGAATCAATACTACCTGAAGAAGTTAAACTCATGCTCAAGAACTCCAGACGTAAAGCCCCAGGAGCCACCGGCATTGGCCAAGCTCTCCTCAAGCAACTTCCAGAACCCCTAATCTTTGCACTCACTGACGTCTACAACGCCTCACTAGCATCAGGATATTTCCCAAGCCCATTCAAAGAAGCCACAGCAATCCTCATTCCAAAACCCCCAAAATCCCCGACAGACCACAAAAACTACAGACCGATCAGCCTACTAGAGACACTAGGGAAAGTATATGGAAAACTCATTAATCATAAACTCAGGAATCACCTAAAACACAAAAACATATTGACAGACAAACAATTTGGCTTCAGACAACACCGCTCAACACAAGACGCACTGAACATAATAACAAACTACCTCTCCATAAATAAGCACCAGAGGGCCAAGACGGCCCTCATTGCAAAGGACGTCGAAAAGGCTTTTGACACAGTATGGCACGACGGCCTAAGTTACAAATTCTGCACTCTATTTCAACTATCTTACAACATACAGAGGTTACTTTGCAGCTTTCTAACAAATAGAAAGATGCAGATCAAGTTCCTCAGCAAGCTGTCAGGTTACTTCAACCTAAATGCAGGTGTCCCCCAGGGCTCAGTTCACTCACCAACCTTATACATACTCTATATAAACGACATTCCTGACCCAATATACTGGACATCAATGACCCTTTGCTACGCTGACGACGTAACCCATCTGATCTCGGACTATACGATTAAAGCCCTCACACGGAAAGCACAGCAAGAAATAGACAAAGTCACCCTCTGGGAACACGACTGGCGAATAAAAACAAACCCCAACAAGTCTAAAACGACATACTTCTTCTACAACAAACGACGTAACCCTGCCCAAGTAAAACTCTACTCTCAATCACCAGATGCAACCCAGATCCCAAGAGTCAACAACACCACAGTACTTGGACTCACATTAGACTCTAACCTTCGTTTTCACAGACATATAACACCCAAGAAAGCTATAGCCTCAAACGCTCTATCAAAACTCTTCCCACTCAAACATGCCTCCCAAGCCACCAAGCTCTATCTATACAAAACACTTATTCTCCCATTCCTAACATATGCACCGATCCCACTCTCACTTGCAGCACCAACAAATAGGAAGAAACTCCAGCGTACCCAGAACAGGGCTCTGAGATGGGTGTTCGATACCCATTGGCAGGACTTCACCACTAGTGAGGCCCTGCATGAGTGGGCGAACATCCCACCTCTGAACATAACCTGGGATACTATGGGGAAGAAACAGATTAATAGAATTTTCACCTATCATGACAACTACGACGCGTTCCTCAGAAACGTCCTAAGCAGACCCAGACATCCGCACAACCTCTTTATCCTGATCGACGATCCACCTCCTGCTCCGTCCTTTACATGACCCCTCTCCTGTAATATACCACTACTCAAATCACCAAACTTCCAACTATAGCCTCCTAATTCTTCTCCCCCCCTCTTTAGGGGGGGGGGGACCAACTAGCTCCCGTTTTCTGGTGCCTTGAGTGGGGGCACGATGCTGATTAGCAGATCTAAGACCACATCTGGTGTGAGCCTCCAGGGCACACCCAGCTGAGGGCTGCTATCTCCGTGGGTGCTCAGAAAAACGAAATGTTGTCACAAAGATCCGATTCCTTGCCTTCATTGCCTAGTCTGGTCATAACGATTTCAATGCCATGCAGCTGGGTCTAGCCCTGCCACTTTACCTCATACTGAAAACCCTTCCTCTCACCCCCACTAATTCTTCCCCTATCCCCACTTCCACGCTCACCCATTAGGGTATCTTGACCTATATTTAATTGATTGATTGATTGATAAATTGAATTTTAAAGCTTCATCCTAAAATTCTGAGTGTTTTAACAGAAAACGAGGAGAATTAAATGAAGAGGTAAATGTACCAGCCCCATAAATGCAATTATGTACTATGCATGATAGTCAGGAAATGTACTATTACACTTAGTATTAAAACGTACTGTCAATTCGGAGGATGGGTTGCTTAAAGCGGACAGCTTGAGCACAATTCACATTCCACCAGGGAACACACTTCCGCTTTCCCCGAGAGATAGAGCAGAGGGCAGCGTCGAAGACGGTGTTATGAAAAAGGAGGAGGGCGCAAGGGAGAGGCAGAATAGAGAGGGCGGAGATAGAGGAGGGTAAATAGGCGCCAGTCAGCTTCGGCAAACTGCCACCTAGAGAAGGAGAGGGGGAGGGTGAAGAGAGAAAAAGGTAACAAGGACTGGGAAATGGTCACTGCCATGGAGGTCATCAAGGAACTATATAATTTATCTACTAAAAATTATCTGTTAGATTAAGGACCTGCCCGAAACGCTGCGCGTACTAGTGGCTTTACAAGATTGTAAATACCATGCTATGTATTCTCTCAAACCCAATGTACCTTCTTGTATATAAATAAATAAATAAAAAATAAATAAACATAGACCATTACCACATACTAACAAGACAAGACCAAACACACACCATTACCACATACTAACAAGACAAGACCAAACACAGACCACTACCACATACTAACAAGACCAAACACAGACCACTACCACATACTAACAAGACCAAACACAGACCACTACCACATACTAACAAGACAAAAATAAACACAGACCACTACCACATACTAACAAGACCAAACACAGACCACTACCACATACTAACAAGACAAGACCAAACACACACCACTACCACATACTAACAAGACAAGACCAAACACACACCACTACTACATACTAACAAGACAAAAATAAACACAGACCACTACCACATACTAACAAGACCAAACACAGACCACTACCACATACTAACAATACAAAAATAAACACAGACCACTACCACATACTAACAAGACCAAACACAGACCACTACCACATACTAACAATACAAAAATAAACACAGACCACTACCACATACTAACAAGACCAAACACAGACCACTACCACATACTAACAAGACAAGACCAAACACAGACCACTACCACATACTAACAAGACAAAAATAAACACAGACCACTACCACATACTAACAAGACCAAACACAGACCACTACCACATACTAACAAGACCAAACACAGACCACTACCACATACTAACAAGACAAGACCAAACACAAACCACTACCACATACTAACAAGACAAGACCAAACACAGACCACTACCACATACTAACAAGACCAAACACAGACCACTAACACATGTGGAAAGTTCCCTTTATCATGGTAATATTATTATCTAAGTAATGTATTATTCATATCAAATCTATATCTCATCAAATCTATATCTCATCATCGGATTCATTATTTATTAATCATATCTACTTTATCTACATCAGCATCCTTCATGACCATTGGTCAAGTACACCATTGGGATTAATGCCTATATAATATTGTTGAAATGATCACAAGAATCTAGAAGCTTCCATATAAACAAAAACATTATTGGAACTAAATTATCAGCTTCCAATGACGTGTTTTCAAAATCCTTAATAAAGAACAAATTTTACTTTCCATTACTATTATTTATCACTAAATCCACGTGGGAATTGCCTTGTTATATAACCTTATCACAATAATCAGTCTAAATAATGAAAATAATAAGTCTATAAACACTGCCGGCACCTTGACTGACGCCACGGGCAGAGGCCAGTGGGACAGAAGCGCCAAGGGGAGTACCTGTTCGTCCCTTGTTGAAATCGGAGCGGCATGCAAGTGTGCAGTGTTGATAACATTTCAACGGACATTAAAAAACGAATTACATATCTAATCTCCAGTGTTAACTCTCTATATACCAGGGAACCTAGTGATCAATAATCTGATCAGCAATTTGATCTTTAGAACTCTTATCGAGCGGCGTGAGGCCAGCTCATGTAGCCAGAGTCTCGTAATATTTTCTCCATTATAAACCTCATCCTACCAAGCAGCGTCCCTACAAGACGCTGTGTCACAGCAAACGCTGCCAGGGACGCAACCAGCATCAAGGCTGCCAGGGACAACCAACATCAAGGCTGCCAGGGACACAACCAACGTCAAGGCTGCCAGGGACACAACCAGCATCAAGGCTGCCAGGGACACAACCAACATCAAGGCTGCCAGGGACACAACCAACATCAAGGCTGCCAGGGTCACAACCAACATCAAGGCTGCCAGGGACACAACCAACATCAAGGCTGCCAGGGACACAACCAACATCAAGGCTGCCAGGGGACACAACCAACATCAACGCTGCTAGGGACACAACCACTATCAGGGCTGCCAAATCCCCATCAAAAATATTAAGTCTGTTGTCAGCACGAGAGACATCATCTGGCTACTATCAGATAGACTCCAGTTCTCAATTCAGGATAAGTTATTAATTGTTTTAGAGCGTAAATTGGCCAATTAGCATGTTTTATAACATTAATATATCCATATATAAATTGAGAGTCGTTAGGCAGCGAGGTAACGCCACATCATCTCGTAATTTCTGACTTAATCTTCTTAGTGAATGAACCTCTTTATTGCTGAATATTCATATAATCAGAATACCCATATCCATTAATCTTAATTTATCAAGTTAGTTTATTTTATTGCATATCATTTTTTTACGCATATTTCCACATACCTTATCTCTGAGTAATTATACCCCCGTTTGCAGCAGCACAGATATTCCTCGGACTAGGTTAGAATGTTTATGTGGTTCAGGTCCTAGATGGACGAAAAAAATGGAAACCACGTGCAAAAATTCAGTCAAATAACATAAAACGAAAAGGCAATGTAAAGGACCTGGGTGTACTCACGTCGGAAGGCCTTACCTTTAAAGAACACAATAAAGTAGCCGTCACAACTGCAAGAAAAATGACAGGTTGGATAACAAGAACTTTTCACACTAGAGATGCTATACCGATGATGATACTTTTCAAAACGCTTGTGCTCTCTAGAGTGGAGTACTGCTGCACAATGACAGCCCCTTTCAAAGCTGGAGAAATTGATGACCTGGAGAGCGTGCAGAGATCCTTTACTGCTAGAATCCACTCAGTAAAACATCTAAACTATTGGGACCGACTAAAGAGCCTAAAACTGTACTCCCTTGAGCGCACTCTCTTTCTCCTTTCCCTTCCCCTCTCCCTTCCCTTCCCTTTCTTCCCTCGTTCGCCTTTCCTTCTCGTGTTCCCTCTCCCCTCCCCTGTTGACCACATCCGGACATAAACTCAAGTGAAGGCAAGGGACTTTGTCTGGCAGTCTCAGGCCATATATCATCTTTTTCCAATCCTCACACTTCCTACCCAATTCCCCCCTTCCAATCGTTCACCTCTTCCCCCTGCCATCGCCATAACCGTTGATAAATTTGAGGAGTCATTCACTCAGTGCCATAAACAATTAAGGCTTAAATTTCATTAGGTGGCTGGGGAGGGGCCATATACTTCAAGTTGGTTTCCGGTATGTAGCGTGGGAACAATTCAGAAGTCTACGGGAATAAAATATAACTTTCAGGGTAGGCCTCTACCCAAGTCAGGGAGGCTTTTAGTGGACGGAGCCAGTCAGGGTATTTGGCTGACCTAGAATAAGACTTGGAATCCATTCGCTTGAGTCTTGAGAGGCAGGGCTTATTGGGCCTAGGAAAACTTAGAGTGGGAGGAGCTGTTCCCACTGAGAAAGTTTATGAAAATATTAAATTCAGTGTCTTGGGCAGAACTTGGAGAAAGGTCCCTTCAGGACCTGGGGCAGCCATCAACATCCTTTGGCCAATTTTCCATTTTTAAAGGTAAAGTAAGTAAGTAAGTATCAAAGGAAGGCACCAAACCGGGAAGGCTATGTAGCACCATCAAACGTGCGGGATAATCAGAGGGCGCTACATCACCAAGGATGCCAATACGAGAACAGAAACGCATGAGGCAAACAATATCAAAAGTATCCGAGTCACCAAGAATACTATCGAGAGACAAGCGACCACGGGGGACTGTCGGAAAACAAGACTCACGCTCGTCCCGAAAGTCAGGACATTCAACAAGAATATGCACGACCGTAAGAGGGACAATACAATTAGGACAATAAGGAGCAGGGCGACGCTCCATCAAGTGACCACGAGTTAAGCGAGTATGGCCAATACACAACCTCGCCAGAGCCGTTTCCCATCGCCGGTTACGGAGATAGAAGGACGACCACGAGGACACACAACTTTTAAGAGCATGTAGTTTGTTACCAGTAACAGACGACCAACAAGCCTGCCAACGGGTAAGGATGGAGAAATGGATAACAGCATAAAAGTCGGAATAAGGAATACCTTTACGAGAGATGGGACAAGAGCGGACAGCTTCCCTGGTGGCAGAATCTGCACGCTCATTTAAAGACAACGTTGGAGGAATTTGACCTCACCAGTGATGAGGTCAAAAGGTGTCTGCTGGAGCTAGATGTGACAAAGGCTGTTGGGCCTGATAGAATCTCACCATGGATACTAAAGGAAGGTGCAGAAGCACTAAGTGTGCCACTCTCTATGGTGTATAACAGGTCACTGGAAACAGGAGACTTACCAGAAAGTTGGAAGACAGCTAACGTGGTCCCAATATACAAAAAGGGTGACAGGCAAGAGGCACTGAATTACAGGCCAGTTTCTTTAACTTGTATACCATGCAAGGTGCTGGAGAAGATCGTGAGGAAAAGGCTCGTAGAGCATCTGGAGGGAAATAACTTTGTAACGCACCACCAACATGGGTTCAGAGATGGTAAATCGTGCCTCACAGGTTTAATAGAATTTTATGACCAGGCAACGAAAATTAGGCAGGAAAGAGAAGGGTGGGCCGACTGCATTTTCCTGGATTGCCAAAAAGCCTTTGACACAGTACCCCATAAAAGGCTGTTAAAAAAGTTGGAGCAACAGGCAGGAGTAAAAGGGAAGGTGCTCCAGTGGATAAGGGAGTACTTAAGCAACAGGAAACAGCGAGTAACGGTGAGGGGGAAGACATCAGAGTGGCGAGATGTCACCAGCGGAGTCCCACAGGGCTCAGTACTTGGAACCCATCCTGTTTCTAATATATGTGAACGATCTTCCAGAGGGTATAGACTCATTCCTCTCGATGTTTGCTGATGATGCAAAAATTATGAGAAGAATCAAGACGGATGAAGATAGACAGAGACTACAGGATGACCTGGATAAACTGGAGGAATGGTCTAGAAAATGGTTGCTGAAGTTCAACTCGGGAAAGTGTAAGGTGATGAAATTAGGCGAAGGGAGCAGGAGGCTGAACACAAGGTATCATCTGGGAGGGGAAATCCTGCAAGAATCAAATAGAGAGAAGGATCTGGGGGTCTGATATCACACCGAACCTGTCCCCAGAGGCCCACATCAAAAGAATATCATCAGCGGCATATGCTAGACTGGCCAACATAAGAACTGCCTTCAGAAACTTGTGTAAGGAATCTTTCAGAACCCTGTATACCACTTATGTAAGACCAATCCTGGAGAATGCAGCTCCAGCCTGGAGTCCATACCTAGTTAAACACAAGACAAAGTTAGAGAAGATTCAGCGGTATGCCACCAGGCTCGTCCCGGAACTGAGAGGATTGAGCTACGAGGAAAGGCTAAAGGAGCTGAACCTCACATCCCTGGAAAACAGAAGAGTAAGGGGAGACATGATAACCACCTACAAAATTCTCAGGGGAATTGACAGGGTGGACAAAGACAAACTCTTCAGCTCGGGTGGGACACGAACAAGGGGACACAGGTGGAAACTTAGTACCCAGATGAGCCACAGAGACGTTAGAAAGAATTTTTTCAGTGTCAGAGTAGTTAATAAATGGAATGCACTAGGAAGTGATGTGGTGGAGGCTGACTCCATACACAGTTTCAAATGTAGATATGATAGAGCCCAGTAGGCTCAGGAATCTGTACACCAGTTGATTGACAGTTGAGAGGCGGGACCAAAGAGCCAAAGCTCAACCCCCGCAAGCACAATTAGGTGAGTACAATTAGGTGAGTACACACCAATATGGCTGGGAACCCAACAAAACTCAACCGACTTTAATTTACTGTGAACAAGAAACAGCCAATGCTGGATCTCGACAACTACTGGATGAACCGGATTAAAGGACCCGAGAGCCATGAGGGCACCACGAGAGTCAGCAACAATTACAAAGGAAGATTGACAACGAAAAAGCAGGAGACGAATAGCATAGAGAATACCATAAAGCTCTGCTGTGAAGATGCTAGTCTCCGGAGGTAAGCGACACACATAAGTACAATCATGAAAAACAACAGAGTAGCCAACACCGTCCGCAGACTTAGACCCATCGGTGAAGACAGAAACGGAGCGGAAGTGAGAAGAAAAGTGCTCTAGGAAAAGGCATTTTAGAACTGTAGGAGGGGTAAAAGCTTTAGTGATGCGGGTCAAGGATGTACAAAACTGCGGAAGGGGGCAAAGAAGGAACAACACGAGGAGAAATATTAGAAATACGAACGGAAAGAGAATCCTGTAAGTGAGAGAACCGGACAGAAAGAGGGAGGTGGTGAAGAGATAGAGGAACCGCAGAAGGGGTAAATGTTAAAGCATGACAGAGGCGAGAGGGACAGGAAGCCAGTGCCAACATACAAGCTGAGGACAGGAGTCAAACAAAAGGCACCAGAACTGAGGCGCAACCCAGTATGGTGCAAAGCATCAAGACGGCAAAGAGTAGAAGAAGAAGCAGACGAGTAAGCAGGGCAACCATAATCGAGCTTAGACAGGACGAGAAAGCAATGTAAAGCAAGGAGAGTGCGCCTATCTGCCCCCCAAGAAGTATGGGACAATACTCAAAAGAGGGTAAGGGCCTTGGAGCACTCAACACGGAGGTAAGAGATATGGGGAGACCAAGACAAATGAGTGTCAAAGAATGACCCCAAAAGCTTCGCGGAATCTTTGTACTCAAGGGGATGACCATAAAGTGACAAAGAGGGACGAAGAACGACCCGTTTCCGAGTAAAAGTCATGGCACAAGTCTTAGTAGAAGAGAACTTGAAGCCATGATCGGTGGCCCAAGACGACACGGCATCAATCGCAAGTTGAAGCCGGCGTTGAAAGAGAGGCGAATCATCACCCTGACAGCAAAGGGCAAGATCATCGACATAAAGAGCGGAGAAGACGCCTGGAGGAAGAGAGGAAAGAAGACCATTGAGGGCAACCAGAAAAAGAGTAGTGCTCAGAACACTACCCTGGGGCACACCTTCGTATTGCTGAAAAGAGGCCGAGAGAGTGGTACCAAGGCACACCCGGAAGGAACGACGAGAGAGGAAGCTGCGGAGAAAGAGAGGGAGATGACCACGAAGGTCAAAAGAATGAAGCTGGGATAGAATATGATACCGCCATGTAGTGTCGTAAGCCTTTTCCAGATGAAAAAGGATGGCAACAATGGAGGTCTTCGCAGCAAAAGCAGTACGAATATAGACATGTGAGGTTAGGGGGATACGAGGACGGCTTTCTGCAAAGGGACATGACGAGGGAAGAGAGAAGGAAGGCTGCAAAAGCAAGGGAGAGACGCTGAGAAAGGGGTGGGGATATGGGAGCCACAGGACTCAGCTCAGTATCTCCAGGAACCTCAGAGGGGAGTGGGAATCCCCCCACCAGCAGGCCAGCACACCCAGGGGGGAGGGGACTGTAACAGAAGCCTCCCACCAACCAACCTCTCAGCCTTCCCCCACCAATCAACTGTACCTCCCCAGACAGTAAAGTCCCTCTTCAGACCATGCCCCCATGTTCCCTGATCCCAGACACCCCATGTTCTCCCCATGCCCTTTTTCTTCCCCAACCCCTACCCCAGATCCTCACTGTTCCTACACCCCATGCCCTTCCCTGTTTCTCCAGCCTGTACCCTGCCCAGTTTCCCCACCCCAAGCTCTCCTCCCTGCCCTACCCCCCTCCCTCCTGGCCCCTCCTCCCCAGGCTTCCCTCCCCAACCCCTGACCTCCCTGTCAACCCACCCTAGGATAGCTCCCCCATACCATGCCCCAAATCACCCCCAACCCCGGACCCCCTCAACCGCATCACGTCAGACCCCCCTAGCCCTCCTGTTCCAGATCCTCACAGCCCTCTCACACCCCAGACCCCCCAGGTCCTCCTTCCTAGGCTCACCCATCCCAGATATCCCTTGTCCCCCAACTCCAGTGGAATCCACAGAAACTGAGAATGGACAGAAGAGAATCAGCTTTAAGGTCATGTACTCGAACATAGATGGGATTACAAACAAGGCTAGTGAACTTAGGGAAACAACACAAGAAGTAAACCTAGATGTAATTGAACTCACAGAAACAAAACTCTCAGGAATCATAACGAATGCGGTGTTTCCCCAGGACTACACTGTAATAAGGAAAGAGAGGGAATCAAGGGGAGGCGGAGGAGTGGCTCTACTGATGAGAAAGGAATGGAGTTTCGAGGAGATGGTTATTCAGGGCTGCGAAGGGTTCAGAGACTTCATCATAGGCACCATGACAATGGGAGGACCAAGAGTAGTAGTAACAGTGATACATAACCCACCACCAAATGAAAGAAGACCCAGGCAAGAGTATAACAGAAACAACATGGCAGTTAACATTATCATTGAGAGAGCAGCCGCTGCTGCCTGTAGAAATCGATCCCATCTTCTCATAACGGGGGGACTTTAAATATGGAAGGATAGACTGGGAAACAGGGAACCACATGGAGGTGAGGAAGCATGGAGAGCGAAACTGCTTGAGGTTCAAGACATGATGGACTACATCACACAGAAGTATAAGGAGGCAGCAGTCAAGTTCGTCCAAGTCCAAAAGGAAAAAAATTAAATGGAGATGAGAAAACCATGGTTTAATCAAAGTTGCAAGCTAGCAAAGCAGCTAAGTAAAAGGGAGTGGAGAAACTATACAAACAACAGAACACTAGAGAGCAGAGAAAGATACCAGAGCTCCAGGAATGAATACGTCAGAGTGAAAAGAGAGGTAGAGAGGCAATATGAAAATGACATAGCGAGCAAGACAAAGACTCAACCCAAACTGCTGCATTGCCACATCAGGAGGAAAACAACAGTGAAGGAACAGGTAATGAAACTGAGGATAGGTGCTGAAAGATTCACTACAAACGACAAGGAAGTGTGCGAGGAACTCAATACAAAATTCCAGGAAGTCTTCACCTCAGAGCAAGGAGAAGTCCCAGAGATAAGGGAGGGAATATCAAGCCAGACACCACTAGAGGAGTTTGTGATTACCAATGAGGAGGTGAGGAAGCATCTGCTAGATTTGGACGTGACAAAGGCTATAGATGGAATGGAATGATGGAGGATGGAATCTCACAATGGATTCTAAAGGAAGGACCAGAATCTCTGTGCCTACCACTCTCCATGGTATACAACAAATCGCTGGTAACAGATGAACTGCCAAAAATTTGGAAGACGGCCAATGTAGTCACAATATACAAGAAGGGTGATAGGCAGGAGGCACTGAACTACAGGTCAGTGTCTCTAACTTGCATTCCATGCAAGATGATGGAAAAGATTGTGCGAAAAAAGCTAGTGGAACAATTGGAGCGGAAGAACTTTGTAACACAACATCAGCATGGGTTCAGAGATGGCAAATCGTGACTAACAGAATTAATTGAGTTCTATGACCAGACAACAAAAATCAGGCAAGAAAGAGAGGGCTGGGCTGACTGCATATTTCTGGAGTGCAAGAAAGCTTTTGACACAATACCACATAAGAGACTAGTGCACAAACTGGAGATGCAGGCAGGAGTGAAAGGGAAGGTACTCCACTGGATAAGAGATTACCTAAGCAACAGGACACAGCGAGTCACTGTGAGGGGTGAGGTCTCGGAGTGGCGGGGAGTCACCAGTGGAGTCTCACAGGGATCAGTACTTGGACCTATGCTGTTTCTGATATACGTAAATGATCTCCCAGAAGGAGATACATACGACCACACACAAAAGACCGTCCCTCACTAAGATAACAAGACCACACCCAGACCATCACCACCCCTCACTAGGATAACAAGACCACACCCAGACCATCATCACCCCTCACTAGGATAACAAGACCACACCCAGACCATCACCCCTCACTAAGACGACAAGACCACACCCAGACCACCACCATCCCTCACTAAGATAACAAGACCACCACCCCTCACTAAGATAACAAGACCACACCCAGACCACCACCACCCCTCACTAAGATAACAAGACCACGCACAGACCACCACCCCTCACTAAGATAACAAGACCACACCCAGACCACCACCCCTCACTAAGATAACAAAACCACACCCAGACCATCACCAGCCCTCACTAGGATAACAAGACCACACCCAGACCACCACCACCCCTCACTAAGACGACAAGACCACACTCAGACCACCACCCCTCACTAAGATAACAAGACCACACCCAGACCATCACCCCTCACTAAGACGACAAGACCACACCCAGACCACCACCACCCCTCACTAAGATAACAAGACCACACCCAGACCACCCCTCACTAAGATAACAAGACCACACCCAGACCACCACCACCCCTCACTAAGATAACAAGACCACACCCAGACCACCACCCCTCACTAAGATAACAAGACCACCACTCCTCACTAAGATAACAAGACCACACCCAGACCACCACCACCCCTCACTAAGATAACAAGACCACACCCAGACCACCACCACCCCTCACTAAGATAACAAGACCACACCCAGACCACCACCACCCCTCACTAGGATAACAAGACCCCCCCCCCCCACACACACACCACCACCTGTCGTTAACAAGAGTGAACCATTAAATAAACACCACCCCCTTACTACCAAGACTAAACTGCAACCGAACTACCACTCATCACTAACAAGACCAGCTCATCCTAACCCTAACACCTTACTACAAAGACAAAAACTAACCAAACTACCTCCCCCTTTTGGATTAAATAAGACAACACCCAATTTATATTTCCTCATTAAGAAGTCACGAATGGAACCAACAGACTATCCCTCTCTCACAAAACATGGCCACACTCAAACGACCGCCATTCTCACTACAATTCCCAAATCGAACAGCCCTTACCAATAATAACCAAATTACCGCCCCGTCTCTAACAAGAAAATATACCACCAAACCACCTCCCCTTAACAATACGTGAATACAATCAAACTACCAGCACACACTAACAAGAAAAGCTCTCACCCTAAACCTTAACTACATATAAATAACTACAATCGACCACATTAGGACAGAAAATGGCACTCACTGATATTTGGAGCCACCTGAACAACGGCCTCTCTCTTACCTCTCTTGACTGGGAGCTGCAGGTCTGTGTTGAATCATCTTGTATCTGACGTAAGGGTTCGGGTATCTCCACACCGTCATATCTGAAGACGTAATTCTATTCAACATATCATCGTCCTCACCTCCCCATCCCCAGTACATGTTGCTCCAGCCATTCACCTTTAATATGTGGCTCTCCATCATGAGACAACCACCTCCGAAATAGCTATGGTAGGGATTCCTGTGGGAGAAATAGAGTGAGCTGACATTTTGGGGCACTGTGATGTCCACTTGGGGAGTGAGAGCGTCGGGGCACTGAGATGCCCACTTGGGGAGTGAGAGCGTCGGGGCACTGTGGTGTCCACTTGGGGAGTGAGAGCGTCGTGGCACTGTGGTGTCCACTTGGAGAGTAAGAGCGTCGGGGCACTGTGGTGTCCACTTGGGGAGTGTCGTGGCACTGTGATGTCCACTTGGGGAGTGAGTGTCGGGGCACTGTGGTGTCCACTTGGGGGAGTGAGAGTGTCGGGGCACTGTGGTGTCCACTTGGGGAGTGAGTGTCGGGGCCCTATGATGTCCACTTGGGGAGTGAGAGCGTCTGGGCACTATGGTGTCCACTTGGGGAGTGAGAGTGTCGTGGCACTGTGGTGTCCACTTGGAGAGTAAGAGCGTCGGGGCACTGTGGTGTCCACTTGGGGGAGTGAGTGTCGGGGCACTGTGGTGTCCACTTGGGGAGTGAGAGTGTCGGGGCACTATGGTGTCCACTTGGGGGGAGTGAGAGCGTCGGGGCACTGTGGTGTCCACTTGGGGGAGTGAGAGTGTCGGGGCACTGTGGTGTCCACTTGGGGAGTGAGTGTCGGGGCCCTATGATGTCCACTTGGGGGAGTGAGTGTTGGGGCACTGTGGTGTCCACTTGGGGAGTGAGAGTGTCGGGGCACTGTGGTGTCCACTTGGGGGAGTGAGCGTCGGGGCACTGTGGTGTCCACTTGGGGAGTGAGAGCGTCGGGGCACTGTGGTGTCCACTTGGGGGAGTGAGAGTGTCGGGGCACTGTGGTGTCCACTTGAGGGAGTGAGAGCGTCGGGGCACTGTGGTGTCCACTTGGGGGAGTGAGAGCGTCGGGGCGCTGTGGTGTCCACTTGGAGAGTGAGAGCGTCGGGGCACTGTGGTGTCCACTTGGAGAGTGAGAGCGTCGGGGCACTGTGGTGTTCACTTGGAGAGTGAGAACGTCGGGGCACTGTGGTGTCCTCTTGGGGGGAGGGAGAGCGTCGGGGCACTGTGGTGTCCTCTTGGGGGGAGGGAGAGCGTCGGGGCACTGTGGTGTCCACTTGGGGGAGTGAGAGCGTCGGGGCACTGTGGTGTCCTCTTGGGGGGAGGGAGAGCGTCGGGGCACTGTGGTGTCCACTTGGGGGAGTGAGTGTCGGGGCACTGTGGTGTCCACTTGGAGAGTGAGAGCGTCGGGGCACTGTGGTGTCCACTTGGGGAGTGAGAGCGTCGGGCACTGTGGTGTCCACTTGGGGAGTGAGAGTGTCGGGGCACTGTGGTGTCCACTTGGGGAGTGAGAGCGTCGGGGCACTGTGGTGTCCACTTGGAGAGTGAGAGCGTCGGGGCACTGTGGTGTCCACTTGGGGGAGTGAGAGCGTCGGGGCACTGTGGTGTCCACTTGGGGGAGTGAGAGCGTCGGGGCACTGTGGTGTCCACTTGGAGAGTGAGAGCGTCGGGGCACTGTGGTGTCCACTTGGGGAGTGAGAGCGTCGGGGCACTGTGGTGTCCACTTGGAGAGTGAGAGCGTCGAGGCACTGTGGTGTCCACTTGGGGAGTGAGAGCGTCGGGGCACTGTGGTGTCCACTTGGGGAGTGAGAGTGTCGGGGCACTGTGGTGTCCACTTGGGGAGTGAGAGTGTCGGGGCACTGTGGTATCCACTTGGGGGAGTGAGAGCGTCGGGGCACTGTGGTGTCCACTTGGAGAGTGAGAGCGTCGGGGCACTGTGGTGTCCACTTGGGGGAGTGAGAACGTCGGGGCAGTGTGGTGTCCACTTGGGGAGTGAGTGTCGGGGCACTGTGGTGTCCACTTGGGGGAGTGAGAGCGTCGGGGCACTGTGGTGTCCACTTGGGGAGTGAGAGCATCGGGGCACTGTGGTGTCCACTTGGGGAGTGAGAGTGTCGGGGCACTGTGGTGTCCACTTGGGGAGTGAGAGTGTCGGGGCACTGTGGTATCCACTTGGGGGAGTGAGAGCGTCGGGGCACTGTGGTGTCCACTTGGAGAGTGAGAGCGTCGGGGCACTGTGGTGTCCACTTGGGGGAGTGAGAACGTCGGGGCAGTGTGGTGTCCACTTGGGGAGTGAGTGTCGGGGCACTGTGGTGTCCACTTGGGGGAGTGAGAGCGTCGGGGCACTGTGGTGTCCACTTGGGGAGTGAGAGTGTCGGGGCACTGTGGTATCCACTTGGGGGAGTGAGAGCGTCGGGGCACTGTGGTGTCCACTTGGGGAGTGAGAGCGTCGGGGCACTGTGGTGTCCACTTGAAGAGTGAGAGCGTCGTTTCATTTAGTGCAGTTATGTGTTGGAGGGAAACCTGGAGAATAGTTATTGCTGTGGCAAATTTGGTTTTGTGGGAGAGAATATAAGTTATGTATAATCAACCCCCACATCTGAAAATTATAAAGATAAAGTAAGTAATTATCAAAAGAAGGCACCAAACCGGGAAGGCTATGTAGCACCATCAAATGTGCGGAATAGTCAGATGGCACTAAATATCACCCAGGATGCCAATACGAGAACAAAAACGCATAAGGCGAACGATATCAAAAGTATCCGAGTCACCAAGAATTCTATTGAGGGACACGTGACCGCGAGGGGCGGTCGGAAAGCAAGACACACGCTCGTCCTGGAACATTCAGGATATTCAGAACATTCAGAACATCCAGGACATTCAAGAAGGATATGCACGACCGTAAGAGGGACAATGCAATTAGGACAATAAGGAGCAGGGCGGCGCTCCATTAAGTGACCATGGGTTAAGTGAGTATGGCCAATACGCAACCTCGCCAGAGCCGTTTACCATCGCCAGTTACGGTGGTAGGAGGACGGCTACGAGGAAACACAACATTTAAGAGTATGTAGTTTGTTACCAGTAACAGACGACCAACAAGCCTGCCAACGGGTAAGGATGGAGGAATGGATAACCGGATAAAAGTCGGAATATGGAATGCCTTTACGAGAGATGGGACTAGAGCGGACAGCTTCCTTGACGGCAGCATCCGCACGCTCATTTAAAGAGACACCAATATGGCTGGGAACCCAACTAAACTCAACCGACTTAAATTTACTGTGAACAAGAATCAGTCATTGTTGGATCTCGACAACTGCTGGATGAAACGGATTAAAGAACCCGAGAGCCATGAGGGCACTACGAGAGTCAACAACAACTACAAAGGAAGGCTGATCACGAGAAAGCAGGAGACGAAGAGCATAGAGAATAGCATAAAGCTCCGCTGTGAAGATGCTAGTCTCCGGAGGTAAGCGACACATATAAGCGCGATCAGAAAAAACAAGAGTAGCCAACACCGTCTGCAGACTTAGACCCATCGGTGAAGACAGAAACGGAGCGGGAGTGAGAAGCAAAGTGCTCAAGGAAAAGGCGTTTTAAAACCGCAGGAGGGGTAAAAGCTTTAGTGATGCGGGTCAAGGATGTACAAAACTGCGGAAGGGGGGACTCTCCACGGGGGCAAAGAAGGAACAACATGAGGAAAAACATTAGAAATACGAACGGAAAGAGAAGCCTGTAAGCGAGATAACCAGACAGAAAGAGGGAGGTGGTGAAGAGGAACAGGAACCGCAGGAGGGGTAAAAGTTTAAGCACGACAGAGGCGAGAGGAGGGATGTTGCAAGGACCGCGCAAGATAGCGAAGACAGTAGCGATCACGGCGTTCCTGGAGAAACAGGAAGCCAGTGTCAACATACAAGCCGAGGACGGGAGTCGAACGAAAGGCACCAGAACTGAGGCGCAACCCAGTATGGTGCAAAGCATCAAGACGGCGAAGAGTAGAAGGAGAAGCAGACGAGTAAGCAGGGTAACCATAATCGAGCTTAGACAGGACGAGAGAGGAATGTAAAGCAAGGAGAGTGCGCCTATCCGCTCCCCAAGAAGTATGGGACAATACCCGTAGGAGGGTAGGGGCCTTAGAGAATTCAACACGGAGGTAAGAGATATGGGGAGGCTAAGACAAACGAGTGTCATAATCACCCTGACAGCAAAGGGTGAGATCATCGACATAGAGAGCGGAGAAGACGCCTGAAGGAAGAGAGGAAAGAAGACCATTGAGGGCAACCAGAAAAAGAGTAGTGCTCAGAACACTACCCTGGGGCACACCTTCGTACTGCTGAAAAGAGGCAGAGAGAGTGGTACCAAGCTGCACCCGAAAGGAACGACGAGAGTAAGCTGTGGAGAAAGAGAGGGAGATGACTACGAAGGCCAAATGAAGGAAGCTGGGATAAAATATGAAAGTGCCAGGTGGTGGTGTAAGCCTTTTCCAGGTCAAAAAGGACGGCAACAACGGAGGTCTTCGCAGCAAAAGCAGTACGAATATACCTCCAAGTTCACCAGGACATCTGTCGTACTGCAGCACTTGCTAAAACCAAATTGAGAAGGGGAGAGGAGGTGATGGTGTTCCAGGAACCATATCAGACGAACGTTAACCATACGTTCAAAGAGTTTGCAGACAACTTGTAAGAGCAATAGGGCGAAAGTCCTTAGGTGATGTTCCCAGAGACCCTGGTTTGCGAACAGGGAGGACAACGGCATCGCGCCAGTCCTCAGGGACTGATGACGACTCCCAGATCCGATTATACAGACTCGGTAAATACTGAGACGTGCACGGAGGGAGATGGGGAAGCATCTCATAATGAATACCATCGGAGCCTGCCGTGTGGGAACCGACCTATGAGATTCATATTTATTTAATTTATATGAATTTATATTTACGTTAATTTATATACTTCGATAGCAATTTGTATAATGATAAGTGGACTGTATTTCTGCAATAATCTCATAATCTCACAAATCGATCCTCTACACATTAGGGGGGTTTATATTAATTAAATTTATATATATGCAGCCAATCAAACTACAGTATTAACTACACATATTGAACATTGAAGAGGTTCCTTATCTTATTGTACAACAGGCCTTAGTCCACCAGGTATAACCAGGATGTAGACACCACATTTTCCCTCTTTGAGGTAGCTTCCATCACCCTGGTAATTGATGCACAAAGCATGCTTCCTCGTCTTGACCTGTCAAAAGGGCGCTAGCTGTAAAGCCAGAATCCTATATATGACAGGTATATCAGAGAAAACACTGTACATGGAACAATGAAGACCTGGCTTAATTACCTTTAGTATGAGGCGATCTCGTGCTCTAACCGGCAAACCCTACCCAATGACATTAATGGCCACTAATGATAGATAAATGGGTTTCGGTAGAACACTTAACTTGAATTTGTTGACAGCGTGTGATAATGGTACACCTTTGGTTTCCATAACACTTCGTCCAAGTAAAATTAACAGGAGCCGAATTGCTCCCTGCGCCTCTGGTCTCAGTATAAACAATGGCTGCCCCTCCCTCACCCTGACGCCTGGCTTACATTGTCCAGATGACAGAAAGTGATAGAAGGGCCACGTTTACTCTACTTTAATTCTGATAATTAAGTTAATTTATATGAGATGTTTTTATTATGGTAAAGTCCAAAGACTAATGTATTTAAGAATAATTCCCACCATAATAGGTGGTGAATATATAATAGTGTGTGGTGATGATATCCCGTTTTCTATAGACGGTAATTCCACTACAAGTTACATTTTCTATGGGTAACTTGTTTATACAATACAGCAGTTATCTGCCTGTATGATATATTAAATGCTGTCGGATTTTCCGACATGCCGCCGTAGATCCGCAGAGGGCCTGGGCAGAACGAAGTTGAGAGAGAGAAAGAAGGGATCGTTGTAGGGAAGTCGAAGATGAGTGCAGAAATCGAAAGGACGAGACTCAAGTACAGGTTTACGAAGAAGGAAAGATTGAGGAAGATGAAGACTAGGTCTACAGAAGAAAAGTGGGAACCCAGTTCGGTAGTGACCTGCAACGGGTCTGCAAAAAGAGTACCATGTAGGTGAAGGACCGGTGAAACATCGGGAACGAACTTCACCGCTATCTTGCGGATACGCTTCCTGATCTGTGACAGAGGACTTTTGGACGTAATGGTGGAGACATAAGATGCCCAACATTCACGTTTAGTTGTACGGATGGCCTTATGGGCCACCACACTCGCCTTCCGAAAGAAAAGAAAAGAATTGGCCATCTGGCGACGGCGGTGTCTCTTCCAGGCTGCACGCTTATAGCGGACAGCCCGAGCACAGTCTGCATTCCACCAGGGAACGCATTTCCGTGGACCCCGAGAGGAAGAGCGAGGAATAGAGCGGAGGGCAGCGTCGAAGACAGTGTCATGAAAAAGGAGAGAGCGAGGGAGTAGCAGAAGGGAGAGGTCAGAGAGAGTTGCACTGAGGGTAAAGAGGTTCCAGTCCGCTTTCGCAAACTGCCACCTAGGGAAGGAGAGGGGAGGGCGAAAAGAGAAAAAGGAAACAAGGATGGGGAAATGGTCACTGCCATGGAGGTCAACAAGAACCTGCCACGTGAAATCTAAGTAAAGAGAAGACGAGCAAAGAGAAAGATCAAGACAGGAAAGGGTGCGAGTCCGAGAGTCCAAATGCGTGGGCTCACCAGAATTCAGAAGAGACAGTGAAGAAGAGACGATAAACGTCTCAAGAAGGCGACCGCGGGTGTTCGCCAGAACATCACCCCAAAGGGAATGACGACAATTGAAATCACCCAGCAGGAGCACAGGCTCCGGTAAGAAGTCCAGTAAGTGTTTTAGATCAGGAAGAGAAAGCGGGACACTCGGGGGAAGATTAATGGAACAAACAGTGCACCATTTCCCCACAAAGATACGAACAGCAGAACAATGGAGAGACGAAGGAAAAAGTAAGGAGACAAAGGGAACATCAGGGCGAATCAAGAGAGCAGAAGTTAGGAGCCCCAGCAACAGCTGGGGGGGGGGGGGAGAGAGAAAGGAATAGCCTCGAAAACGACCAGGACGAGCACCAAGCATCGGCTCCTTGAGACAGACACAAAGGATCGAAAACCGCGAAATCAGAAGTTGGAGTTCAAGGAAATTGGCATAATAACCCCGAACGTTCCATTGAAGAATAGACATCGACGAGAAGAGAAAGGACAACAACAGAGAACAAGGAAGAAACAAAGGTGAAAGAGCAACATAGCACGTTAAAGAAGATCAAAGTCGGGATCAGGTTCAGCAAAGTCAGGGTTAGGGGGCATGGGTAAACTGAGCAAAGACAGAGAAAAGGAAGCGGGAGAACAGACCAGAGGTGGACAGGCGGGGTCCGGAGGAGGAGGCAACCGAGAGGAGCAGACAAAGACACCAGCAGAAAGAGGGGGAGTAGAAAGAGGGGAGCGCACCTCAGCAAGGGCAGCAACCGAGAGGGAAGCGGGGGCCAAAGAAACCTCCATAGTAGGAACAGGGGGCGCAACCACCGAAATGGAAGGGGAAAGGGCGATAGAGTCAGAAGTAGGGGCCGAGGAAGAAAGCGAATCCTGCTTACCCGCCGGGGAGGAGGAATGAGAGGAGCCAGGCTTAAGCTTCTGACTTAAAGAGACAGGTGTCCCAGCAACTACGTACTGGGCAACGGATTCCAGTGTCTCAACAGAAGCTGAACGAGAGCACACACGACGGCCGGTAGGAAAGCGATGGACATCAGCCCGCACTGACAGGCGGCGGGGAGAGCCAATAGATGGAGGAGAAGGATGGCAAGGAGGAGCGGAAGGAGACGAGGAAGAAGACACAGGAGACATGACAGACCGGGCAGAAAGAAGGGGAACCCCAGACAGAGAACCAGGAGGGGGACCCTTCGAGACAGAACTCAAAGGAACAGAGGAGGGGCAGTGGGCGTATCAGGGTCCAAGGCCCAGAAACGGTTGTGGGCCTGAGGAAGGTGGGAAGGACGAGGAGAGGAAGAGCGCAACACGCGAGCATAAGAGATATTAGCATAAGGCGGGAGCCGGCAAATCTGGCACCTCGCCTCAGGAAAAGATAAACGCTCCTGGTGCTTCAAGTTGAGGACGGCTGCCTCACGCTTGTAATGGATACAGGCACAGGAGAAGGTAGGGTGGGCCTCACTGCAGTTGATGCAGCGAGCCTGGGGAGAAGTGCACTCCGACTTAGAGTGACCTTCGCCCCCACACAAAGGACAGAGAGAGACAGTCCCAGAGCAGCAGAGGGCACCATGCCCAAACCTCCAGCACTTGTTACAAAGCCTAGGAAAAGAAATGTACACCTGGACAGAGCACCTAGCACCTTCAAGAATGACAGAGGATGGAAGGGTCCTACCATCAAAGGTGATCTTCACAACACGAAGGGGTTGACGGCGACGACCACGAGGGGGACGAGTAAACGAGTCTACCTGGAGGACAGAATGGTTTTGGGCATCAAGGATATGCCGAATATCATTGTGGCAGTCCTGCAGATTCCGAACAACGGTCGCAACATGGGGCGGGAGGAGAATAGTGCCAACACTGGCATTCAACCGAGCGTTGTTTGAGACCCGAACAGGGATCTCGCCAAGGCACGATAAGGCAGCCAAGCGGGACGCTGCATCCTGAGAAGGAGCAGCAGCAACGACACGTGTACCAAGACGAGTGGGGTTGAAGGTAACAGAGGCATCCACAGAATCAACAAGATGCCGATGGAGGGAGAAATCATCAGGAGGCGCAGAATCAAGAGGGAGGAGATCAAAGTATTTGGCCCATGAAGCGGGACCAAACAAGGCCTGATACGCATCAGTACGAGAAGGAATCGAGCGAGTGCGGCCGTGGCGCGGACGGCGTTGAAAACCCCCAGAGAGAGAGAGGGGTTAAAAGTCGCAGTAGTCACAACGAGAGACTTAGCCGCACCAGGGGACGAAGTGGTCACCACTGGGGGCTTGAGGCTCGACCCAACCACAGAGGAGGGAGGGGAGCTGGGGGAAGAAGTCAGGAGGGTCAAAGGAGGAGCAAGGTCGGGGCCCAACGCAGCAGGGACTACAGAGTCCGGTCTTCCAATACAGGCCGACTTGGGGGCTTGGTCACCTACCCCACGAGCCTGAGAGGGTACAACAGACACATTCAACGACATACAGATGAATGTGCCCCCATACCCACCATGGAGCCACAATTAGAGGCAGGACACCTAACAGGAAGCTATCGCTGATCATGCCGGGGGCCCCTAGGGGTGCATCGCGAGTATACGCCCCACAAATGCCACCTTAAGAACCGTAAGTCTGTCGAGATCGGGTTCAGCGACGAAAGGGGGATTGACAATAAAAGGTTCCCCTCAGTCGAGATGTTGGGTAGTACAGTTCTACGGGTGCAAGAGTATGCCTCCTCAAGCACCCGGGCGTCAAAATAGAAGAAGTCCAAAGGAATAACCAAAACAAGCAAAAGGTCGGCAGGAAACGACAAGCAGATAGGAGAAGAGGGGGAGAAAAACGAAACATAAGGAAAAGGAAAAGCGATCCGGCACAATTAAAGAAGAGAGCAGCAGGAGCGCAAGGCCACAAAAGGACAGAGGGCTGCCCCACGGAGCATCACACTCCGGCAGCCGTCCACCAAGCCCCCTCACGGCGCCAACGAGCCAGATGGGGAGGGGGTGAAAATTATAAAACTTCGACGTTTCTGTCCATCCTGGACCATTTTCAAGTCGGAGAATGACTTTCGTCCTGTACAACCCGAAATGTCGTAGTTTCTTGATTTTCAGATTTGTGGGTTATGAACTCCTCAGCCACATTATTATAAAAATATATGGTATTATAAAATTATTTATTATAAAAGTATTATGAAAAGTTATACTGAACCATCGTGCTTAGTGATAACAAATCTTTATACATTTTCTCCATGTAATAATTTCTATCATACTCTGATAGATCTAGAGTTGCTATTGATTATTTTCCTATACTTTCTTCCTCAATTGATGAGGTCTCCAAGTTTCTCTTCTGTCGCCAGATCTCTACCTTTTATTCTACCACAGATCTTTCAATATTATTAGTTCTGTTTATTTTTATGTTACTTGATGACATTTGCACTCTTGCTTACGTTTCAATTGTAATCCTTCCCTTGCAGCCCACACTAAACCTTCACTCTTATGGCATGTACTCTTATTTACTCTATTTATTTATGCTCTTATTTACTCACATTTTATTCGTATATAAATATTCTTTACCTGTTTTCTGGAACAAATCTTTTATCAATATCAAAATTACATTTAATATGTCCTTGAAGATAACACTACAACACATGAAAGACTGCCTCAACACTGGAGACTGTTGTAAAATGTTAATAAACATTTTCCTTTGTAATTACACTGCTCTACGAAAGTCTAATTAGCTTTTGTTTATAGTATGTGTCTCAAATCTAGTACTGCTCCTTTTTCACCAAAACGCTTCATTTATTCAACTTACACAAAAACTGTCTTCCTAATTATTTGAACAGACATGCCAGGGTTGAGTCTTAAGCCTACAAAACATCGTTACATTACTTCTGTAGATATTTCTATGGCATCAGTTCTTAGGAACTTGCTATTTTAGTCCTCCTTTACACATATGATCTCATAATACTCACACTTCCGTCTCTATTAGCGGTAACCTTGAAACAGTCACTCAAAGTACTCAGCACTCTACTTGTTTCCGTTCGAAAACTTTGCCGTTGTGGTGGCAACAACAAAACTTTGCCGTTGTGGTGGCAACAACAAAACTTTGCCGTTGTGGTGGCAACGACAAAACTTTGCCGTTGTGGTGGCAACAACAAAACTTTGCCGTTGTGGTGGCAACGACAAAACTTTGCCGTTGTGGTGGCAACAACAAAACTTTGCCGTTGTGGTGGCAACAACAAAACTTTGCCGTTGTGGTGGCAACAACAAAACTTTGCCGTTGTGGTGGCAACAAGAAAACTTTGCCGTTGTGGTGGCAACGACAAACTTTGCCGTTGTGGTGGCAACAACAAAACTTTGCCGTTGTGGTGGCAACGAAAAAACTTTGCTGTTGTGGTGGCAACAACAAAACTTTGCCGTTGTGGTGGCAACAACAAAACTTTGCCGTTGTGGTGGCAACGACAAAACTTTGCCGTTGTGGTGGCAACAACAAAACTTTGCCGTTGTGGTGGCAACGACAAAACTTTGCCGTTGTGGTGGCAACGACAAAACTTTGCCGTTGTGGTGGCAACGACAAAACTTTGAAATGAGAACTAAATATTATCCCCATCAGTTTTGACTTCAAATTATTTAACAGTCGTCTGTGGAGTCTTATTCTTCCCTTCCAAAAGTTATACATTATTGAGTTAATAATGTTTCCTCTGATATTACCAGATAAATACACAAATATGACTATTAGCACATGTCTAACATTTGATGCGAACAGTCAACATTTGACTATTAGCGCAAGAAGACACGAGCATCAAATGCTGGTGTCTTTTCTCACCTATAATTGAATGTTGAGAGAGCAACAGCCAGGTGTCTTGGCTGAGGTGAACAGTGATAGAGGTGGAAGTCATTTTCAGGCAGCAGATCAATGTCGTGAAAGGCGTAGCAGTCCCACGGACCCTCCTTGCGGGCC
Organism: Procambarus clarkii; assembly: GCF_040958095.1. Taxonomy (NCBI): domain Eukaryota; kingdom Metazoa; phylum Arthropoda; class Malacostraca; order Decapoda; family Cambaridae; genus Procambarus; species Procambarus clarkii. The sequence continues at coordinate 20,504,620 of NC_091151.1, read as the reverse complement.
TCCTTGAAGCCCACGTTCAGTAAACTGGCGCGATTGAAGGGTGCCGCCCCTGTTAGAGCAGAGATGTGATACATAAATATATTGTCAACGTAATACGGGAACATTACCATTACTTGTAACATGATGGTTTGTCTGTGTAGAACGAATACATTGACAGGAAAATGAGAGTAGTAGTTAGGGAAATAAAATCAATAAACTAACAGACTTTAGAAAATATGAAAACAAAATTATGTGAATATGAATATAAAATAGCACGTAAACTAATGACTCCTGCACTTGTTTATTAAATTCCGGAACTCTGGTCGATTCTAATGATTTCAAACATATGTATGACAACCTGGATAAATAGCAACTGGCGAGTCAACAGCAGTGGCACACATCATGCCCTTAACTCAAGACTGGAACTTTAGGCCAGAAGTTACCAGGCTTACAGAGCAGGATAAAACATCTAATAGAACATCTAATAAAAACATCTAAGACATAGAACGTCTACTCTCCAGCAGGATACCCGGAGAGTAGACGATAAATGAGGAGCTAGAACCATGGCAAAGGAGTGCCAGCTAATAATCAGGAAGGCAGCGGTTAATATGACAGACCATTTCCCTGTTTTACAGGATGAGAACTTGAACGAAAACTATGAGAACATTAGTGGGAACGTGTAAGCAGGACAGCTGCTCATTACTACAACAAAACAAAAGGAACAGAGAGGAATTTGATTGTTCTGGGATTTAAAAGTAGAAATATGGGAGGGATTTAGTCTAGGAATACAAGAAAAAGAGTTAGTGTATGTCTTCCAGGGACCATGGAGTCTAGTCAGTGGATGGATTGATCAACATATTGTCAGGCAGCAACATCAGGCCTATCACCTGCCTCTCAGAACCTGGACACGATACTTACCGTGGTAGAAGCTAGAAGCTGTTGGGTAAAAGAAGCTACTTGTAATAAAGTAGTACCAGATATAATTAGGTATTATGGAGTGGTCCCAGTCATGTGGCCGGAGTCGACAGTCAGGTGTGAGTGATGTAGTGAACGCCTTGTATAAACCGAGAGTGGTCCAACTTGCTCACTCTTTCAGCCACAAATGATAAAGCTCAGATGTTTGAGAGCCACAGACATCAACAAAATTTACACTTACGTTTTTATTGTTATATACAGTTTTTTTTACAAAAATTATATTTAAATTTAAAAATCTGCATATTGAATGCCTTAATATATATTCATGCAGGCAGTTTTTAAACTTAATTTGTGTTAGTTTCAGCAATCAGAGAGACAAATATTTAACAAAAAAGTAGAGCAAAAAATTGAAATATTTTAAGATTAATTTTGTAAGTAAGAAATTTAATTATTAAAATTAAATTTTTTTTGACAAAAATACAATGCTACACATATCAAGCAATTTAAAACGCTATTTACTGCTAGTATTGGTCTTTTATGGCTTCATCTTGCATATAAGTCGTTCCAAATCTGGCTGATATATTGTCAGAGCGAATTAGCTTCGTCAGGTGTTGGTTTGTAAGGCCAGCACGATGCTTCCCCTTCACAAACCTCATTACAGAACAAGCTCTTCCTCCGACTATGGCTGAAAATTTGAGTTTTCCTCTTCCTATTTTCGTATCTTACAATTTGTAAGATATTTTCCTTCACAAAGTTTTCAAATACACTAAAAACTAGATTTAATATGAAGTGTACAAGCTAGGCCCGCACTTATACTATTCTCCCTTCCCTAAGTATCCCAGCTGTTTATATAGCCATACGTTTCTTGCTCTGGATTCAGGACGACATTTCTAGAATATTTGAATTCACTAGAATTGCTCACGAACGGCATATTAATTAAAGGTCAAATGGTCGCATGTGGCTCCCGAGCCGTGGTTTGGCCACCTCTGAAATAAACTAACGTCACGAAAAGTATTGTATGAATAATACAATATCATTCATGCACATCTGGGGCTCGTTGCTTGATAAGAACCAGGGAACATGCAGACAGAGAACAATGGGTTCCTCCAAGAAGTCAAAGAAAAAATACAGTACAACAGGCAACATGTCAACCAGAGGCCGCCCTTCTACCACACTGTAGAAGGAAAGACATGCAGACAGGATTTCAGTAGAGACACAAGGAACTACAGGACTCAGGGTAACAGTCGACTGGAAGGACGTGGAAATTGGTGGAATGGACATTTCTGCCACAATTAAAACAACAGCACAAGAAGAGACCAATCTTGTAACAGGAATGGAGGTGACAGACCTCCGAACCTCAACTGTACACAAACCCAGAGGTGACGCTCCAACCTGCGGCAAACCTAAAAGTGACCCTCCAGCCTGCGGCAAACCTAGAGGTGACGCTCCAACCTGCGGCAAACCCAGAGGTGACGCTCCAACCTGCGGCAAACCTAAAAGTGACCCTCCAGCCTGCGGCAAACCTAGAGGTGACCAACCTGCGGCAAACCCAGAGGTGACGCTCCAACCTGCGGCAAACCCAGAGGTGACCCTCCAACCTGCGGCAAACCCAGAGGTGGCCAACCTGCGGCAAACCCAGATGTGACGCTCCAACCTGCGGCAAACCCAGAGGTGACGCTCCAACCTGCGGCAAACCCGGAGGTGACGCTCCAACCTGCGGCAAACCCAGAGGTGACCCTTCAACCTGCGGCAAACCCAGAGGTGACGCTCCAACCTGCGGCAAACCCAGAGGTGACGCTCCAACCTGCGGCAAACCTAAAAGTGACCCTCCAGCCTGCGGCAAACCTAGAGGTGACCAACCTGCGGCAAACCCAGAGGTGACGCTCCAACCTGCGGCAAACCCAGAGGTGACCCTCCAACCTGCGGCAAACCCAGAGGTGGCCAACCTGCGGCAAACCCAGATGTGACGCTCCAACCTGCGGCAAACCCAGAGGTGACGCTCCAACCTGCGGCAAACCCGGAGGTGACGCTCCAACCTGCGGCAAACCCAGAGGTGACCCTTCAACCTGCGGCAAACCCAGAGGTGACGCTCCAACCTGCGGCAAACCCAGAGGTGACGCTCCAACCTGCGGCAAACCTAAAAGTGACCCTCCAGCCTGCGGCAAACCTAGAGGTGACCAACCTGCGGCAAACCCAGAGGTGACGCTCCAACCTGCGGCAAACCCAGAGGTGACCCTCCAACCTGCGGCAAACCCAGAGGTGGCCAACCTGCGGCAAACCCAGATGTGACGCTCCAACCTGCGGCAAACCCAGAGGTGACGCTGCAACCTGCGGCAAACCCGGAGGTGACGCTCCAACCTGCGGCAAACCCAGAGGTGACCCTTCAACCTGCGGCAAACCCAGAGGTGACGCTCCAACCTGCGGCAAACCCAGAGGTGACGCTCCAACCTGCGGCAAACCCAGAGGTGACGCTCCAACCTGCGGCAAACCCAGAGGTGACGCTCCAACCTGCGGCAAACCCAGAGGTGACGCTCCAACCTGCGGCAAACCTAGAGGTGACCCTCCAACCTGCGGCAAACCCAGAGGTGACGCTCCAACCTGCGGCAAACCCAGAGGTGACGCTGCAACCTGCGGCAAACCCAGAGGTGACGCTCCAACCTGCGGCAAACGGAAGCAACAGTCTTATTATCCTCCTGGACAACAACTATGTGGACGGTCCAGTTCCAGTTGAAAACAGGAAAAGAGGAGGAATATTCTCAGCGGCATCAAGAGATAGCTTCATGATCCACATTACTATGTTTCCTCCTCAATATTTCTTAGCGAGAGTTCATAAAAACTATCATCCCTCGAGAGGGTCTTGGTAGGACGGCCGGATCTGAATGGTTGGAGGGCTCCAACGAGGCCGGTAGATATAACCCTCACAGCGATCCTCTCTCCACTACTGAAACTATTGCTTGAGAGACTGTACGACCCTACATATTTTCTTCGTAAAATTGCTGACTTTAACCAACCATATCAGGAAGGAGCCAACCTTTTCTCTCTAGATGTCTCGGCCTTGTACCCAAGCACCCCTCAAGTGGCAGCAACCCGTTAAGTAACAGCTTTCTTTGAGGAACACAAAAGGAGAAATTGCAGACGACCTACCAGACGCCGGAGTAAGACGTTTCCCCTGGGAGGGTGCTAGTGGGACGGTGCTTGCGCCATGTCTTAGACTGTAACCTAAAGGACACGCTCCTGTGTTCTGACAATAGCTTACCGACAGATTAAAGGAACAGCGATTGGAGTGTGTGTGAGGTAGAGGTCAATATTTTTCACACATGGGCTAGTGGTTTCCGCCCAGATTTGGGTTTTACAGTCGAATCTATCCCCAAGGAGCTACCCTTCCTGAACACCTGTGTATAACTTGAACGAGAAAGAGACTCCAAACTAAAATGGTTTAAAAAGATTCTAACCTGCATTCTTATCTCTTGCATACTTCCTGTCATCCAGCATCCTTAAAGAGATCTCTCGCCTATTCGTTAGTTATCCGAATAAAATGGATAACGAGTGTTGACAGCGAACTCCAGAAGGATTTTTATATAATTTGGTCGTGTTTCCCGAACAGAGAGGATTCTACCGGAAGAGGCACACAAACTTTCTACACTACAGAAGCGCGACCTTTTGAGGACCGGACGACAGCAGATTCCCCTCTCCAGGATGGTGCTCCCTTCAACGTGTATTCCTACAGCATCAAGAATCTTCAGGGAGGAGATAACCAAACTTTGGCAATGGATGGAGGGCCCCCTTTAAGGAGCACACAGCTTGGCAACATTTCCCTTCGGATCCCCCTCTGATATCCTGGAAAATGGGAGCCTCTTTACAGGATATAAGGGTAAGGCCCGTTTCCCTGCTCACCCACAGTAGAAAGGGGGAGAACATGAATAGGAGCCAAATCTATTATAACCTAACCTAACCTGGGATCTCTTTGGTTTTGACTAACACATGTGATTTCTGGAGCTTCTAACAATTAGAAGCTACAGAAATTTCATGCATTACAGTCAACCTCGTTATTCAAGCTCGTTCTGACAGTTCCTGCGACGGCACAGGAACCAACTGTATTGGCGTTTGTCTTTCCATTGGAGGATTTCGGCGCCGTGGAGAGGAGAGACCTGCTGCATGGGTAACAGCTTCTCCACCGTATCAACCTACCCTGGATTTGCGCCCTGGAGAGGCCACTCCAGACCGACAACCAGAGCGCAACTCCATAGTCTCCTGAGACTGATAGATGCCCACTTACTTACTTAACAATTAGGAGTGACTTCGACGTCGACCAAGCTCACGAGGCTCGTGACATCACCCTAACAAGAGAAATTCAGAATAAAAACATTTGCAAATTAGACAAAATCCATTGAAAGATTTCAGATTCTTGAAGCCTTCAAATAAAAGTAGAACAACACACCATAAATACTCCAATAGCGGAACAATTAACTCTACCCACCATAAGAGTGAGAGCGAGACCGGAACGTGAAGATGCCAACGATGACGTTACGGCCCAAGACGCCATGCTCACTACACGTGACTAATATTATTATGTATAGGTTATTTCCTCATGCCTCTTACCTTTACACCTTACTCGTCACCTAATTGTATACATCTGACCTCCCAGCAGTATAAATTCGACATGTTCTCTCCTGTCTTACGACACCTACACGGTTCAAGACTTCCTCATGGAGGCCACGTCACCAAACTCTAACGACAGCACTGCTCAGCCAAAGTCGCAGGCAAAGAAAAAACGGAAAACCTAGAGGTCTACACTAACCCCACCAGCTCCATAACTGGTATAGCCAGCCCTCCAGGCTGAAAACCATCATGAAGACCCCCATCCATCGCCACATCTCTAGTATCAGCCACTGATACAGATAATGGCTCCAAAGAGCCTCCACTCACGGGCTCACCATAGCCCGTGCTACTGGAACTTTTTGTTCTGAGTAGCGAATCTTAAACAACAACTCCTGTCTCTCTCTCACAGCCCCGCTCCTGTGCCAGTTAAGTCCACTACGAGCTCACCATAGCCGTGCTGCTTGGAACTTTTGTTATGAGTAGCTGAATCTAAAACTCCTGATTCTGACCTCGATTAACTGGAGAAACCAAAGCAATACTCCACAAGGCAACAACAACCGAACAGATCAGGGGAGCAAAATGAGTACACCTGCTATTGCCTCCAAGACATCCCAAGCACAAATGACGACCCCCTTGATATTCTAATGCCCCAGTACCTGAATGTAGCAAAGACACCACGACCCAACCCAGATTCTCCTCACCTACCCAGGAAAAAGAAAAGGAGCCAAAGATATATCAAGTGTCTACTGTTCCAATGATTATTGCCTCCCTGACAGAGACCTTCAGCAAGATGCTTGACAAAGTATTCCAAGCACTGGAACAGACCAACCCTCACTTAAAGAAGGAAATGTTAACAGAGGACCAAAAACAATCTATTGAACTTGTTTTTTCCACACGTTTACAAGCCCTACCTGTAATGGTCGATGAAGTCGAAGAAGGTGACGAAGCTGAATGGTTTCAGCGCCCGGTGGCAGTCTCCACTCTAACCAAGACGACACAAGCAGTCGGGAAAATCAGCACATAATAAACTACAAACGAGTCAATGGTTTTGAGTCCTTGGTGGACTCTACTATAACATAATAATGGCCAATAACAACACTCATGAATATACATTGGAATATCAAAGGATTCAAAAACAAAACACAAACACTCAGAGCAGTGCTTCTCAAGGACAACATTGATATTGTTTTACTTCCAGAAACATTTACAAGGACTGAAAGAAGTATCAATATCACATGATATCACGGTTTCCACTCCCCAATTGCACAAGGTGGCACCAGAGGCACTTCAATACTAGTAAGAAATCATATCAATGCCACAGCAATCAGAGACCTGCCTAACTGTGGTGAGGACGTCGAAATTATTCGAGTTAATCTCACTATGAGGAATTCAATCCTATACATCTTCAATGTACACAGGAGCCAATGAGAACACGATATGGATCTCTCTGCAATCTCTGAAATAACAGTCACAAAACCAACTATCATATCGGGTGACTTAAATGCTCATAATAAATTACTTGATTCACCAAGAACCGAAGCCAACAAAAGACATTGGAAACCTTTAGGATGAACAGGCCAAAACTGCAGAAAGAATGGCTCTTAATTGATTTGAATGGAAAGCCAAACCACTGCACCAAAATGGTTTTACTGACATAAAAACCACAGAATGCCTTACCTCCCACCTGGATCAAATCTATGACAAACCAGGAATCCTTATTTTTCTGGACTTCGAAAAAGCCTTAGAGCTAGACCAATGCTCCAGCTACACTGTGCTGCCTTGTGGATAAGAAAATCAAGGGACACGCTCTTGCATTTGCCAAAGTATAATCAACAGAGAAGCTAAAGTCAAATTCCAAGGAAAAACATCCTCCTCAAAGAGGCTGGAAAATGGGACTCCGCAGGGAGGAATACTAAGCCCCTTCCTCTTCAACTGTCTCATGGAACAATTCATGAAGCTCAAGTTACCAAAAGCCAAACTGCTTAACTATGCAGACGACTTTGTGGTCATCATCAATGGCAAAGGCGCTATGAATCGTGCACAAAAATGCCTAGATATCATCAGCAGGGAAGTGGAACGCATAGCAGTTCCTTAGTTTATGCTCAGAACGCATAAACAACAAATGCAAAGCAATGGCCATTTTTTTCACGGATATTCCTGCGCGGGCCCTAAGCCCCTGGCTCGCCCACGTTGCTTGTTTCTGTTTTACTTGGGCGGAGTATGAGTAGTTATGATTCGTATGGTCGCTTCAGGAAGATTTTGTCATATGCGTTTAACAACTTCCTCTGCTCTGTTGAATCTAAGTTGAAATCTTAATGGGTTTGTAACTGTGCACTGTGTTAGATAATGTTCCAGTGGTCTGTCGGGCATTTCTCCACAGTGCCAATGACCGTTAAAATGAGAACTCAAGGCATCAGAGCTGCAATTCAAGGAAAGGAAATTGAGTGGGTCACTAAAATTTTCAATACTTTGGTGTCATAATAGACACCTAGTAGTAATTAACTCAAGAAATTTAATATCTTCTGCAACGTTACAAAACCAGAAACTCAGCTTAGCATTCCCTGACAAGTTTTAGAGATGGTGCATCTCTACCAGTACTCAAAATGTACTACGTTCAAGCAGTTAGGTCATTCATTGACTATGCTGCTCCTGCTCATACATCCCCTAGTGATAACCAATGGGAGAAACTGGAGTGTCTCAAAACGATGCCTTCAAAACAATACTGCGAGCACCTATTCTCTCATGGCGAGAGAATCTAAGAATGGAAACCATCTTGCCAGCCTTAGAAAACAAAATTAAACAAAAAATAGCCACCAAAACAGTAAAACGTGGTGGAACCACCGCCAGACTGCCAATCAAAGATTGCGTAAACAGATTACTGCATAGAAACCTTCAATATAGAACAAGTACTTGGACGGAAAATCTGGTCAAGATTGAAGCGAAAGATTGAGAAAGTGGACTTGAAACTGACTATTAGAGAAAAAGGAGAAGATCGCCTATATCAACATTTTCGGCAAACTCCTCCATGGGAAGAACCGAGTTTAAAGGTAATCACTGAAGGATTACCAGTTAGAAAATGAGCTTGTGACTCGCAGAGGTTCAAAGCAGTCATAGAACAACAAATGGAAACCATCTCATGACCGACAACCACTCACATCGTCACACATGGATCAGTTGATAAAAAAAAAATTCTGCTGGGGCAGCAGGTTACACTAAGAACCATGAAACTTACTGGAGCATGAACAATAGGTACTCAACATTGCAAACAGAATTATATTCCCTGACAGAGGCTATAAATTAAGAAATTAAGAATAATTTACAAGATGCCATCATTCATACCATCTCTAAATCTTCGTTTCAGGCATTGTTATTCATCCAGCACAGAGATAATATACAACTTATCACATAAATCCTGCATCTAGGAAAAGAAGCACACTGTCTTTTTACAGCCAGCTTGGGGCCAGTAACAGGGTTCTTTCTGTTAACGTTTCTCATAACTTCTCCTTGATCCTACCCAAAGTCGATGGTAAGTTTTCAAGAATTGGTGGTAGCAAGTAACAGTGCAAGGAATGAAGGGGGAATAAACAAGACGCAATTACACCTTCACCAATACATTATCACCTTCACCAATATATATCTCTAATTATAACTACACATTTACACTGTCGCTTTCACTCAGGAAACTCAGTAGATCCGTAGTGTTCATCAAGCCCTGGTGAGTCCACTATCTTCACATATACATTGTCTACACTCAATGGCAATCACTGGCGAATACACCTTCGACATGGGCCAGTCTACGCATCGTATCATCACAATGCCCTAGTACCCCACATCTGCTCTCAAGAAATTCACTGGCAAAGGGCTTCAGCCACAAGCTGACAGGGGTCTTAAATAATCATGTACAGGGTTAGCTAACACCCTGGCAGAAGTCTCTAGCAATACACTAGCAGCACTTCTCAACAGATGCACTACCGTCATCTCGTAACTCTTCTTGGCCAATTCCCAGGTACGTCTGTCCATACAACACTACATAAATCCAGCAACTAACACACTGCTACTACCGACGGCGGTCACTTTGTCCTCTCACAGGACCAAGTCAAGAGTTCTGGACTGCCCAAGGTGAACTGTCCTCCTCATCGCAATCGCCTCCTTACGTCACCACTGTGAACATAAAACGTCATTAACTAGACAGTCAGTATATTGGGTGGTTAAAGAAAGGGTATGTATCTTGAGGTTATCTTGAGATGATTTCGGGGCTTTAGTGTCCCCGCGGCCCGGTCCTCGACCAGGCCTCCACCCCCAGGAAGCAGCCCGTGACAGCTGACTTAACTCCCAGGTATTGAATAGCTCCCAGGGGAATAACTCCCAGGGGAATTGAAATTGTAATTGCTTTCACAACCTAGATGGCATTGATATCGGTACGCAACCCACCAGAGGTCATCATCATCGACCTCACCATCTAACTGAGGTATGAAACAGGAGTCTTTCACCGGCGCCACACCACCACCAACAGATGACGTTGACTACATCGCACCTAATACCTGGGAGTTGGAGTGCAGGTCCATAAATGGCATTGAAAATACCACTCCCCACTCCAACAACGGTGTCGATACCGAAACAGCTGTCAATCACCCTAAATTGGATACCAAGTCACATTGGCATAGTTGGTAATGAAAAGGCAGACTCACTAGCAAAAACTGCCACTGCTCTACCTGTTGTACAGGTAAAAATACCTCCAAGTTTCTCACAGATTAAGGAGAAAATCAAGAAGAAAATACTCCCAACTATCAAAAGTCGCCACAGAGCCAAATTAGCGGAAGGAAGATCCACTGCGATGTGTAATGAACAAGCCACTGGGTTCTCCTCTTTCATGTCTGGCAAAAAAATATCCAAAGACATTGCAGTAGCCATACACAGACTCAGACTTGGTTACAAGTGCTGCTGGGAGGTAATAAACCCAATAGTTAGAGTGTCTTATCTTTGCAACAGAAGCAGAGGCACCACTATTACATTACTTACTGGACTGTGAAGCATCTGAAGCCCTGCGCATCAAACTCAACATTCAACCAACAAGAGCAGCTGCATTAAATGCAAAATCCACATCGACTACAATGGTAAAAAAAATAGTTGAAGAATGTGACACAGTAGTGAACATTGTGCATCTACATCCGCCACCAAGATAATGTTAATAAAGCAAACCTTCATTGAAAACTTTGACCCAAATATCACAGTAACAAGGTTATCGTGAATGTAAATCTATATAAACAAAAATGGAAATGTTCATTGTTCAAATAATTTAGATTTGTTTAGTTAACCTCAAACACATATGACATTTGGAGAGATCCTCTTCCAATTAAACTAAGAGGCAAGAGCACTAGTCAGAGGGATAGAAGCCCTCAACAAGGAAATATTAGCATCACTAACCTTCCTGCTCGACAAAGTAGATGGAGTAGTTGAGCTGCTGGCGCTGAAGGAACGGGTGCATGTGATTTAGGAAGGCCCCAATCTGGTAAACAAAAAAATCAGTCAGGGTTGATGATATGTATTATTAAGTTCTTATTGGTATCATATAGTTGTCATTGGGATTAAAACTTTCAAACCCATTAATTGAGGTGCACAGGTTGTTATATAAACATCAGTATATTATTAATAGGATTGTGCACATGTGGTTGCACACTTTCGTTATAAGTCTTGTTAGACTTATAATTTTCATAAGTGTTATAAGTCTTCATTCATGTCAAATAGATGTTAGTGGGCTCCGCATGTGTTCGGACCATGTAATATAGTGTCATCGCGGCTGCAACAGACATTGTCTGTACACGTGTTGACAAGGTTACTATACGCCTTCACTGGTGTGACGCAGATAATACACATTGTCTGTACACGTGTTGACAAGGTTACTATACGCCTTCACTGGTGTGACGCAGATAATACACATTGTCTGTAGACGTGTTGACAAGGTTACTATACGCCTTCACTGGTGTGACGCAGATAATACACAGCGGACTCGTCAACATGCAGGTACTTGGGTTCTATTGCTAGTGGTCCAGATATAGTGGACTCTCTGCTGTTATATAAATAATTATATATCATTCCTGGTGTTATGTCGGCATTATTATTACCACTAATGTGTTATTCGGGGAGCATTATATCATCCCTGGTGTTACACAGGCAGCATTATATCATCCCTGGTGTTACACAGGCAGCATTATAATATTCCTGGTCCTATGCAGGCATTATTATGACCACACATGTGTTATATGGGGAGCCTAATGCTATCCCTCGTGTTATAATAGGAGCATTATACCATCCCTAGTGTTATACAGGGAGCATTATACCATCCCTTGTGTTATATGGCGAGCTTTCTTCCATCTTTGGTGTTATACAGACATTATTATGACCATGATATATGAGGAGCATTATACCATCCTTTTTTGTTATACGGGGAGCATTATACCATCCCTGATGTTATGAAGGCATTATTATGACTACACATGTGTTATATGGGGAGCCTAATGCTACCCCTGGTGTTATAATGAGAGCATTATATAATCCTTGGATGGCATGCAGGGAGCATTATACTATCACTGGTGTTATACAGGGATCCTTGGTGTAATGAAGGCATTATTATGACCACACCTGTTTATACGGGTAACATTGTACCATCCATCATGTTATACAAGAAGCATTATACTACCCCTGGTGTTAATCAGGGAGTGTTATATCATCCCTGGTGTTATGCAGGCATTATTATAACCACATGTGTTATATGGGGAGCATTATTCCATCTCTGGTGTTATAATGGAAGCATTATACTATCTTTGGTGTAATGCTGTCATTATTATGACCACACATGTGGTCATAATAATGCTGGGTCTAGAGGTTCTGCAGGGACCTCAGAGAGGCTACCAGCCTGCTTCAGGTGTAGTACAGAGGTGGCCCTTCAGGTCCTCGTTCTCGTGTACGACCTCGTGCCTCTGGCGCCTTACAGCCAGCGGCTCCGGATAGATGGGACTCGACCGCCTGGGAAGGCAGCTCATCTAAGGAAAGGACAACCCTGATCTCAAACATCCGCTGCCTTGGGGCTATACTCAGTTTTGGGACGGGATTCAGAAGTCAACCAAAAAACTGGAGCTAGTGACCCTAAGGCAGATGTTGGCTTCAATCTCGTTCTGGCCGCTCCTGTGACGGTGCTGGACGCAAGAATATTGCCATTTGCCTTTCCACTGGACAATTGTAGCAACGTGGAGAGGGTGGAGCTGCTGCATGAGCTAACACCTTCTCCATATCAACCTCCATACAACAGTACACACAGTAACACCAGTACACACAGTAACACCAGTACACACAGTAACAACAGTACACAGTAACACCAGTACACACAGTAACACCAGTACACACAGTAACACCAGTACACAACGTAACACCAGTACACACAGTAACACCAGTACAAACAGTAACACCAGTACACACAGTAACACCAGGTCACACAGTAACACCAGTACACACAGTAACACCAGTACACACAGTAACACCAGTACACACAGTAACACCAGTACACAAAGTAACACCAGTACACACAGTAACACCAGTACAAACAGTAACACCAGTACAACAGTAACACCAGTACACACAGTAACACCAGTACAAACAGTAACACCAGTACACACAGTAACACCAGTACACAAAGTAACACCAGTACACACTGTAACAGCAGTACACAAAGGAACACCAGTACACACAGTAACACCAGTACAAACAGTAACACCAGTACAACAGTAACACCAGTACACACAGTAACACCAGTACACACAGTAACACCAGTACAAACAGTAACACCAGTACACACAGTAACATCAGTACACACAGTAACACCAGTACATACAGTAACACCAGTACACACAGTAATACAGTAACACCAGTACACACAGTAACACCAGTACACACATTAACTACAGTACACAGTAACACCAGTACACACAGTAACACCAGTACACACAGTAACACCAGTACACACAGTAACACCAGTACACACAGTAACAACAGTAATACAGTAACACCAGTACACACAGTAACTACAATACACAGTAACCCCAGTGCACACAGTAACTACAATACACAGTAACACCAGTACACAGTAACACCAGTACACACAGTAACACTAGTACACACAGTAACACCAGTACACACAGTAACACCAGTACACAGTAACACCAGTGCACACAGTAACACCAGCACACAGTAACATCAGTACACACAGTAACTACAATACACAGTAACACCAGTACACAGTAACACCAGTGCACACAGTAACACTAGTACACACAGTAACACCAGTACACACAGTAACACCAGTATGCACAGTAACACCAGTATACACAGTTACACCAGTGCACACAGTAACACCAGTACACACAGTAACACCAGTACACACAGTAACACCAGTACACACAGTAACACCAGTACACACAGTAACACCAGCAATACAGTAACACCAGTATACACACAGTAACACCAGTACACACAGTAACACCAGTACACACAGTAACACCAGTAACACTGTAACACCAGTACACACAGTAACTACAATACACAGTAACACCAGTACACACAGTAACTACAATACAGAGTAACACCAGTACACAGTAACACCAGTACACACAGTAACACTAGTACACACAGTAACACCAGTACACACAGTAACACCAGTACATAGTAACACCAGAACACAGTAACACCAGTGCACACAGTAACACTAGAACACACAGTAACTACAATACACAGTAACACCAGTACACAGTAACATCAGTGCACACAGTAACACTAGAACACACAGTAACACCAGTGCACACAGTAACACCAGTACACACAGTAACACCAGTACACACAGTAACACCAGCAATACAGTAACACCAGTATACACACAGTAACACCAGTACACACAGTAACACCAGTACACACAGTAACACCAGTAACACTGTAACACCAGTACACACAGTAACTACAATACACAGTAACACCAGTACACACAGTAACTACAATACAGAGTAACACCAGTACACAGTAACACCAGTCCAGACAGTAACACCAGTACACACAGTAACACCAGTACACTCAGTAACACCAGTACACACAGTAACACAAGTACACAGTAACACCAGTACACAGTAACACCAGTACACACAGTAACACCAGTACACAGTAACACCAGTGCACACAGTAACACCAGTGCACACAGTAACACCAGTACACACGGTAACACCAGTGTACACAGTAACACCAGTACACACGGTAACACCAGTACACAGTAACACCAGTACACACAGTAACACCAGTAAACTCAGTAACACCAGTACACACAGTAACACCAGTACACACAGTAACACCAGTACACTCAGTACACACAGTAACACCAGTACACACAGTAACACCAGTACAAAGTAACACCAGTACACAGTAACACCAGTACACAGTAACACCAGTACACAGTAACACCAGTACACAGTAACACCAGTACACACAGTAACACCAGTGCACACGGTAACACCAGTGCACACGGTAACGCCAGTGCACACTGTAACACCAGTACGCACGGTAACACCAGTACACACAGTAACACCAGTACACTCAGTAACACTAGTACACACAGTAACACCAGTACACAGTAACACCAGTACACACAGTAACACCAGTACACTCAGTAACACCAGTACACAGTAACACCAGTACACAGTATCACCAGTACACACAGTAACACCAGTACACACAGTAACACCAGTACACAGTAACACCAGTACACAGTATCACCAGTTCACAGTAACACCAGTACTCAGTAACACCAGTGCACACAGTAACACCAGTACACACAGTAACACCAGTACACAGTAACACCAGTACACACAGTAACACCAGTACACAGTAACACCAGTACACACAGTAACACCAGTACACGCAGTAACACCAGTACACTCAGTAACACCAGTACACACAGTAACACCAGTACACAGTAACACCAGTACACACTATCACCAGTACACACAGTAACACCAGTACACACAGTAACACCAGTACACAGTAACACCAGTACACAGTATCACCAGTACACACAGTGACACCAGTACACACAGTAACACCAGTACACACAGTAACACCAGTACACAGTAACACCAGTGCACACAGTAGCACCAGTACACACAGTAACACCAGTACACAGTAACACCAGTACACACAGTAACACCAGTACACAGTAACACCAGTTCACAGTAACACCAGTACTCAGTAACACCAGTACACACAGTAACACCTAGTACACAGTAACACCAGTACACTCAGTAACACCAGTACACACAGTAACACCAGTACACACAGTAACACCAGTACACTCAGTAACACCAGTACACTCAGTAACACCAGTACACACAGTAACACCAGTACACACAGTAACACCAGTACACACAGTAACACCAGTACACACAGCAACACCAGTACACACAGTAACACCAGTACACACAGTAACACCAGTACACACAGCAACACCAGGACACACAGTATCACCAGTACACACAGTAACACCAGTACACACAGTAACACCAGTACACACAGTAACACCAGTACACAGTAACACCAGTACATAGTAACACCAGAACACACAGTAACACCAGTACACACAGTAACACCAGTACACACAGTAACACCAGTACACACAGTAACACCAGTACACACAGTAACACTAATACACAGTAACACCAGTACTCAGTAACACCAGTACACAGTAACACCAGTACATAGTAACACCAGTGCACACAGTGACACCAGTACACACAGTAACACCAGTACACAGTAACACCAGTACATAGTAACATCAGTGCACACAGTGACACCAGTACACACAGTAACACCAAACACCATCATAACACACACATGAACATAATAATTACACACACATAGCGCATCTGATGACAAACAACTTTAAAATGGATAATAACATCGCAGAATATCTCACTATACAACAACGGAACTGCAATGGAGTTCGCAATAGTATTAATGTCATCGTACACTACGTCTGTGAACACCAAATTGACGTCATAGTGCTACAGGAGACGCTGGTGGGTGATGACTTCAACCCAAGATTCAGCGGATATCGCAAGTTCTCCCTTCCCTCAAGGTCAACAACCAGAACATTGAAACGTGTAGGCAGCACAAATACCTTGGAGTTGGTATTAACAGTGATATTGTAAATGATCTACACCGTAGGTTAAAAGAAAGACTAAAACCATTGAAAACACTTACTGGTAAAAATATTGGTATCAATATTAAATATGCTAGACTATTCTATATGATGTTCGTTAGATCTCTCGTTGATTGTAATGCTCTGCACTTAATTAATTTCCCCTCCTCTGTGTTGGACAAATTCGAAGTAGTACAGAATGAGGCCATGAGGATAATTCTTGGTGCTCCAAGATGCACAAGAATCATCAACATGCGGGAAGAATTGAAGCTTCCAACCATACTAGAGAGAATAATGCAAGTCAACACTACCTTTTGCCTTAAAGTCATGAGAGATCCTACATCTCCTGCATTGCTCAGAGACAAATTATTTAGTGCTGTTAACACCCTTTTGACTGGTGCCGACATACCAACTCACTCCTTTTATGATAATTGGCTGAGCAACAATGCTTACAATCTCATTAAACTTAACATTTCTTTTAAGTGCAATCTACCTGTCTCTGATATTCCTCTTTATCTGTACCCCACCATTCAAGTATCATACACACCTGTCACCAAGAAAGATAATGAGAATCTTGCTCTTCTCAAAGCTGTCACACTTGAAACAAATGCCTCCTCCATCGAGAGTTTAAGATCTCACGAGCACTGTGTCTACACCGACGGCTCAGTCCAATCCTCTACTGGACGGACTGCAGCAGCATATAGGTTTTATAGAAATAATATTTGCACAAAGACTGTCAGTGTCAGGTTAAACAACTAGCTGACCTCCACACAAACAGAACTAGCTGCATTACACCTAGCTACCAGTACATTAAAAAACATTGGAGGAGGAATAATATTTTGTGATTCAAAGTCTGCTTTTCAAGCAATCGAAAACTTCTCTTGGAAGATCGACAGCAAGAACATCATACTCCCAATTATAAATGACCTAATTGATGCACAGAGTAAAGGGTCTCGAATCTCCTTTGTATGGATACCTTCACACATAAATATAACCCATCATAATGAGACAGACATTGCAGCCAAATTAGCGTGTAACAAGTTTGAAGTTGAATTAGATCTAGGTATCCCCATCTCTGCTGTCAAAACTGTATTGGTTCAAACACTCAGATCTGATAGGAAAGAACTTACTGACTCCCAACGACCTGAAAGTTCTAGTATAAAAAGCTATGATTTGTTCAGATCTGAAACCTATATCTATGGACAGCACAAAACGTCCACTAGACTGTGCGACACAGTGGTTGCAAGGATCAGGTTGGGTTACTGTTACCTATGGCAGGTGACAGGTCTCCCAATCCTGAGCACTTCAGTTTCAAACTCTGTGAGCAGGAACTACGGCACGATCTCCCGCACTACATCACTGAATGCCCAGTTATTAGACCTTTCAGACCAGTTGGCATGGGGTACCTGGAACTCTGCAATTACTTTATTCACTCTCGTATTCTTGAAGATATCCTCACAGTGTACCCAAAATTTGCCAGTGCCGGCTACTAAACATATAGCCCTGTATGACTATCACCATCCTGCGAGATGGGGGCTTTTATTACCACTGCTACCTTATTCAATCTTGTGTTGATGATATCCTCAAAATGCATCCGGAGTCTGCCAGTGCAGACTGCTTATCACATGCCTCTGTATGACTAACCATCCTGTGTGATGGGGATTTTTTAACATCACCTAGTTAGCTCTTTTTTGACACACTGTACTCCACTTCATATAGTCTAGGGTAGCTGCACTAATGCAGATGTACCTCATAATTTAATAATAAAAAAAATCCCGCTGGGGAAAGAAAACGGGGTCTCATCACTTTTGTAAACATCAACTTACCTGCACAGATTATTGATGACTTCCACATGGGGGATGAGTATGAATAATTGGGGGTAACCCTTCACTTAAACAATAATGCCCTACATATAATCAGCCTATATGTGCCACAGACTAAACTTGATCTTGACACACTATCTGAATTTGTTAATGAGGAACCTACCCTGCTGGTCGGTGACCTTAATGCCAGGCACCCACACTTTGAAGCCAACTGTCATCAGCCCAATATCAATGGACGGAAACTGTCACTCTATGTCAGGGGGAGTGAAAACCTTAGAGTCCTGGGTGATGAACAGCCAACTCAACTCAGAGGAGGAAGATTAAACTATGCTCTCCTGCTGAATGCACAGGACACGGATGCCAGTACACACATTGTACACAGTTTATGTAGTGACCACTGGCACTGATTACCACCGTCGACATGAGCGAGAAGAAGAAAGAGTCAAGTAGAAGAAAAAGGTTATTACTCGGACCAGATATGAGGCCACCCTTCATAAATAAGATGAGTGACTGGTTCACGGAATACCAAATCCCTGAAGACATTGATACATTTGTTGATGACCTTAATCACCAAATTGAGAGCTGTCTCAGAGTTCTGCACCGTACGACAGGGCGAAGTAACCCTCAGTGGAAGAAAATAAAATGGCATGAGAACGATTACATAAAGATGCTTAGCGCAAATGAGTAGAGAGTACCGGAGACATCCTATTGAAAGTACCAAAGAGCTGTTTAAAACTGTGTGTCAAGTAGCCAGGGAAGAGAAGGTTATAGAGCGGGAGAGACAATGGCTTGAGTTCACTAGGTCTATTGGAAGGGAAACATCTGCAAGACAAGTATGGGCAAAAATTCAGATAGCTAAGGGGGGCAGAGCCCGGCCAGTGGCTCACAAAGACCCCCAGGGTAAGGCTGAAGAACTAATTCACAAGTGGAGTGATGCAGCATCCTCTTCCTCCTCTCTCACTACAGAAGTTGGCAGGAAGCAGCTCCTCCGACATAATGACAGAAGAATAAGGATAACAAGAGCACTGTCTAGTGATAACGAATATGGAGAACCGATCACAGCCCAGGAAGTAAGGGGCGCTATGAAAAGGGGTTAAAGCACTGCACCTGGTGAAGATGGCATCACCTACGACATACTCAATGCACTGTGTGAAGTGTCTGGGAATCCACTACTCCACCTATTTTACAAGTCATTCCTAAGTGGAGTGTTGCCCACACAATGGAAACACGCAATAATTGTTCCCATACCGAAACCCATTGAACCTGGCAATTACAGATCTATCAGTCTTATGTCATGCACTTCCAAGATGCCTGAAAAGATCATCCTAAACCGACTGTTGAACAAAATAGGCAGGTTAGGGGAGGGGGGGTCAATGGATTTGTTAAAGGACGGAGCACAGCAAACTGTATAGTTAATTACTTGGCTAATAACAAGGCTAGATACTCTGTATTTGTTGACATCAAAGGAGCCTTCGACATATCCACAAGGGCCGTGACGAGGATTCGAACCTGCGTCCGAGAGCATTCCAAACGCTGCCTTAATCGACTGAGCTACGACATGGACAAAAGGAGTTGAAACCGAAGTTCTACTGAACTTACTGGATCCTGCAGCCTCTCCGAGGCACAAACCAGGGTTTTACACAACTCCCCCCATGCACTCGAGCTATGTCAATAGGCCGTTCTCCCTCTTCTCCCTTACTTCATTACACACAGAAATCACAATTGTGTGATACATCAAATGAACAAATCCACAAGGGCCGTGGCGAGGATTCGAACCTGCGTCAGAGGCTCAAACCCTGGTTTGTGCTCAGTCGATTAAGGCAGCGTCTGGGATGCTCTCGGACGCAGGTTCGAATCCTCATCACGGCCCTTGTGGATTTATTCATTTGATGCATCACACAATTGTGATTTCTATGTGTAATGAAGCCTTCGACAAAGCGCAGGTGATTGCGATCCTGGATGAGCTTGCATGCGTGGGTGTCAAGGGGAGACTCTTGAAATGGGTTAGAAGACTACGTCACAGGGAGGAAGGTCAAGGTATGCTTCAATGGAGCAGTCTCAAAAACAATGAATATGGAACTAGGGAACACCCCCTCCCCAAAGGCGGAGTCTTAAGCCCTACACTATTCAATGTACTTATGAACGCCATTGCAAATATTGATTTTCCGGAAGGAATACAACAAGTGGGATATGCAGATGATGTCCTAATACAAGCTCCCACATTGGAAAAAATTAAACAGTCCACTGAACTCCTTGGAAGGATATGTATTGAGTTCGGTTTCACTCTCCACAAACAAGATGAAGGCATACTCCCATCACAAGCAGGGGGCAAATGAAGAACTACAAATTAATGGTGTAACACTTCATTGGGTTGACCACCACAGGTATCTTGGCATCATTGTCGGCTCTCACAAGGGAAAGAAAGAAGAGCTCAACCAATTCATACGAACATGCAAAAGTCGACTCAGGGCACTAAAAACCTATGGCCTGGAATGGATAAGGAACCTCTATTGCCGTCCTTAAAATGGTGTACACAGCTTATGTGTGCTCCGTCATAGACTATGCTGCACCTGTTTTGTGTACCTACTCCCAAAACGATATGAAAAGGCTTGAAAGCATAGAGAACGAAGCAATGACAATCATTCTTGGAGTTCCAAGAAGTGCCAAATCGTCTAATTTACGAGAGGAGTTGTCCTTCCCACAGTGTTAAAAGCTGGATTAAGGAACTGAATGCTAAGCTTGCAATTAGGATAACCAGAGATCCCTATTACAATGATATTGCCAAGAAAACACTGGGTTCTGTGCTGTTAATAGGAGGAAACCAGAGAAGCAATGAAGGGCATCACAGATCAGCCTGCTACCTCGAAGAGCTTCACCTGCTTGAGCAAGCCCGTGTGAGCTCATGTCTGTAGAGAGGTTATCAGGATTATCATCAATGAAATGGCAACAAAAAATCCAACATGATACCACAAGAAATGAGGCACAAGTATCTCGGGGACATTTATAAAGAAGCCTGAGATGAACTAGAACAAATTTACACTGATGGGTCATCTAATTCTGTCATTGGCACGGCTGGTGCAGCATTCACTGTAATTAGGAATAATGCCTTTCAATGCAAAAAATGGAGGGAAAGCCCGCATTGAGATCTATGCCTCTTCGTCGTAAACGGAGCTAATTGTCATTGTTATGGCGTTAAGATTCCTTGAATGAAACACTAATGGCGCAGTGATCAGCACTGACTCAAAAGCAGCACTACAAAGCCTAAGTAAAAATCGGGCAGAAAATCTTGCGATAGTCACTGAAATTAAGAGAGATATGAGGGTACTAATCAATCAGGGAAGAGTCGTCAAGTTTCTGTGGATCCACTCCCATGTTGGAATATGTGGGAATGAACGAGCAGATGTGCTGGCTGCTGAAGGAGACCATATTGAATAATTGAATACTTCATACCCAAGACTCTGCTACAAATTAAAGGTATTGTCAGGCAATATCACTGTGACAGGGTAACTGAGGAAAGGGGGATAGAAGCACAAACCAATAAATCTGTACGCTGGTACAACATGGTTGCAGCTGGCAACCCTAATCATTATGAACGAAGAGGAGGTGACCGTGGGAGAGTATCAGTAATAGTGAGAATCCGTCTTGGATACAAATATCCATGGCGATTCGGAATGGAAAAAAACAGTTGAGCAGCAGAGTTTCAGAATCTGTGATGTGAGTGACGGACACTGCCTTTACCATTACCTGAAAGAATGTGAACACCTGAGAGACATTAGAAATATGTGTAGAATAATAAACCCCACATTGTTTGAGTTAGGAAAACACTATTTGTCAAATATTGATACTGTTCTTAAAAGATTCCCCCCATTTTGCACCCGCAAGATAACGTAAGATTTTAAAGGTTGACAGATGTTAATCTTCTTGTTTGAGGAGCTGTTCACTTGAGACAGTTAAGCAAGTCCCAGCTGTGTCTGGGTACACGTGACAGGATGAAAAACCCAGCGGGTTTTCTTCCTATTGGGGAGTGTTGTACATGCTGCTAAGGCGGTATGTCCACTCACAGGATGAGTGGCGCTGCCCAATAAACTCACCCCTTGGAGGAAAATTAAACAAAAAATTGTTACTGTACCATGTCATCAATTTAAGTGTTCCTTAAATTACCTGTTTTTATAGTACTTTACCAGTTAATTACAGCATTTGCTATAAAATTGCAGTGTAATTTTTTTATTCTTTCAACAATCCATTTTATTTAAAATTTTACAGGAAGTTAATTTTGTTTTAAATTCTTGATGCCTTCTTGCCCAAATGTCCTGCATTACATGTTGATTCTTTTGAGTGCATTTTTCTGCATTATATTATTTATTAAGCTTTTATTATGCCACATGTTGAGTGTTAAATTCTATATTTGTTTAATTATTTTTCTTGAAATTTGTAATTACACCTTCTAGGTTTATAATCAAATTTGTTATGCTTTGCCTGGTTTAATTAATTACATTACTCTAGATTCAAGTCATGTTCATACCAGAGATTATCTTGAGATGATTTCGGGGCTTTAGTGTCCCCACGGCCCGGTCCTCGACCAAGCCTCCACCCCCAGGAAGCAGCCCGTGACAGCTGACTAACACCCAGGTACCTATTTTACTGCTAGGTAACAGGGGCATAGGGTGAAAGAAACTCTGCCCAATGTTTCTCGCCGGTGCCTGGGATCGAACCCAGGACCACAGGATCACAAGTCCAGCGTGCTGTCCGCTCGGCCGACCGGCTCACATACAGATGATTTTTTTTTCAAGACGGTCTCTGTTTACTGGAGTCCTGAGGAATAGGATGTGAGCCCCATGTACCTGCTGGAGTTTTGAATCGTACGATATACTAATGTTCATCACATGTTTATTTATTATTTATTTATATATATAAGAGTTCTTACATTCTTGTATAGCCACTAGCATGCATAGTGCTTCGGGCAATGCTATTGGGCAAGTCCTAAATCCTAAGCACCACCCAACACTGCATGTTGGGTGGTGCAGCGCAGTGATTAACCAATTTGTTCAATAAATGGTATGCAATTCTGTGAAATAAACACACTAAATATCTATCATTTGGCTGGTGGCATTAAAACACTGTACAGTATGTAATCATAGTAATGAAAACTGATATAGTACACATTTCATCAAAATAAAAATAAAATCCAAAAATATAATTGAGAACATACAGTATAGAGCACTTAGTATCAAACAGCTTTTAAATATTATATTAAATGCATAGCCACATGCAATTACAAGATATTAACATATCATGCTTTATAAGTTTATGGTGGGTTCAATACTGCAACATAATTATGACATACATAGGTACTGCATGTTCAATCAGGCTCCTTCATAAAACTGAGAAGTGCTATCTTATCTGAAGTAAATATCACTTCACTTAATTAACTACATATTTAGAGAAAGAAAAAATTAATCATCTCATGAGAGTATTTGTAAAATGACATTTTAACTAGAAATGTCATTTAAACCAAGTGTAACATCTGTATAGGCTCTCTATCTTCTATAATAAACTACATTCCAGATAATGTATTTCTGGAATGCAAAATGAACTTCATGCTATACTATCTTTTCTTTTGGATCAGGTACTGAATTTAACTAGGTTATTCAGCTCTGTGTTTTCCCAAGAATATAATCCACCAATCTTACATGACGGAGTGAAAGACCATTTAATTAAAGAGAACATGTATAGAGAGTATCAATCTCATAAAAAAATCCTGAGACTTTAAATTGTTATTAAAATACTGTAATTTTAAGCAAATTTTCCCCAACTTCTAAGGTCTCTCTCGCAGAAACATTAAAGTAAACAACACAAACACAAACATGGCACAGCGAACTTGATATTTTCTTTGTCACAAAGTATTATTATAACTATCAAAGATTTCATGCTACATTTTCTAACATGATGCAATATATGGTAATTCTCTTGCATATATGAAATAACACTCAGCATTTTTGTGTTATTACAGAATGACTATAAACAATATCAAGTAAAGTATGAATGCATATCTCTGGCAAGAAACTGCTTCATGAAAGACCAGACACACATAATTTGTAATAAATTCAAGTGCTATTAATATGTTTGTGTGAGAAAAATAATGATTTCACACTGCATATGCAGTGTTTGATAATGCAGATTACAATGAACTGGATGTCTCTTTAAAATTTTTATAAAAATACAAATTTTAATTACTAAACACACTTCCAGTTCCTATTAGAGATAATTAAATCTATTTAGATACAAAAGGTACTAAAATTTGAATGGTAGACAAAAAATAATCATTTCAAAAGCCATGGTGTTTTTTTGGCTTGCTGTTTACGATGTAGTTTTTGTACCTTTTTTCCAGGGACAAACTCCTTCAGATAATCCAGGACGTCTTTTCTTTTTTATTGTCAGTTCATCTACAGTAGGTTCCGCCATTAAAACTTGAGTTCCTAATTCCCCATAAGATACTGAAGCTGCAATGGCATTTGTACTGGAGTTCTGAGCTTCCCTGGGTTCAGAAGGCTGGCTTATATCAGAATCATGTGCAAACTTGCAGTTGTGTCCAAACTTGCACCGACCTTTCCTATAATTCCAACAAATTTTCTTTCCATTGATTTCCAAGACATCTTTAGGGTTTTCTGTCATTTTTACATACTTCTCCAATACCAATTTTTTATCTTCCTGTGCTTTATGAAATGGGTTAAAGAACACTGAAGCAGAATGGTCACCATCAAATGGAGATGGCAGTGCATCACCACGAAGGGGATTTGCAAGGATTACAGGTTTGCTGCTTTCCTTCTTACGTTTTTTTATTTGTTTTTCATGATCAAAGGGGGAATCAAAGAAGTTGATAACTTTCTTCTGGGTGCCTTTACTCATGCAGTGACTCGTCAGCAAGCTCTGTATCTTCTTTTTCCTCCTCAGAAGAGGAGCCATAGTCTGCCACCAGCCCTGCCATTATGTGTTTACAAAAAAAAAAAAAAATCGCATATTGCATATTTAATTTACAATTTTGCTGATTCCCATTTAAACTAAATGGGAATCAGCAAAATTGTAAATTAAATATGCAATATGCGTGCCTAACTATAATTTAAATGTTTATTCTTTGCACTTTACTTACTTGAGCCTAGTTTGATGTTCTGAATGTTGTTATTCTGAAAATTCTAATCTTATACCTAGTGTCTCAAGCACACACTAAGTTAGTGACAATGCCTGCAACTGTTGCAACTCCTTCTGACTCAAATGGAGCAGTTGCTCGTACTAATGTCCAGCGCTCCATACAGGAGATGGCTATTCTACTTTTTGCTGGAGTATCTCACGTATTGGAATCATGGTTTAGCAAAGTGGAAGCAAAGGCCAAAGCGCATTTCTCAGAACCTTCTGATGATGACTACTTGGCAATTGCTAGGTCAAGTTTTGACTCCACCAAAGGTGATGCTCATTTTGTAGATAATGAGAAAGCCATTGTTAACCTCCAGTCATGGCCAGAATTTAAGGATTTCTTTCGCGTTTTCAAGGCTCATGACAAGCCTATTTAGTATATTGATAGGTAGTACTCTTTTGGTATGCAGACTCACTTCCAGAACCTTGAGAAAGTACTTGCAAAGTTCGTAGAAGCAAATTTAAAAATAAAACTCTCAAAGTGCTCATTTTTAAAGGAGAAGATTAATTTCCTAGGTCATGCAGTCACCCCTTCAGGCATTACCTTAAATGAATAAAAAATTAATGCTGCCCGTGATTTTCCAATGCCTCGTACTGCAGAAGCCGTGAGTCACTTTACAGGTTTTCTAGGATTTTATCGTTCGTTTATTGCTGGATTCTCTACAATAGCCACTCCACTTTACAAGTTGGAAAGAAACGATGAACCCTTTGTTTGGGAAGAAGCCCAAGAACAGTCTTTCAGGAAGCTCAAAGAAGCATTCATCTCTTCACCTGTTCATAGGTACCCAGATTTTTCTAAACCTTTTATGTTGGTCAGAGATGCTAGTGAAATAGGCTTAGGTGCAGCATTACTTAAAACTGAAGGTCACAGAGATCATGCAATAGCTCAACTAGCTGTACATTGTCTAAGGAAAAGAAAAATTATGGTGCAACAGAGCGTGAAGCTCTAGCAGTTGTATGGGCTTTTAAACATTTCAGGAATACAATTTACCCAGTTCATGCTGGCGATGAGTCACAATAACGTGGCTGAAGTATGTTGACCAGACTACACACTTGAAGGTGAAGGGACGTCGACGTTTTGCTCCTTCCTGGACCATTCTCAAGTCGATTGTGAAAATCGACTTGAGAATGGTCGAGGACGGACCAAAACGTCGTCGTCCCTTCACCCTCTAGTGTGTGGTATGGTCAACATACCCAGTTCATGTTCTTACAGATCATCAACCAGATATTTGCCAGATATTTACTCACAATTCAAGAATTTAATCCTTCATTTGGGTATATCCCAGGAAAACAAAATGTTGTAGCTGATGCATTTTCTTGACACATAGCTGCATATCCAGTTAAATTACCCAGCATGAGTTGCTATAGTAGTAGAGACAGAACAAAAACAAGACCACATATGGGCACCTGTCATTAAGTTTTTGATTTAGCAAGATACTTGTCGGATTCACAAGCTCCAGTAACATTGAAAGAACTAGTGATGTTAGACAATTTACTGAGTAGAATAGTAAAGCTAGGGACACCCCCAAGGAAGTGTTATCAGTTAGTTGTTCCAGCTGTCTTGGTACCAACTGTGTTAAAGATTATCCATGATGCTCCTGTAAATGCACATCCAGGAAAGGATCGTACACTCCAGTAAGGTCGATTGAAGTATTTTTGGCCCAAAAGGCTAAAGAGATTGTTCATTATATTGACAGAAGTTTAACCTGCTTACAGTACAAGGGACACATCATTGGACCTAACCCAATTCATGTGTACCCAGCAACTAAAGCCCCTTGGGAATGAGTATCAATATATTTGTTGACAAATTTTGCAGAAACTGAAAAAGGTAACAAACACTTGCTTGTAATGGTTGAAAAATTTTCACATTATAGTGAACTAGTTCCTATCCTGAACAAAACAGCAGAAACTATAGCCAGTGCATTCCATGACCAAATAATTTGTAGATATAGTATGCAAAAAGTAATTCTCTCAGATAATGGTCCCGAGATCAGTAATAGTTTCTTAACTAGTTTGTGTGAATTATATAACATTAAAAAATGTAGTATTATGCTATATCACCCAGCAAGTACTAGGTTTGCAGAGCATACAAACAGACTATGCAGAGCGTACAAACAGAAAAGTGTTAGATGCCTTGAGAGTCACATTGATTTTTTAAAACAGTAATTGGGATGAGTTCATATCCTTAATTCAGTATGCCATACACTCTTCAATTAATGCTTCTACAGGAGACACGCCTCATGCTATTCTTTATGGTACATATAAGATTCTTCCTAATGAAGTGATCAATTCACCCCCTACTCCTTTGTATAACCTAGATGTTTTTTTTCAAGTAATGCATTGACAAATGCAACCAGTCTTTAAGAAAATATGAGAACACTTGTCCAAGACAACTGCGGAGTTTACTCGAGCAAAGGAACACTCAAGCTAAGTCCAGTAAGATGACTGTCGGATCTGTAGTAATGGTACTTAACGAACACAGGTCTGGCCCTATGTACAAGTTTTCTAAGAAATTTTTAGGTCCATATAAGGTAATAGAGCTTATCAAGATTAACAAGTACAGACTTAAGAATTTGTTAACAAGATCATTTATAAACGAATATTTATACCATATGAAGTTAGCTAAAATTACTGCTGGTGAGTCTGATGCAAAAGATGACAATGACCATGCCCAGACAGATTCTTCTATAGGGACACCACCTATTGTGGTTGACAGACCACTTGACGTAGACCTTCCCCTTGCCAGCACTTATAATCTTAGATCTAGACCTTTAGTCTCAACCATGCACTCACCAAAGTCTATTGGCTAGATGTTAATGAGAATAACAACCCAGATGCTGCTGCTGCTAACAACACTGATACTGCTAGCATTAGTGTTGTCTGCTAAGTATCAGTGTTGTTGCTGACATCAGTGTTGCTGCTGACATCAGTGTTGCTGCTGAGATCAGTATTGCTGCTGATATCAGTATTGTTGCTAGCATCAGTGTTGCTGCTGACATCAATGTTGCAGCCATCATCAGTGTTGCTGCTGACATCAATGAGTCTGCCAGAATCAGTGTTGCTGCTGACATCAGTGTTGCTGTTGACATCAGTGTTGCTGCTGTCATCAATGTTGCTGCTGACATCAGTGTTGCTGCTGTCATCAGTGTTGCTGCGGACATCTGTGTGGCTGCCAGCATCAGTGTTGCTGCTGACATCAGTGTTGCTGTTGACATCAGTGTTGCTGCTGTCATCAATGTTGCTGCTGACATCAGTGTTGCTGCTGTCATCAGTGTTGCTGCGGACATCTGTGTGGCTGCCAGCATCAGTGATGCTGCTAGCATCAGTGTTGCTGCCAGCATCCGTGTTGCTGCCAGCATCAGTGTTGCTGCCAGCATCAGTGATGCTTCCAGCTTCGGTGTTGCTGCTGACATCAGTGTTGCTGCCAGCATCAGTGTTGCTGCTGACATCAGTGTTGCTGCTGACATCAGTGTTGCTGCTGATATCAGTGTTGCTGCCAGCATCAGTGTTGCTGCTGACATCAGTGTTGCTGCTGACATCAGTGTTGCTGCCAGCATCAGTGTTGCTGCTGATATCAGTGTTGCTGCTGACATCAGTGTTGCTGCTGATATCAGTGTTGCTGCCAGCATCAGTGTTGCTGCCAGCATCAGTGTTGCTGCCAGCATCAGTGTTGCTGCTAGCATCAGTGTTGCTGCTGATATCAGTGTTGCTGCCAGCATCAGTGTTGTTGCTGCCAGCATCAGTGTTGCTGCCAGCATCAGTGTTGCTGCTGACATCAGTGTTGCTGCCAGCATCAGTGATGCTGCTTCTGCTGCCAGATTATGTCGGTCTGCATCAGGTGTTAGTATCTATACTGATGTGTTAGCTCTATCAATGAAACACTGACCCCAAACATTCTATCCAACTTTTTACCTAGTTCATCATTGACTAATTTACCAGTAATTGTTTCATTGCCCACGATGAGAGCTTTCCCAGTGGCATTAGGACTGCCAGGTTCAGCTGGGCTCATCTTCCATCAGCATGTTCATTTTTGGCTGAATCTTTTTTTTTTTTTTTTTTAGATATATACAAGAGTTGTTGCATTCTTCTACAGCCACTAGTACGCGTAGCGTTTCGGGCAGGTCCCTGGAATACGATCCCCTGCCGCGAAGAATCGTTGTTACAACGAATCTTCGCGGTTTACAGTACAGTACACATTTTACTGTTGAGTTAAACAGAGGCTACAGTTAAGGATTTGCGCCCAGTAAATCCTCCTCGGCCAGGATACGAAGCCATGACAAAGCGCTCGCGGAACGCCAGGCGAGTGTCTTACCACTACACCACGGAGACTGGTGACAAGTCAATCTTATCCCAAATCAAATGTCCCGTCCCGCTGACTCCTTACCACTGACTAGACAGTGTCACCATTAACAGTGTCAGCGTAAATGTCGGACTGAGCAAAGCTGGTAATAGGCCCAGACCAGATGGAATATGTAGGCCCCATTTTTAACTGTTCACTAGGTATTACTCGGTGATAAATGCCTATGATTTATGCATTTCTATACACATGTTCATGTATACTACATGTGCACATGTAGTGTAAGTTATATACTTACAGAAAAGAATGAAAAATTATATTGATTGAATAAAAGGTAATTGGTAGCATTTTTATGAATGTTGGCCCTCTGTGACCATTCATTGACCCCCCCCCCCCCCCTCCTGACCAAGCCTGAGCATAACCACCTGGCATCTTTCACGTGATACGTCTTGCTAGTAAGAGAGAAACAGTGCAGTCACACTTGCCAGGTACAGTCCTTGTGGTGCAGTGGTAAGGCACTCGTCCAGTGCTTCGTGAGCGCTTTTTGGCCTGGGTTCGAATCTTGGCCGGTAGTTTTGACTGGGCGGCAGTCATTAACTGTAGTCTATATTCATCCAGCAGTGAATGGGTGGCTGGTTGTTAAACGATTTGGTGTGTCGTTTTCTGGGGAAAATTTAGATTAAAGTTTGGCCTCGTTAAAAGCCAAACGTGGATGCATACACTCTGGATTCCTGTCCCCAGACGCAGTGAATTATTATTTCTCTTGTGGCCTCAACGGGGACAGGAAGTCGGTGGCTTGTCAAAGGTGCCCACTCTATCTTGAAGAAATATTCATACAACTTTCTAAGATCTGCAGAGTTTCATATTAATTAAACTTCAGATTTTTGTCTTGAACATTCCTAATACTTTGATAGAAGTGTTCCACATCTTTTAAATTTTCTTTCTCAGGAATCAAAGAAAATTGTAAATATTTTATGGCACACTAAAGAAGAATTAAATTAGTCTGTGCATTATTTTCTTAAACAATTTGGTGAGCTATTAAGCAATTGTTTGTTATTTTAGATTTAGCTATTCGGAACAAAAAGTTTCATACAACACGGGCTATAATAAGCCCGTAGTGGACTTACCTATCACAGGAGCGGTTCTTCCAAAACTCAGTTAATGAATAATAACATATAATAAGGATTATATGTTAAATAGGAAATAACTGGGAGTTTTTACCACGTTTCTGATGTTGACCTTACCATATGTAAACTGTGCAACCCGTCCTCGACTCAAGTCCATTTCATCCAGCGGTCGACCCCAAAGACGCATTGATAAATTTTTACATGTTGTTCATTCAAAACAGGAATTTTCTCAAATATAAATTTATATTATAATATATTATCATATTGTGCATATATTAGACATAGGTTAGGTTCGGTTAGGTTCGGTTTTTGTCTAGTGTTGTTTAACCCCCGTTTGGTTGTCACAGAGGAAAATGTATATATATTGCGGTTAGCATTGTTAATGCGTGGCCACGTCTGTGGTAGAAAATAATAATAGTGAAAAAACTGCTCAGTTCTTGATAACTTCACCCTCACTTGGGGTTGGATCTGTGAAGAAAGAGGCACTGACGCCTTATAGAAAGAGAGACGAAAAGAACCCGAATTATTGGCAAAGAAAGGTCATAACAGGCGTCATCTTGGGATTAAAGAAAACTTATTTCATAATAAGAGGTAGTTGGGTCATTAAAAGCTTTAAAGAAGAGCAACAATGATAACAGAAAACTGAGAATCACAAAACAATTCAGTGAATACAAACCTGGGTTTCCCTATTCCTGTATGGCACAATTACAGCGAGGGACCATCTGGCTACACAGTGCTGGGGCGAGGAGAACCCGCCCTGCATCACTCCTGCCCTGTGACGCGCCTCCGCATCACTCATGTTCACCTTCTCCTCAATTGCCAAATTACCACCTGTCGGTAGACATGGTTGCAAGTGGGAGATTGGTTAGCCACCAATCACATATACAAGGTGTGCAAGCACATTTTAAATTATAAGCACATGTACTGCCATTGGATAGTGAGTGCATAAATGAAATAACTAAAGTATTTGGTAAAACAAACTTGGCTTATTAGGCAAATCGGGCCTTGCATAGTAGGCTGAGAAGTGCGTTCTGACTACTAGGTACGATATATATATATATATATATATATATATATATATATATATATATATATATATATATATATATATATATATATATATATATATATATATATATATATATGTCGTACCTAGTAGCCAGAACTCACTTCTCAGCCTACTATGCAAGGCCCGATTTGCATAATAAGCCAAGTTTTCATGAATTAATTGTTTTTCGACTACCTAACCTACCTAACCTAACCTAACCTAACTTTTTCGGCTACCTAACCTAACCTAACCTATAAAGATAGGTTAGGTTAGGTTAGGTAGGGTTGGTTAGGTTCGGTCATATATCTATTTTAATTTTATCTCCAATAAAAATCAATTGACCTCATACATAATGAAATGGGTAGCTTTATCATTTCATAAGAAAAAAATTAGAGAAAATATATTAATTCAGGAAAACTTGGCTTATTAGGCAAATCGGGCCTTGCATAGTAGGCTGAAAAGTGAGTTCTGGCTACTAGGTACGACATATATATATATATATATATATATATATATATATATATATATATATATATATATATATATATATATATATATATATATATATATATATATATATATATATGTCGTACCTAGTAGCCAGAACTCACTTCTCAGCCTACTATGCAAGGCCCGATTTGCCTAATAAGCCAAGTTTTCATGAATTAGTTGTTTTTCGACTACCTAACCTACCTAACCTAACCTAACTTACCTTTTTCAGCTACCTAACCTAACCTAACCTATAAAGATAGGTTAGGTTAGGTTAGGTAGGGTTGATTAGGTTCGGTCATATATCTACGTTAATTTTAACACCAATAAAAAAAATTGACCTCATACATAATGAAATGGCTAGCTTTATCATTTCATAAGAAAAAAATAGAGAAAATATATTATTTCAGGAAAACTTGGCTTATTAGGCAAATCGGGCCTTGCATAGTAGGCTGAGAAGTGAGTTCTGGCTACTAGGTACGACATATATATATATATATATATATGTATATATATATATATATATATATGTATATATATATATATATATATATATATATATATATATATATACATATATGTCGTACCTAGTAGCCAGAACTCACTTCTCAGCCTACTATGCAAGGCCCGATTTGCCTAATAAGCCAAGTTTTCATGAATTAATTGCTTTTCGACTACCTAACCTACCTAACCTAACCTAACCTAACTTTTTCGGCTACCTAACCTAACCTAACCTATAAAGATAGGTTAGGTTAGGTTAGGTAGGGTTGGTTAGGTTCGGTCATATATCTACGTTAATTTTAACTCCAATAAAAAAAAAATTCACCTCTTACATAATGAAATGGGTTGCTTTATCATTTCAAAGGAAAAAAATTAGAGAAAATATATTATTTCATGAAAACTTGGCTTATTAGGCAAATCGGGCCTTGCATTGTAGGCTGAAAAGTGAGTTCTGGCTACTAGGTACGACATATATATATATATATATATATATATATATATATATATATATATATATATATATATATATATATATATATATATATATATATATATATATATATATATATATATATATATATATATATATATATATATTGTGACGGTAACGCGTTGGTGTTCGGCTGTTCAAAGCTAGGGGTATGGCCTCGTCACATAGAATAAAAAAAAAATAGAAAATCTGGAACTTCGTCTGTGGTAAGGTAAGGAGAAGACACACAAAACACAAGTAATTTTTAACAATGAAATTTTAATTACGTTAAATAAACAAAATATGAATAAAATGGACATACAAATTCGTATAATAAAATCAATCAATCAAAATAATAAGAATAATTAAATGACAAAGTGAGAAGTTACGTTAAGACAAGTGAGCAATAACAAGCTGTGCAATATACAATAAAATGAGAGGTGCAGGAATATTGGCTTTAAGCTATCACCTCTCTTAGTACATGTAAGCCAAAGCTTCGTCTACCAGGAAGAAGTGTTAACCGTATGAAAGCACTGAATATTCTGAGGACTGAGGTCGTGGCGGCCCCAGACATCAAGTAGTATGGTGGGTGAGTGCAGTAGCAGCTGGACCGGCGGCCAATCAGCGAGCAGCCGGCAACAAGACAGGTAGTTTGGCGGTTTGAGGTGTAGCAGGTGTTCCTGGCTGCATACGTTTTGCGCTCTGGCAAACCTTGCTGGTGTTGTTGTCGTTGTTGGACATTTCTTCCATAGTAGTTTTATATAGATGTATCGACGTATTTTTGGAGGGAAGAGCAGGCTCAATCTCTTGAAGGAGATTATCGTCACAATATATATATATATATATATATATATATATATATATATATATATATATATATATATATATATATATATATTTATATATATATATATATATATATATATATATATATATATATATATATATATATATATATATATATATATATATATATATATATATATATATATGTCGTACCTAGTAGCCAGAACGCACTTCTCAGCCTACTATGCAAGGCCCGATTTGCCTAATAAGCCAGGTTTTCATAAATTAATTGTTTTTCGACTACCTAACCTACCTAACCTAACCTAACCTAACTTTTTCTGCTACCTAACCTAACCTAACCTATAAAGATAGGTTAGGTTAGGTTAGGTAGGGTTGGTTAGGTTTGGTCATATATCTACGTTAATTTTAACTCCAATAAAAAATATTGACCTCATACATAATGAAATGGGTAGCTTTATCATTTCATAAGAAAAAAATTAGAGAAAATATATTATTTCAGGAAAACTTGGCTTATTAGGCAAATCTGGCCTTGGATAGTAGGCCGAGAAGTGCGTTCTGGCTATTAGGTACGACATATATATATATATGCGAACAAGCCTGAATGGTCCCCAGGACAATATGCAACTGAAAACTCACACCCCAGAAGTGACTCGAACCCATACTCCCAGAAGCAACGCAACTGGTATGTACAAGACGCCTTAATCCACTTGACCATCACGACCGGACATAATGAGGTGATAGCCGAGGCTATTTGAACCACCCCACTGCCGGCACTCGGATAGTAATCTTGGGCATAGCATTTTACCAAATCACCTCATTCTTTGGGGCACACGTGAGGAACACAAATGCGAACAAGCCTGAATGGTCCCCAGGACAATATGCAACTGAAAACTCACACCCCAGAAGTGACTCGAACCCATACTCCCAGAAGCAATGCAACTGGTATGTACAAGACGCCTTAATCCACTTGACCATCACGACCGGACATAATGAGGTGATAGCCGAGGCTATTTGAACCACCCCACCACCGGCACTCGGATAGTAATCTTGGGCATAGCATTTTACCAAATCACCTCATTCTTTGGGGCACACGTGAGGAACACAAATGCGAACAAGCCTGAATGGTCCCCAGGACAATATGCAACTGAAAACTCACACCTCAGAAGTGACTCGAACCCATACTCCCAGAAGCAACGCAACTGGTATGTACAAGACGCCTTAATCCACTTGACCATCACGACCGGACATAATGAGGTGATAGCCGAGGCTATTTGAACCACCCCACCGCCGGCACTCGGATAGTAATCTTGGGCATAGCATTTTACCAAATCACCTCATTCTTTGGGGCACACGTGAGGAACACAAATGCGAACAAGCCTGAATGGTCCCCAGGACAATATGCAACTGAAAACTGACACCCCAGGCGTCTTGTACATACCAGTTGCATTGCTTCTGGGAGTATGGGTTCGAGTCACTTCTGGGGTGTGAGTTTTCAGTTGCATATTGTCCTGGGGACCATTCAGGCTTGTTCGCATTTGTGTTCCTCACGTGTGCCCCAAAGAATGAGGTGATTTGGTAAAATGCTATGCCCAAGATTACTATCCGAGTGCCGGCGGTGGGGTGGTTCAAATAGCCTCGGCTATCACCTCATTATGTCCGGTCGTGATGGTCAAGTGGATTAAGGCGTCTTGTACATACCAGTTGCGTTGCTTCTGGGAGTATGGGTTCGATTCACTTCTGGGGTGTGAGTTTTCAGTTGCATATTGTCCTCGGGACCATTCAGGCTTGTTCGCATTTGTGTTCCTCACGTGTGCCCCAAAGAATGAGGTAATTTGGTAAAATGCTATGCCCAAGATTACTATCCGAGTGCCGGCGGTGGGGTGGTTCAAATAGCCTCGGCTATCACCTCATTATGTCCGGTCGTGATAGTCAAGTGGATTAAGGCGTCTTGTACATACCAGTAGCGTTGCTTCTGGGAGTATGGGTTCGAGTCACTTCTGGGGTGTGAGTTTTCAGTTATATATATATATATATATATATATATATATATATATATATATATATATATATATATATATATATATATATATATATATATATATATATATATATATATATTTAAATATGACCGAAAAAGTAAGATTAATAATTCTAACACGAATTTTCTCAATCTTTCGTACATTTTTTTTCACTGTTGGAGGTAAATCAAAAATCAATTCTCCAAAATTCATTTTTATTTCTAGTCTGATGCGACACGAGCGCGTTTCATAAAACTTATTACATTTTCAAAGACTTTAGTTCACAAATACACAACTGAATAGAACTTACGTATCTCCGATTTTATATCTACATTTGAGTGAGGTGGAAGGGGTGATGTGGCATTAACACAAGACAGAACAAGAGGGGGCATTAATAGGTATTAATTTCATCAACACAAGACAGAACAAGAGGTGGTATTAATAGGGTATTAATTTCATCAACACAAGACAGAACACGAAACAATGGGTATTGAATAGAATTGTTTGTAGAAAGCCTATTGGTACATATTTCTTGATGCTTCTATATTGGAGCGGAGTCTTGAGGTGGGTAGAATATAGTTGTGCATTAATTGGCTGTTGATTGCTGGTGTTGACTTCTTGATGTGTAGTGCGTCACAAACGTCAAGCCGCCTGCTATCGCTATATCTATCGATGATTTCTGTGTTGTTTACTAGGATTTCTCTGGCGATGGTTTGGTTGTGGGAAGAGATTATATGTTCCTTAATGGAGCCCTGTTGCTTATGCATCGTTAAACGCCTAGAAAGAGATGTTGTTGTCTTGCCTATATACTGGGTTTTTTGGAGCTTACAGTCCCCAAGAGGGCATTTGAAGGCATTAGACGACGTTAGTCTCTTTTAAAGCGTTCTGTTTTGTGTCTGGAGAGTTTCTCATGAGTAGGCTGGCCGTTTTTCTGGTTTTATAGTAAATCGTCAGTTGTATCCTCTGATTTCTGTCTGTAGGGATAACGTTTCTATTAACAATATCTTTCAGGACCCTTTCCTCCATTTTATGAGCTGTGGAAAAGAAGTTCCTGTAAAATAGTCTAATAGGGGGTATAGGTGTTGTGTTAGTTGTCTCTTCAGAGGTTGCATGGCGTTTCACTTTCCTTCTTATGATGTCTTCGACGAAACCATTGGAGAAGCCGTTGTTGACTAGGACCTGCCTTACCCTACAGAGTTCTTCGTCGACTTGCTTCCATTCTGAGCTGTGGCTGAGAGCACGGTCGACGTATGCGTTAACAACACTCCTCTTGTACCTGTCTGGGCAGTCGCTGTTGGCATTTAGGCACATTCCTATGTTCGTTTCCTTAGTGTAGATTGCAGTGTGGAAACCTCCGCTCTTTTCCATGACTGTTACATCTAAAAAGGGCAGCTTCCCATCCTTTTCCATCTCGTAAGTGAAACGCAACACGGAACTCTGCTCAAATGCCTCCTTCAGCTCCTGCAGATGTCTGACATCAGGTACCTGTGTAAAAATGTCGTCAACATATCTGCAGTATATGGCCTGTTTCAAGCTCATGTCGACTAAGACTTTTTGCTCGATGGTACCCATGTAGAAGTTTGCAAACAGGACACCTAGGGGAGAACCCATGGCGACCCCATCTACTTGCTTATACATGTGCCCATCCGGGCTCAAGAAGGGTGCCTCTTTAGTACAAGCTTGGAGTAGTTTCCTCAGAATATTTTCTGGTATGTCAAGAGGAGTACAGGCTGGATCACGATACACTCTATCGGCTATCATCCCGATTGTCTCGTCCACAGGTACGTTGGTAAATAGCGATTCTACGTCCAACGAGGCTCTTATTCCTGTGGCCCGTGTGCCCCGCAGTAAGTCAACAAATTCCTTTGGAGACTTCAGGCTGAAGGCGCAAGGAACATAAGGAGTCAGCAGGCCGTTGAGTCGCTTCGCCAGTCTGTACGTGGGTGTGGGTATCTGGCTAATGATTGGCCGAAGTGGGTTTCCAGGCTTGTGTGTCTTGACATTTCCATACAGCATATCCGGGTTTATATTCCCCAATGATCTTTGGCAGGTGGAGTCCGGATTTCTTGGCGTTCACAGTTTCGATCAGTTTGTTGACCTTTGCTTTTACGAAAAGCACGTAACGAAATGTACGAAAGATTGAGAAAATTCGTGTTAGAATTATTAATCTTACTTTTTCGGTCATATTTAATAATATATGTCTACAGGAAAGACTGCTACCAAAATATACTAATATATATATATATATATATATATATATATATATATATATATATATATATATATATATATATATATATATATATATATATATATATATATATATATATATATATATATATATATGTCGTACCTAGTAGCCAGAACGCACTTCTCAGCCTACTATGCAAGGCCCGATTTGCCTAATAAACCAAATTTTCCTGAATTAATATATTTTCTCTAATTTTTTTCTTATGAAATGATAAAGCTACCCATTTTATTATGTATGAGGTCAATGTTTTGTTATTGGAGTTAAAATTAACAGTAGATATATGACCGAACCTAACCAACCCTACCTAACCTAACCTAACCTATCTTTATAGGTTAGGTTAGGTTAGGTAGCCGAAAAAGTTAGGTTAGGTTAGGTTAGGTAGGTTAGGTAGTCGAAAAACAATTAATTCATGAAAACTTGGCTTATTAGGCAAATCGGGCCTTGCATAGTAGGCCGAGCAGTGCGTTCTGGCTACTAGGTACGACATATATATATATATATATATGTCGTACCTAGTAGCCAGAACGCACTTCTCAGCCTAATATGCAAGGCCCAATTTGCCTAATAAGTCAAATTTTCATGAATTAATTGTTTTTCGGCTACCTAACCTACCTAACCTAACCTAACCTAACTTTTTCGGCTACCTAACCTAACCTGACCTATAAAGATAGGTTAGGTTAGGTTAGGTAGGGTTGGTTAGGTTCTGTCATATATCTACGTTAATTTTACCTCCAATAAAAAAAATTGACATCATACATAATGAAATGGGTACCTTTATCATTTCATAAGAAAAAAAATTAGAGAAAATATATTAATTCAGGAAAACTTGGCTTATTAGGCAAATTCGGGCCTTGCATAGTAGGCTGAGAATTGCGTTCTGGCTACTAGGTACGACATATATATATATATATATATATATATATATATATATATATATATATATATATATATATATATATATATATATATATTATTAAATATAACCGAAAAAGTAAGATTATTAATTCTAACACGAATTTTTTCGATCTTTCTTATATTTCTTTTCAGTGTTCATGGTAATTGAAAAATCAATTCTCCAAAATTCATTTTTATTTCTAGTCTGACGCGACACTTCAGCGCGTTTCATAAAACTTATTACATTTTCAAAGACTTTAGTTTACACACACACAACTATAACTGAATAGAGCTTAAACATCTTGGATTTCTTATACCTGCATTTGGGTGAGGTGATATGTTACAACAGTTTTGGATGAGGTGAAAACAAACTTTCAACACAAGACAGAACACGAAATAATGGGTATTGAAGGTGAGAATGGAAGTATTTGCAGAGGGCCTATTGGCCCATATTTCTTGATGCTTCTATATTGGAGCGGAGTCTTGAAGTGGGTAGATTCTACCTCCTTCAGGTAGATTCTACCTGAAGGAGGCATCTCAAATGCCTCCTACAGCTCCTGCAGATGTCTGACATCAGGTACCTGTGTAAAAATGGCGTCAAGATACCTGCAGTATATGGCCGGTTTCAAGTTCATTTCGACTAAGAATTTTTGCTCGATGGTACCCATGTAGAAGTTCGTAAACAGGACACCTAGGGGAGAACCCATGGCGACCCCAACTACTTGCTTATACATGTGCCCATCCGGGCTCAAGAAGGATGCCTCTTTAGTACAAGCTTGGAGTAGTTTCCTTAGAATGTTTTCTGGTATGTCAAGAGGAGTACAGGCCGGATCACGATACACTCTGTCCGCTATCATCCCTATTGTTTCATCCACAGGTACGTTGGTAAACAGTGATTCTACGTCCAACGAGGCTCTTATCCCTGTGGCCCGTGTTCCCTGCAGTAAGTCAACAAATTCCTTTGGAGACTTCAGGCTGAAGGTGCAAGGGACATAAGGAGTCAGCATGCCGTTGAGTCGTTTTGCCAGTCTGTACGTGGGTGTGCGTATCTGGCTAATGATTGGCCGAAGTGGTTTTCCAGGCTTATGTGTCTTGACATTGTTTTTACACAGGTACCTGATGTCAGACATCTGCAGGAGCTGAAGGAGGCATTTGAGCAGAATTCTGTGTTGCGTTTCACTTACGAGATGGAGAAGGATGGGAAGCTGCCCTTTCTAGATGTAACAGTCATAGAAAGGAGCGGAGGTTTCCACACTGCAGTCTACACTAAGGAAACGTACATAGGAATGTGCCTAAATGCCAACAGTGACTGCCCAGACAGGTACAAGAGGAGTGTTGTAAACGCTTATTTCGACCGTGCTCTCAGCCACAGCTCAGGATGGAAGCAAGTCGACGAAGAACTCTGTAGGGTAAGGCAGGTCCTAGTCAACAATGGCTTCTCCAATGGTTTCGTTGAAGACATAAGAAGGAAGGTGAAACGCCATGCAACCTCTGAAGAGACAACTAACACAACACCTATACCCCCTATTAGACTATTTTACAGGAACTTCTTTTCCACAGCTCATAAAACAGAGGAAAGGGTCCTGAAAGATATTGTTGATAGGAACGTTATCCCTACAGACAAAAATCAGAAGATACGATTGACAATTTACTATAAAACAAAAAAAAACTGCCAACCTACTCATGAGAAGCTCTCCAGACACAAAGCAGAACGCTTTAAAAGATACCAACGTCGTCTATGCCTTCAAATGCCCACTTGTGGACTGTAAGCCTCAAAGAACTCAGTATATAGGCAAAACAACAACATCTCTTTCCAGGCGATTAACGATGCATAAGCAACAGGGCTCCATTAAGGAACATATAATCTCTTCCCACAACCAGACCATCACCAGAGAAATCTTAACAAACAACACAGAAATCATCGATAGATACAGCGATAGCAGGCAGCTTGACATCTGCGAGGCACTACACATCAAGAAGTCAACACCAGCAATCAACAGCCAATTAAAGCTCAACTATATTCTACCCACTTCAAGACTCCGCTCCAATATAGAAGCATCAAGAAATATGGGCCAATAGGCCCTTTGCAGTTACTTCCATTCTTCCCTTTAATTTACCCAATATATACCCATTGTTTCGTGTTCTGTCTTGTGTTTAAAGTTTTGTTCACCTCATCCAAAACTGTTGTAACATATCACCTAACCCAAATGCAGGTATGTAAGATGAAAGCTGTTTAAAATTATAGCATACAAGAATTCTGCTTAGTGTTTGCAGGTTATAGTTGTGTGTGTGTAAACTAATATCTTTGAAAATGTAATAAGTTATTACGAAACGCGTTCAAGCGTAGCATCAGACTACAAATAAAAATGAATTTTAGAGAATTGATTTTTCAATTACCTTCGACAGGTAATTGAAAATCGACCTTTGGAACTGGATAAGCACCTCCAAAGGATACCTGATCAACCATACGTCTGGCTGCGAGCAGCCGCTTCCAACAGCCTGGTTGATCAGTCCAGCAACCAGGAGGCCTGGTCGACGACCGGGCCGCGGGGATGCTAAGCCCCAGAAGCACCTCAAGGTAAGGGACAGTGAAAAGAAACATAAGAAATATTGGGAAAATTCGTGTTAGAATTATTAATCTTACTTTTTTGGTCATATTTAATATATATATATATATATATATATATATATATATATATATATATATATATATATATATATATATATATATATATATATATATATATATAGATATATATATATATATATATATATATATATATATATATATATATATATATATATATATATATATATATATATATATATATATATATATATATATAAAGTTTGAGGGTACCACCTCTGGTGCCAATGTGGGGACCCATAGCCTCGGAGAAGAAAAAAAAAGTATTCAGAGGAGACCTTGTGGTTTCTCACTGAACACTAATATTATCTTCTCCTACCACCCCCATTCTTTTGTATGTACACATATATATTTACTTTATTTGAACTTTGTTACAAAAAA
Organism: Procambarus clarkii; assembly: GCF_040958095.1. Classification (NCBI taxonomy): domain Eukaryota; kingdom Metazoa; phylum Arthropoda; class Malacostraca; order Decapoda; family Cambaridae; genus Procambarus; species Procambarus clarkii. Next base: position 20,461,960 of record NC_091151.1, on the reverse strand, counting down.
GGAGTTACATATGGGTTACAAAGATAGTTATCATAGGTTGTCGAGTTCCTCCAGCTCCTCAGATGGCGGTCAGGAACCCTGGATGCAGTGCGCATTTCCCCTCTGTATCGCCACACTGAGGCGCTGGAAAAGAAAGCTTGCAGCTCTTGGGTCCCTTGTTGTTTCAATGAGCCTAGAACCCAGTTCCTTCAAAAAACTGGTAGCACTTTTACCCCAGGCGCCGAGTGTCTCAGAAGCAATGGGGACAAAATTGTAGTGGTGATCCAGTTCTCTATACTTACGGGATTTGGCTGCTTTCCTGTGGGTGGCAGCGCCACCTGGTTGTGCAACACTGAGGTTAATGTAGGTGTTAGCCAGGGTTGATACGCACGTGTAGTCCCATACCAACTGCTTGCCATCCTTCCAGGGGTTCACTGTGATACCATCCGGGCGACCATTAAGAGCATCAGAGTTACGGGGCGTTAGGTAATGGGGCTCTCTTTCAGCTGGGCATCCAGCTGTGGTGAGGCTCCTCTTGATGATGTCGTTAACTTCATTGTGCCTCGAGTGCCATCCCCCTGTGTTTTGGCAGAGTAGGCCATGGTGGCCGTACCTGTCAGCCACCACCTCGCATCAAATACACCTATATCTGGTGTGGATTGTGGCAACAAGGCGGAGGGCCACAGCAATTCGGAGGGCGTGTGGTGTGAGACGCTTGCCAGTTGCCGACATTGGGGTTGCTAACAGGAAATCCCCTGCTTGTGGTGCTGCTATTGCTGTGAGGCGAGCAATGTCGTGTTGTGTTGTTGCAGCACCCAGGAACTCTGCAGCAACTTGGTCTACAATGGGGCCATCCCAGCTGGATTGCCTGTGGGCTTTTGGGGATGGTGGTTGAGGTGATTGGCCTGCACGAGAGGCCCACTCTGTGGCACAGCGTGTAAAATTTGGATCATGTACACCTGCCAGCTGATGTAAGTGGGCAGGTAGAATTTCCTTCACAAGGTCGTCGGATGCTGATAAGGAGGACAGGAAGGCTGGAACAGCGATTTGCGTTGCTGTTCGAACTCCGAGGCCCCCAAGTCTTACGGGAAGAGAGGTTTGTTTCCACTGTAGGTCATCGAGAGAGAGGTTAAGGGCTTTTTCTAGCATTGATTTCAGTAACCGGTCATACTCCCTTAGTTTTTGGCTACTGTAAGATGGTGAACACCTCAGAAAGTAGGTTAACCTGGGGAGGGACAGACATCTGGTGATGAGGTAGAGTGCATCATGGGCATCAATATCCTCAATCCTCCCATCCATCCTCTTAAGGTCGGCGATTTTCTTATCAAGGACCTCATCGATGGCTTTCAACCCCAGGGGAGCTCCTATGAGTGTGCTGTCTTCAGGTTTAGTTTTATGGATATTTGGCAGAAGACCCTCTATTCTCTCTACGATGCCCTGGTTGGAACATATTATTTCACATTTAGAAGGGTTCAGGGTGAGGCCTAAAACTGCACCTTGCTCCTGGATTTTTCTGATGTCCTCCAGGAGGGAGTCTTGGGAACCAGCTAGGGTACCATCATCCAAGAACCAGATGTTAAGCTCGCTGGACAGGACCTCTGTGACTTGTTTGATGACTAAGCAGAAAAGGAGAGGAGCAAGGGGGTCACCCTGTTGGACGCCTTCTCGCGAGTCAATTTCATGTTCGCCAAAAAGTAGCTTAAGATCCATACTGTAGCATGAATGTACAAAAGGGTAGAGGGAAGGGAAATGACTATGAACCGCACGGAGTACAGCATCCCTCCGCACCAAATTGAAGGCATTTTTGAAATCTAGCTTGATAAGGGCCTTTTCGTCTGTGATGTTGGCGATGAAGGCTCGAGCTGCATGGGCTGCCGCCTCGCACCCTTGTGGAATGCCAAACCCGAGCTGTTTTGGCTTCAGCATGTTGGCCGCTGCATCACTAACTGTTCTTGCAGCTGCCTTTGCGACGAGACGCCGGAGAGAATTGCCCACAGCTATTGGCCTGATCCTTCCATCCTTTTTCTTTAGAGCACAGAGAGGTGCTCCAAAAAAGATAGGTCTTATGGACGCTGGTATGTTGCCAGATAGACATGTGTTGGTGAATCTGGTTAGTTCCACCAAGAGGTTCTTTGCAATGTCACCCAGTGCAGGGTTGAGCATTTGCTTGAGGTGGTTGGGTTTTAGTCCTGTGAACCCACCTGCTGATCCTGTAGGGAAGGACATGGCTGCTTTATGGACCACAGATTCAGCCACCCAGAGAGGTTCTGCTCCGGTAGCCCCCACTTGTACAATGTCGTCCTCACGCGGAGCCCTGGGGGGGGGGGTGTTTCTCCCTTAGGGCTTGAGCTGTTGCGGCATCTCTGTCGGCAATTGAGTCCTCACTGGTGATGACTCGTATTGCGCCAATAGTGTTTCCTTCTTCTATTTTCTTGGTGACTGATGTTCTGATTTTTGATGTCTCAGATATGCCACTGTTGCTCTTCCTGCCGTGGGTGTTTCTCGCGCGAGTGGGAAGGCGCACCTGGTTGTCCTCCCTGGGAAAATCATTTATATATATATATATATATATATATATATATATATATATATATATATATATATATATATATATATATATATATATATATATATATATATATATATATATATATATATATATATATATATATATATATATATATTATATATATATATATATATATATATATATATATATATATATATATATATGTATATATATATATATATGTATATATATATGTATATATATATATATACATATATATATATATATATTATATATATATATATATTTATATATATATATGTATATATATATATATGTATATATATATATATATATATATATATATATATATATATATATATATATATATATATATATATATATATATATATATATATATATATATATATATATATATATATATATATATAGATCATCCCCCCAGCCTCCAACCGCCGCCCACCCTCCAGTCTCCACCCGCCGTCCACCCACCCGCCCAGCGCCCGCCCATGTCGCAGCTCTCAACAGAAAGCCAGGCTTCTCCAAGCCAAGATGAGCCATCAAGCAGGGGTAGACAAGGTAGATGTCAGACGTGTGACAGGGTATGCTGTATCCGGTTGAGTGACGATAATGTGCGCCTTCATTACCACAACGGAGCCAGGTGTTTGGGTTCTGGGTGCCCTCCCAGGGAGAATACCAATCAACAGCCCACACCGCCCGTAAGGCAAAACACCTCCCAGACCTTCATTCCCACAGAAAATTTATTAGAAGCTATCAAAGCAACATCGGCCAGAACCTTGCAACACATCCCTAAAGCAGCCCGCCCCCATGCAGCAGCCAAATTATCTGCCCTCCTGAGAAAGGTCAACGAATCTCCTGGAACGACCCAAGCATGGCACAACCTCCTAATGTTTGGCAACATATGTCTAGCCACCCCTGCAAGGAGAGACAAAACATTAGCTGCCTCAGTCATCAAAGCTATAAATGAATTTCCCAGGGAGGACAACCAGGTGCGCCTTCCCACTCGCGCGAGAAACACCCACGGCAGGAAGAGCAACAGTGGCATATCCGAGACATCAAAAATCAGAACATCAGTCACCAAGAAAATAGAAGAAGGAAACACTATTGGCGCAATACGAGTCATCACCAGTGAGGACTCAATTGCCGACAGAGATGCCGCAACAGCTCAAGCCCTAAGGGAGAAACCTCCCCCCCCCCCAGGGCTCCGCGTGAGGACGACATTGTACAAGTGGGGGCTACCGGAGCAGAACCTCTCTGGGTGGCTGAATCTGTGGTCCATAAAGCAGCCATGTCCTTCCCTACAGGATCAGCAGGTGGGTTCACAGGACTAAAACCCAACCACCTCAAGCAAATGCTCAACCCTGCACTGGGTGACATTGCAAAGAACCTCTTGGTGGAACTAACCAGATTCACCAACGCATGTCTAGCTGGCAACATACCAGCGTCCATAAGACCTATCTTTTTTGGAGCATCTCTCTGTGCTCTAAAGAAAAAGGATGGAGGGATCAGGTCAATAGCTGTGGGTAATTCTCTCCGGCGTCTCGTCGCAAAGGCAGCTGCAAGAACAGTTAGTGATGCAGCGGCCAACATGCTGAAGCCAAAACAGCTCGGGTTTGGCATTCCACAAGGGTGTGAGGCGGCAGCCCATGCAGCTCGAGCCTTCATCGCCAACATCACAGACGAAAAGGCCCTTATCAAGCTAGATTTCAAAAATGCCTTCAATTTGGTGCGGAGGGATGCTGTACTCCGTGCGGTTCATAGTCATTTCCCTTCCCTCTACCCTTTTGTACATTCATGCTACAGTATGGATCTTAAGCTACTTTTTGGCGAACATGAAATTGACTCGCGAGAAGGCGTCCAACAGGGTGACCCCCTTGCTCCTCTCCTTTTCTGCTTAGTCATCAAACAAGTCACAGAGGTCCTGTCCAGCGAGCTTAACATCTGGTTCTTGGATGATGGTACCCTAGCTGGTTCCCAAGACTCCCTCCTGGAGGACATCAGAAAAATCCAGGAGCAAGGTGCAGTTTTAGGCCTCACCCTGAACCCTTCTAAATGTGAAATAATATGTTCCAACCAAGGCATCGTAGAGAGAATAGAGGGTCTTCTGCCAAATATCCATAAAACTAAACCTGAAGACAGCACACTCCTAGGAGCTCCCCTGGGGTTGAAAGCCATCGATGAGGTCATTTATAAGAAAATCGCCGACCTTAAGAGGATGGATGGGAGGATTGAGGATATTGATGCTCATGATGCACTCTACCTCATCACCAGATGTCTGTCCCTCCCCAGGTTAACCTACTTTCTGAGGTGTTCACTGTTACGAACCCGGATCCAGCGTCCGAGCCCGGAGCAGTAACGACCGCGCCATCTGTGGGTCAGCTCCCGAAACCCCCGCCAAACGGACGACGACACCAGGTGAGGACGGCGAATACCGGCCACAAGGGCCAGTTTCCAGTCCTGTGCAGCTCACAACACCGCCGCTGCTGACCTCTGGTGAGGTGGTGCTCAGACTACAACGCCATCTATGAAGTAGATGTGTCGGGCGTTTGTGTCTGAGCCTGTAAGTGAGGTGCCTTAGTGTGTCCCAGTTATTGATGACGTGTCTGCTTACAGAGTCGACCAGGGACTACTGTGATGGGAGTCGAGTCAGTCTACCCGAGGCAGCCAGTCTCCATACCTTGTACTTTGCTGCAGCAGTTGTGAAGTCGTCCCCCCGGAAGAACACTGTGGTGTGTTAGTCTGCCAGTGAAGTGGTAGTAAAAGGATTACCTGGGACCGACTGTTGGAGACGATCATCCACTGGGGTATTGAGGACAGGAGGGTGATTTGTGATATCACACGAGACTCCTGTCTAGGGTGTTTACCCAAATATCGTTCGTGGAGTGGCCTGACCAGCGTTGTGGGTCCGGAACCTGCCAGCAGACCGGCTGGATTTGTGGTTGACGGCCTCCACGGCGGTGCCCCCAGTGGACCTGTGTTTTGGCTGACCTGTGGCCAGGGTAGGCTCAGCATTCTCAGAGGACACGTTGTGAGGCCACGAAGAAAGCATTGAGGACTCAGCACCTAGCTTCTGGATCCAGAGTCTTCAGCAGAAGACTATATTGTGAATAATCCCCTTGTATAGTGTTAATACCCCTCCCCCTGAGTATTCTTTTATATATTATTTATTTGGTGATGGTGAATTATAATCTTAAGTTCTTAACTTTCTTTCCCTTCCCCCTTTAAGTTACTTGCGTCACGGATCACATCCCTTGATAGCCACTACTGGCTTGGGAACGGATATATCTTCCTCTAACAACATCAGAGTAAGAATCCCGTTGCGTCCCGAGAGGGCCGTAACATTCACCATCTTACAGTAGCCATAAACTAAGTGAGTATGACCGGCTACTGAAATCAATGCTAGAAAAAGCCCTTAACCTCTCTCTCGATGACCTACAGTGGAAACAAGCCTCTCTTCCCGTAAGACTTGGGGGCCTCGGAGTTCGAACAGCAACGCAAATCGCTTTTCCAGCCTTCCTGTCCTCCTTATCAGCATCCGACGACCTTGTGAAGGAAATTCTACCTGCCCACTTACATCAGCTGGCAGGTGTACATGATCCCAATTTTACATGCTGTGCCACAGAGTGGGCCGCTCGTGCAGGCCAATCACCTCAACCACCATCCCCAAAAGCCCACAAGCAATCCAGCTGGGATGGCCCCATTGTAGACCAAGTTGCTGCAGAGTGCCTGGGTGCTGCAACAACACAACAACGACATTGCTCGCCTCACAGCAGTAGCAGCACCACATGCAGGGGATTTCCTGTTAGCAACTCCAATGTCGGCAACTGGCACGCTTCTCACACCACACGCCCTCCGAATTGCTGTGGCCCTCCGCCTTGCTGCCCCAATCCACACCAGATATAGGTGTATTTGCGGCGAGGTGGTGGCTGACAGGTACGGCCACCATGGCCTACTCTGCCAAAGCACAGGGGGATGGCACTTGAGGCACAGTGAAGTTAATGACATCATCAAGAGGAGCCTTACCACAGCTGGATGCCCAGCTGAAAGTGTGGGAACCGACCTGTGAGATTTATATTTATTTAATTTATATGAATTTATATTTACGTTAATTTATATACTTCGATAGCAATTTGTATAATGATAAGTGGACTGTATTTCTGCAATAATCTCATAATCTCACAAATCGATCCTCTACACACTAGGGGGGTTTATATTAATTTAATTTATATATATGCAGCCAATTAAACTACAGTATTAGACTACATACATTGAAGAGGTTCCTTATCTTATTTGTACAGCAGGCCTTAGTCCACCAGGTATAACCAGGATGTAGACACCACATTTTCCCTCTTTGAGGTAGCTTCCATCACCCTGGTAACTGATGCACAAAGCATGCTTCCTCGTCTTGACCTGTCAGCTATGAAGCCAGAATCCTAGTATATGACAAGCTATATCAGAGAAAACACTGTACATGGAACCTTAAGACCTGGGCTTAATTACCTTTAGTATGAGGCTATCTTGTGCTCTAACCGGCTCACCCTATATCCACTGACATTAATGGCCATAAATGAAAGATAAATGGGTTTCGGAAGAACACTTAACTTGTTTGTTGACAGCGTGTGATAATGGTACACCTTTGGTTTCCATAACACTTTGTCCAAGTAAAATTAACAGGAGCCGAATTTGCTCCCGTGAGCCTCTGGTCTTAGTATCAACAATGGCTGCCCCTCCTTCCTCCCTGATGCTTGGCTTACATTGTCCAGATGACAGTAAGTGATAGAAGGGTCACATTTACTCTACTTTAATATTGATAATTAAGATAATTTATATGAGATGTTTTTATGATGATAAAGTCCAAAGACTAATGTATTTAAGAATAAATCCCAGCAGAATAGCTGGTGAATTTATAATAGTATGTGGTGATGATATCCCGTTTTCTATAGACGGTAATTCCACTACAGGTTACATTTTCTATGGGTAACTTGTTTATACAATACAGCAGCAATTGTTATCTGTCTGTATGATATTATTATGTGGTGTCGGATTTTCCGACATAATTCCCCAGGGGCTGCTCACGGGTCGAAGTCCTATTTAGAAGAGACGAACACCGATACTACTCCTTCGAATTATTAGATTAATTTGATGTTAGTAGTTAGTAATCACACATTTGTGCGTCTGTTCGTACAGGACGGATGTCCCGTACTAGAGATGCAGGGGTTAGAAGTCTAATGCGATTTCATTTCCCTGTTAACTCTTGAAAGGCTAAAATTCAAGCCTAAATACATATTATTTAACCCAGAAGACTGAATGTGATCAAGTACTACAGTCAAGTATGATTCAGGGACTTCAGTGACATTAGATATAACTTGAAGTTTGTTCAGGTAACTGGTCACTGATATATAAACACTGAGGCCCATGGAATACATCTTGATTAAATAATAAATGTATCAAATCAGTCATCAGATTTACTGGGGTTTAATTTAGTTAATTGATTCAGAAGATTGAATAGCTCATCATTAAAGTAAAGTATGGTTCTGAGACTGCAGTGGGATCAGTGACATTGGTCGTAGTGACTTGTAGCTGTTTAGGCTACTGTTCACAGATTTGCCACTGAAGCCTCATGAACTCATCTTCAGCTTTAAATGATGATACTAACATCAACCTCTGTTGGTATAGTCAGCTGTAATCTCCTTAGTATAATGCTACTGGAGAAATATAATCAGCTGACAAATTTATTTTCTACTGGTATTGTTTATCTGCAGGTATAGGTCTCCTCAGGCTTGATACTGGGCCTGAGAGTAATTTACCTCCTGCAGAGTTTAACATGGTTACACCCTGATATTTAGTAGGGCTACCGATGAATCGATGACAATAGTCTGTCCCTACAAGGAGACCGAAGTCAGTGAGGTGATCAGACTTAATATTATCTGCCAATTTTATTCCTCTATTTCTCAGGAATTTGGCTGTTGCTCTCAGACCTTGAACTTGTAGGTCTACTGGTATTTTGTCCACCACAATGGCTTGTACTCGACAGACGTACCTTCCTAAACGTACTGATGGTTGTACCACCTGGTAGACTTGAGGTCCTGCATCTGTTACAAACCCTGAGATATTGAATGACATCTGGGCTACAGGCCTTAATTGTAGTTCATCTGCCAACTTTTTAGTGACATATGTTCTCTGGGATCCTTGGTCAAACAACCCACGGGTATGGACCTTGGCCCTCTTATTCAGGATGGTAATTTGGGCAGTAGGCAAAGTCGTATTACCTTTAGACTTTGCCGATTGGACACTCTTTGTTTGTTGCACCTTGCAGTACTGTACTGTGGTGGGAATGCTATCTTCAACCTTGGGGTTTGGAGACGTTGTTTTGGTGTCTCTGCACAATGCTGCATGGTGCTGACCTTTGTTACACCTATTACAGGTGTGTAATTGGGTATCACAGTCGTTGATGTTATGTTTCCTGAGGCACCTCGTGCAATGTTGCAAATCTTTGAGTCGCTCAACACGGGCGTCACTATCAGGAAAATTAGAGCAGTGGTACATTGAATGTTTCTCATTGCAGAACAAACATGTTCCATAGCTTCCAGTACCCTTTGGTGTCACATTCTTGGATGACACAGTAACTATAGGCTTGGAGGGTCCCACTGCATATACGCCCGCACCGCTACTGTTCCACTTTGGTGTTGAATTATAGTGTCTAGATTGATTTGGAGTACCTTTGGTACTCTGTGGTTTACTATTATTGGTTTCTGAGGGTTTACTTGGTGGTTTTAATTTGTCATGTGTTCGTAATTGATGAACTACTGACTTTAAACCTTCAGATATTTTATTCATAGATAAGCTACTTTTATTGTAATGAGCACTCATTTGTCTCAATATGTCCCTAGGTATTTTCTCCTGGACAATTATTTTCAAGACCCACTCAGCCCCGTTTGTATCTGCTGTCAGGCTGAGGGCATTGATCAATGATTCTACCTCCAGCTTGAAGACTTGGAGTGAATCAGCTGAAGCCTCCGGTGGGGGTAAATGCAACAGCTCATGAACTAAATGTGATGATCTTACTTCTGGATCAGCATAATTATCCTTGAGGAGTTTTACTGCCAGATCATAGCCGTCATTATTTAATCTCAGATGGGATACTACTGTTTTAGCCTCACCTGATAATTGGCCTTGCAAATAAGAGAATTTACTACTCTTTAGTAAAGATTGTTTTGAGTCTACAAGGTCAACGAATTTGTTCCAAAATTCATCCCAATCTTCCTCATCTTTTCCTGTGAAAGTGGGATAAATTAATTGGAGGGAGTCGAGCTTCTGCTTGACTCGTATTAGATGCAACTGTTGTTGTTGTTGCCTTGTTCTGGGCAATTAATTTGACATAAGGCTGTAACGTGGCCTGAGTGTGATCTTCATAATTCGCAAGATCAACCATAATGTCGTCTATTTCTGTTTCTGATAAATTAGTGTTGGCAAGTTCAGCCACATATGTTGCTATTTGGCATTTGATTTGCTCAAATTTACCTGCAGCTACTTGATAATAGCTTTCCAGGTCAGCATAATCAGCTTGAGATTGTTGTGACAAATCTTCACATTTCTTGATCTGTCTTGTTAAGTGGCCTTTAAGACCTGCAAGGGTTCTTTTCATTCTCCCTGCATTATCCATACTGGCTAGTTGGTGAAGCCTTGTGGGGCTTCTTTTTGGGTCGCTCATAATACTGAACAAGCACTGATGGTAGCCTAGGGAAAAATTCTGCACTCACTAGGCAATAATCCTACCTCTACTAGAGGTTAGCACTTAAAATTAATACACATTATATATATACAATCATACACACTAATGATTTGAGTGATAAACCAGTGTCACTGGAAGTACCTTTAGGTTAGCTCTTCTATATCACCATAGGATGGAATAGACACTAATTAATCACTCAAAGGTGTAATGATCATAAGTAAATTATTATATACACAACTCAACTCGAGTTGATAAAAATTACACCCAAAATAGGGTCTGGACCATTCATTAATGGTGTTAGGTTGTTGAATATAGTACAACTGACTATGGTAATAATGGGACTAGGATGAACAATAATAGTTCAACTAGTCAATGGTAAATATCCTAACCTGTTGTGGGTTGGCAATTAGTAAATATTATACTGTGATCACTAGTGCAATATATATTAAATAATTCTCTATTTTGGAGAAATAATATACATAATTATTGATAATAGCCTCTTAATTAGCCTCTATGAAACTTCTAATATTATCAAGAAGTATTAAATATTATTAGTGACCTCGCGAAATAAAGTCCACAAAATTCGTGGATAATCTCTCGCGAAATTTAACACCACGAAATCCGTGAACAATCTCGCGAAACCACAGCCACTACTTTGGCTGGCTTCAATATTAGCGCTGTCATTTCACAGAATAACACGCCACCAAATATCTGTGGGTGTGCATGAAACCGCTGACGAGGCTGATCTGAACTGAGCGGGGCTCGTGAACTCGTTCGAGGCAACGCCGCCGTCTTTGACTGCTGGCCTTTGTTTAAATCACACTGCACTAGTATATTTAATGAATCCACTGGTTAACTGGTTCATCCGGTACTAAGATGACCAAATGTTGGTTCAAACGATCAAATAATCCGTCATCCGGTTCGAAGATTACCAAATAATGTGGGAACCGACCTGTGAGATTTATATTTATTTAATTTATATGAATTTATATTTACGTAATTTATATACCTCGATAGCAATTTGTATAATGATAAGTGGACTGTATTTCTGCAATAATCTCATAATCTCACAAATCGATCCTCTACACACTAGGGGGGTTTATATTAATTTAATTTATATATATGCAGCCAATCAAACTACAGTATTAGACTACATACATTGAAGAGGTTCCTTATCTTATTTGTACAGCAGGCCTTAGTCCACCAGGTATAACCAGGATGTAGACACCACATTTTCCCTCTTTGAGGTAGCTTCCATCACCCTGGTAACTGATGCACAAAGCATGCTTCCTCGTCTTGACCTGTCAAAAGGGCGCTAGCTATGAAGCCAGAATCCTAGTATATGACAAGCTATATCAGAGAAAACACTGTACATGGAACCTTAAGACCTGGGCTTAATTACCTTTAGTATGAGGCTATCTTGTGCTCTAACAGGCTCACCCTATATCCACTGACATTAATGGCCATAAATGAAAGATAAATGGGTTTCGGAAGAACACTTAACTTGTTTGTTGACAGCGTGTGATAATGGTACACCTTTGGTTTCCATAACACTTCGTCCAAGTAAAATTAACAGGAGCCGAATTTGCTCCAGTGAGCCTCTGGTCTTAATATAAAAAATGGCTGCCCCTCCTTCCTCCCTGACGCCTGGCTTACATTGTCCAGATGACAGTAAGTGATAGAAGGGTCACATTTACTCTACTTTAATATTGATAATTAAGTTAATTTATATGAGATGTTTTTATGATGGTAAAATCCAAAGACTAATGTATTTAAGAATAATTCCCAGCAGAATAGCTGGTGAATTTATAATAGTATGTGGTGATGATATCCCGTTTTCTATAGACGGTAATTCCACTACAGGTTACATTTTCTATGGGTAACTTGTAAATACAATACAGCAGCAATTATTATCTGTCTGTATGATATTATTATGTGGTGTCGGATTTTCCGACAGAAAGAGAGCCCCGTTACCTAACGCCCCGTAACTCTGATGCTCTTATTGGTCGCCCGGATGGTATCACAGTGAACCCCTGGAAGAATGGCAAGCAGTTGGTATGGGACTACACGTGCGTATCAACCCTGGCTAACACCTACATTAACCTCAGTGTTGCACAACCAGGTGGCGTTGCCACCCACAGGGAATCGGCCAAATCCCGTATGTATAAAGAACTGGATCACCACTACAATATTGTCCCCATTGCTTCTGAGACACTCGGCGCCTGGGGTAAAAGTGCTACCAGTTTTTTGAAGGAACTGGGTTCTAGGCTCATTGAAACAACAAGGGACCCAAGAGCTGCAAGCTTTCTTTTCCAGCACCTCAGTGTGGCGATAAAGAGGGGAAATGCGCACTGCATCCAGGGTTCCTGCCCGCCATCTGAGGAGCTGGAGGAACTTGACAACCTATGATAACCATTTTTGTAACCCATATGTAACTCCTTTTTTGTAACAAAGTTCAAATAAAGTAAATATATATGTGTACATACAAAAGTATGGGGGTGGTAGGAGAAGATAATATTAGTGTTCAGTGAGAAACCACAAGGTCTCCTCTGAATACTTTTTATTTTCTTCTCCAAGGCTATGGGTCCCCACATTGGCACCAGAGGTGGTACCCTCACAAACTTTATATATATATATATATATATATATATATATATATATATATATATATATATATATATATATATATATATATATATATGACAATGTCAGACCACGGAGGAAAAATGAAACAGGAAATTTCCTTAAGTACTTTCGTATATTAAATACATCTTCAGAAGGTCCAGCCTGTGATCACCTTCTGAAGATGTATTTAATATACGAAAGTACTTAAGGAAATTTCCTGTTTCATTTTTCCTCCGTGGTCTGACATTGTCACATTCTTAATCACGTGTTTATTTTCGTGATATACACATATATATATATATATATATATATATATATATATATATATATATATATATATATATATATATATATATATATATATATATATATATATATATATATATATATATATATATATATATATATATATATATATATATATATTTATATATATATATATATATATATATTTATATATATATATATATATATATATATATATATATTATTAAATATGACCGAAAAAGTAAGATTAATAATTCTAACACGAATTTTCTCAATCTTTCGTACATTACGCTTCACTGTTGGAGGTAAATCAAAAATCAATTCTCCAAAATTCATTTTTATTTCTAGTCTGACGCGACACGGGCGCGTTTCGTAAAACTTATTACATTTTCAAAGACTTTAGTTCACAAATACACAACTGATTAGAACTTACGTATCTCAGATTTTATATCTACATTTGAGTGAGGTGGGAGGGGTGATGTGGCATTAACACAAGACAGAACAAGAGGGGATATTAATAGGGTATTAAAAGTATCAACACAAGACAGAACACAAACAATGGGTATTGAATAGAAGTGTTTGTAGAAAGCCTATTGGTCCATATTTCTTGATGCTTCTATATTGGAGCGGAGTCTTGAGGTGGGTAGAATATAGTTGTGCAATAATTGGCTGTTGATTGCTGGTGTTGACTTCTTGATGTCAACACTTCTTCTCGTTGGACGTAGAATCGCTGTTTACCAACGTACCTGTGGACGAGACAATCGGAATGATAGCCGACAGAGTGTATCGTGATCCAGCCTGTACTCCTCTTGACATGCCAGAAAATATTCTGAAGAAACTACTCCAAGCTTGTACTAAAGAGGCACCCTTCTTGAGCCCGGATGGGCACATGTATAAGCAAGTAGATGGGGTCGCCATGGGTTCTCCCCTAGGTGTCCTGTTTGCAAACTTCTACATGGGTACCATCGAGCAAAAAGTCTTAGTCGACATGAACTTGAAACCGGCCATATACTGCAGGTATGTTGACGACATTTTTACACAGGTACCTGATGTCAGACATCTGCAGGAGCTGAAGGAGGCATTTGAGCAGAGTTCCGTGCTGCGTTTCACTTACGAGATGGAAAAGGATGGGAAGCTGCCTTTTCTAGATGTAACAGTCATGGAAAAGGGCGGAGGTTTCCACACTGCAGTCTACACTAAGGAAACAAACATAGGAATGTGCCTAAATGCCAACAGCGACTGCCCTGACAGGTACAAGAGGAGTGTTGTTAACGCATATGTCGACCGTGCTCTCAGCCACAGCTCAGAATGGAAGCAAGTCGACGAAGAACTCTGTAGGGTAAGGCAGGTTCTAGTCAATAACGGCTTCTCCAATGGTTTCATCGAAGACATCATAAGAAGGAAAGTGAAAAGCCATGCAACCTCTGAAGAGACAACTAACACAACACCTATACCCCCTATTAGACTATTTTACAGGAACTTCTTTTCCACAGCTCATAAAACGGAGGAAAGGGTCCTGAAAGATATTGTTAATAGAAACGTTATCCCTACAGACAAAAATCAGAGGATACAACTGACGATTTACTATAAAACCAGAAAAACGGCCAGCCTACTCATGAGAAACTCTCCAGACACAAAACAGAACGCTTTAAAAGAGACTAACGTCGTCTATGCCTTCAAATGCCCACTTGGGGACTGTAAGCTCCAAAAAACCCAGTATATAGGCAAGACAACAACATCTCTTTCTAGGCGTTTAACGATGCATCAACAAAAGGGCTCCATTAAGGAACATATAATCTCTTCCCACAACCAAACCATCGCCAGAGAAATCCTAGTAAACAACACAGAAATCATCGATAGATACACCGATAGCAGGCGGCTTGACGTTTGCGAGGCACTACACATCAAGAAGTCAACACCAGCAATCAACAGCCAATTATTGCACAACTATATTCTACCCACCTCAAGACTCCGCTCCAATATAGAAGCATCAAGAAATATGGACCAATAGGCTTTCTACAAACACTTCTATTCAATACCCATTGTTTGTACTCTGTCTTGTGTTGATACTTTTAATACCCTATTAATATCCCCTCTTGTTCTGTCTTGTGTTAATGCCACATCACCCCTCCCACCTCACTCAAATGTAGATATAAAATCTGAGATACGTAAGTTCTAATCAGTTGTGTATTTGTGAACTAAAGTCTTTGAAAATGTAATAAGTTTTACGAAACGCGCCCGTGTCGCGTCAGACTAGAAATAAAAATGAATTTTGGAGAATTGATTTTTGATTTACCTCCAACAGTGAAGCGTAATGTACGAAAGATTGAGAAAATTCGTGTTAGAATTATTAATCTTACTTTTTCGGTCATATTTAATAATATATATATATATATATATATATATATATATATATATATATATATATATATATATATATATATATATATATATATATATATATATATAAATATATATATATATATATATATATATATATATATATATATATATATATATATATATATATATATAAATATATATATATATATATATATATATATATATATATATATATATATATATATATATATATATATATATATATATATATATATATATATATATATATATATATATATGTCGTACCTAGTAGCCAGAACGCACTTCTCATCCTACTATGCAAGGCCCGATTTGCCTAATAAGCCAAGTTTTCATGAAATAATTGTTTTTTCGACTACCTAACCTACCTAACCTAACCTAACCTACCTTTTTCGGCTACCTAACCTAACCTATAAAGATAGGTCAGGTTAGGTTAGGTAGGGTTGGTTAGGTTCGGTCATATATCTACGTTAATTTGAACTCCAATAAAAAAAATTGACCTCATACATTATGAAATGGGTAGCTTTATCATTTCATAAGAAAAAAATTAGAGAAAATATATTAATTCAGGAAAACTTGGCTTAATAGGCAAATCGGGCCTTGCATAGTAGGCCAAAAACTGCGTTCTGGCTACTAGGTACGACATATATATATATATATATATATATATATATATATATATATATATATATATATATATATATATATATATATATATATATATATATATATGTATATATATGTATATATATATATATATATATATATATATATATATATATATATATATATATATATATATATATATATATTTATATATATATATATATATATATATATATATATATATATATATATATATATATATATGACAATGTCAGACCACGGAGGAAAAATGAAACAGGAAATTTCCTTAAGTACTTTCGTATATTAAATACATCTTCAGAAGGTCTGCGTTCTTTGACCTTCTGAAGATGTATTTAATATACGAAAGTACTTAAGGAAATTTCCTGTTTCATTTTTCCTCCGTGGTCTGACATTGTCACATTCTTAATCACGTGTTTATTTTCGTGATATACACATATATATATATATATATATATATATATATATATATATATATATATATATATATATATATGTGCATATATATATATATATATATATATATATTATTAAATATGACCGAAAAAGTAAGATTAATAATTCTAACACGAATTTTCTCAATCTTTCATACATTTCTTTTCACTGTTGGAGGTAAATCAAAAATCAATTCTCCAAAATTCATTTGTATTTCTAGTCTGACGCGACACGAGCGCGTTTCGTAAAACTTATTACATTTTCAAAGACTTTAGTTTACAGATACACAACTGAATAGAACTAGATAGATAGATAGATAAAGATTAAGCCACCCAAGAGGTGGCACGGGCATGAATAGCCCGTAAGTGGTACAATTTTTTTTTCTCAGTATTCTGAGGTTGCATTTAACCATCAGGCTGTTATCGTGGGGGAGGATACTGCTTCACAGTCTTTATGAGGGTGTCCAGCTGCTGGACACCTTTGTTGACCAGGAGAGTGGCTGTGTTGATGGCTTCAGGGTGGCCACTGCATGATTCAGGAACTCTTAAAGCTCTTCTAAGGTCATTGGTTGCTTCACATTCCAGAAGATAGTGAAGTAATGGCTTTTCTGTGACAGTTTGGGAGAAGATGCACTCTCTCTGTCGGGGTTCACCAATCTCCCAGTTGCATCTGTAACCTAGACGTAGTCTATATAGCCTAACTGCTATTTCCCTGTGGATTCCTTTTGGGATATTTAACCTTTCTAATTTTTTGCCTGTAGATACCATGTTGCAGATGGCGAACCTTCAGCTATTCTTTGGTGCAGGAAGGCTTTGTTGAGATGTGAGAGTTTTTTGGTGATGATGTTTTTTATGTTCTCTAGGCTGGGTTGAATTGTTTTATGTATCACTGGATGACGAGTTGCCAATTTAGCAATTTCATCAGCTTTTTCATTTAATGGGACTCCAATATGGGATGGGATCCAGTTTAAAGTTATGTTGAGGCCTTTGCCTTTAGCGACTGCTCCTTGATACAAAATGGTGGTAATTATTTCCACATTATCTTTCCACTGTTTTTGTCCTAGTATTTGAAGTGCAGCTTTTGAGTCTGTGTGTATGATTGCATTTTGAGTGTTTTGTGCAATCACATATGCGAATGCCTGTTGTATGGCAAACAGCTCAGTTTGGGTTGATGATACTAGTCCTCCCAGTCTCCAATATGCCTGAACGCTGGTCGTGCAAAGACCAGCGCCAGCACTCTCATTTTCTGTGTCCACCGATCCGTCTGTGAAGATGTGGGTGGCTCCTGCTACTGCTATGCTATACATTTGCTCTTCTATTATGCGCCTTAGGATTGTCGGATCATAGGCAGCCTTTTTAATTGGGAGACTTTCTATTACTATTTTGAAAGTAGGCTCTTCCCACGGCGCAGAAGGAGTGTAATTTGGGTGTGGATGATCACCCTCTCTATCAAGAATCATGTTTTTTAAATGTAGTCTGTTTAGGACTTTTCCTGCTCTTGCAACCCAAGAGTTTCCATTGTTTTGACCTAGTCCAACCACCAAGGCCTGCCGTACTGGGATTGGATCAGAAGAAATAATTATCTTACTGATAATTGTAGCTGTCCTTTGTGATATTCTTTCTTGTAGAGAGGGCAAATATATATATATATATATATATATATATATATATATATATATATATATATATATATATATATATATATACATATTTATATATATATATATATATATATATATATTGTGACGATAATCTCCTTCAAGAGATTGAGCCTGCTCTTCCCTCCATAATTACGTCGTCGAAATTATATAAAACGACTATGGAAGACATGTCCAACAACAACAACAACACCAGCAAGGCTTGCCAGGGTGAGCAAAACGTATGCAGCCAGCCACCTGTTCGGACTCAAACCACCAAACTACATGTTGATCGCTGCCGGCTCCGCTGATTGGTCGCCGGTCTGGCTGCACCTGCACTCGCCCCCCCATACTACTTGATGTCTGGGGTCGCACCAACCTCAGACTCAGAATGTTCAGTGCTCTCGTTGTCACCACTCCTCCCAGCTAGACGCTAGCGTGTACTGAGAGAAGTGGTGGCTTAAAGCCAATATTCCAACACCTCCCATTTACTTTGTATTGCACTTCTTGTTATTTTGCCTTAACGTAACTTTTCATTGTGTCATTTAATTATTCTTATTATTTTGATTGATTTTATTATAAGAATTTGTTTGTGCATTTTATTCATGTTTTGATTTATTTAACGTAATTAAAATTTCATTGTTAAAGTTTACTTGTGTTTTGTGTGTCTTCTCCTTACCTTACCACAGACGAAGTTCCAGTTTTTTCTATTTTTTTTTATAACTATGTGACGAGGCCATACCCCTAGCCTTAAACAGCCGAACACCAACGCGTTACCGTCACAAGTTATATGGGGGCCTGTCCTAGGAGCTTCACTCAGGTACTGGTGCCAAGTGGTAATTTATGGTAAGCGTATTTAACTTTGTTAACGTAGCTTTACTATTTTTCATATTCAATTTCATTTTTTATAAGGTGCGGTGTATTGTGCATTACGAGAGTAACATATAGTGAAGGTGAGACAACTTTGGATTACGTGGTGACTGTAGGCCGCAGTCATACTCTTAATTGGTCATCTCTCCCTCCGTGTTATTACTCGTGTTTACCATCTATGTCCCTTGAATATTTCTCATTCTGACAGATCATCATATTGGTACCCTGGTACTGTGGTCTGCCCCGGGTCAAAAGTACCCAATCTTCTGCAATCTGACTGTAGGAGGACAAAGAGGGCCATAGTTCCTCTAGCTCGAACTTTAGTTGCTGAATTGGGACCTCAGCAGCAGTTCTCGTCACAAGTTGACACCTCGCACCCCTACACGTCAGTCAGAGATGATGATACATACAACGGTAGGGAATTAGCTTATTTTTTCAGAGCACAAAAGTTCGCTAATTCTGTAAGTATCATATTAAATTCAGTAGGAAAAACTTGCTTTATGTCCTATAGAGACTTGGCAAGGTATGCCTACATCCTTGGACTACCAATTTTACTTTTGAAGCATTTAACTGTTTCATTTATTTTCGAAACTTTGTTTCATTTGTTAGTAGGATTTTCTTGCCCTTATCCTCTTACATGAGTACCGGGTACAAGATTTCCTGCGCCCTTGATTTAATTTAATCATTTAATATCTTTCACTTAACGTTAATTGTTAAAGATCACACAGGATAGGTACCAGTTGCCACGTTGTCCTGTTTCTGACATTTCACTATTGAATATTCGTGTACCTTTATTTGCTAATTTCACCATGTTTCGTCTCCAAACTTTCCGTGCAAATCCAGCAGGTGAAATAGGGACTTTAAGTCGTGCCAAGAGGACTGAATTACAAACTCTTGCACATGAGTATCAACTAGAAGTTCCCTACCAAGCCAACCAAAATGACCTACACAACCTGTTGCTGGATTACTATTTAGAGCAAGGTAAGATAGACTCTGAAACTCATGAAACTTACTATATTGCAGATAAAACTGACTTGGCAACGATGAAACTCAAACTAGAGCTGGCCAAGATTGAACGCGAACAACAAGAACGAGCTGCTGCCATACGAAGGGAAGAACACGAACGCGAAGCTGCTTTGAGGAGGGAAGAACAAGAACGAGAAATCACCCTCAGAGAACGTGAAGCTGCTTTGAGGAGGGAAGAACACGAACGTGGACTCGCTCTCCAGGAACGTGAGGTTGCACTACTCCAGGAGCGGGAACGAGTACAGCTTGAAACCAAACGACGCGAGTTGGAGATGCAACGCGAACATGACAAGCAACAAGCAACTCTGGCTCTAGAGTGTCGTCAACGTGAAATCGCCTTGGAAACTTCCCACTTCACTCAACGCCAACAAGCTACTGCCAATCTTCCCGTCAGTTTTAATATATCACATGCAAGTAAGTTAATGCCATCCTTTGTAGAAGCAGAAGTTGATGTGTTTTTCACCACCTTTGAAACCCTTGCTAACCAACTCAGTTGGCCTGTCGACCAATGGGCCACACTTCTCAGAGTCCATCTTACAGGTAGAGCTGCAGTCACACTCAGTACTTTGGCGTCTGAGAATGACTACTACACTCTGAAACAAGCAGTGTTGGACGCCTACCTACTTTCCACTGAAAGTTATAGAAGGAAATTCCGTGACCACCTGAAGGCAAATACCACTACCTTCCTCGAGTTTGCTAACACGAAACGGAGGTATTTCATGAAATGGCTGGAAGCAGCACATGTCTCTACTTTTACAGAACTCGTCAACATGATGCTTGTTGAAGAATTCTTGAGACGTGTGCCGCCTCCTGTCCGCCTCTACTTAGCAGATAAAGAAGAAACCGACTACCTGAAGTGTGCTAAGTCGGCTGACACTTACAGCCTCATCCACCGGCTGACACCCGAACCATCCTCCAGTAAGAAGTCGTGGTACAGTTACGAGAAGGTGAGCCCCGATCAAGCTGGTTCACAACTGTACTGCAAGTATTGTAGACTCTATGGACATACCATAGACAAGTGTGGTAAGTCTCAATACAAGGGAACCACTGACCAACAAAGACCCAAACCAACTCCTCCTAAGTCCGGTAAGCCTGTGATGAATGTTGGTGTTGATGTTAATGATCTTTCTCTTTTCAGTAACCACCTGTATACTGGAACTGTCTCTGCCAACGGTTCAAATCCGGAGGGACGTTTCAAATTGAAGATCTTGAGGGACACAGCGGCTCTACAATCGATCATCTTGAAGTCGGCTGTGCCCAACATAGTCTACACCGGGGAAACAGTCTTCATCACTGACCTCACTGCTACCACTCCATACCCTCTCGCCAGAGTCCACCTGGATTGTCCCTACGTGAACGGGGAAGTCCAAGTCGCCGTCAGGGAAAAGCCTTTTCCCATGCCTGGAGTGCAACTTCTCCTAGGCAACGACTTGGCAGAAGACCTGCAACCGACCAACCTGATCGTCATGGACAAACCCCAGGTGTGTAACTCTGTGCCAATAAACCCTATTCTTGAGTATGTTCCAGCAGAGGTTCAAGAGAGTGATGAAGTTTCTCCTCCGGTTCTCGTGACCACCCGTGCACAAGCCGCACGTCCACAGCCAGCTGACGCTACTGCTACCGCTGTCCCTCAAGACCCTCAGAAACTACCCCCGCATCTGACCAAGTTGGAGTTCCGTAAGTTGCAGAGGGAAGATCTTACTTTAACACCATTGTTTTTCCAGGCTGAGACTCAACCCGACAGTATTCCTGGGTTCTTCCTAGAGAACGACTTGCTCTACCGCAGATATAGACCCAGTAAACTGAAGGAGGAGGACGATTGGGCCAACATCGAACAACTTGTGATTCCCACCAGCCTGCGGCCCACTATTCTACACCTGGCCCATGGAGCATTCTCCCACTACGGCTTCAACAAGACTTACCAGGGGATTCGTCAAGACTACTACTGGCCAGGTATGGTAAATAACGTCAAACAGTACGTAAAACAGTGTCATACATGTCAGATGGCAGGCAAACCGAACGTCTCCATTCCCAGAGCACCACTGATTCCCATACAGGTGCCTGCGGAACCTTTCCACAGACTCATAATAGACTGTGTTGGTCCTTTACCTCGGACCAGTTCAGGTAACGCCTACATCCTAACCATCCTGTGTCCTACCACCAGATTTCCCATAGCAGTTCCAGTGAAGAACATCACGGCTGCTACGGTTATAAAACATCTATTGAAGATCTTCACTCAATACGGATTTCCCAGGGAGATTCAAAGTGACTGTGGCACCAACTTCACCAGTGATCTCTTCAAAAGGACACTGGAGGAGTTCAACATCAAACAGGTATTGTCCAGCCCCTATCATCCTGCTTCACAGGGTTCTCTTGAACGTAGTCATCAGACCATCAAAGCACTCTTGAAAAAGTTTTGTAGTGAAACCTCAAAGGATTGGGATAAGCAGATTGACCTAATAATGTGTATTTTCAGAAGTCTCCCCAATGAGTCCCTAGGAGTATCTCCTTATGAGATGCTCTACGGCCGTAAGTGCCGTACTCCCCTTAAGGCTTTCAAAGACTCTCTCAGAGATGCCACCTTCAGTGAGCATCAGAATGTGCCCCAGTTTCTTCAAAACCTTCAACACATTCTAGAGAGAGTCCACCGCTTTGCCCATGATAATCTATTGAAAGCCCAGGTGAGAATGAAGACTCATTACGACCAGACCAGCAAAGTAAGAAAATTCAAGCCGGGAGACTTCGTCCTTGCCTATTTCCCTATCCCAGGTTCACCTTTACAAAACAAATTTTCAGGACCCTACTGCGTCAAAGAGTGCAGAAACAACAACACTTACGTCATAGAGACTCCAGATAGGCGGCGGAAGACCCAGCTGTGCCACGTCAACCTCCTGAAGCAATATAATGGTACTCCTCCCACTGTCTTGACTAACTATTCCACATTCACAGAACCCTACATCCACAGTGAGACCTTCCCAGCTTCTCCTCCCGAAAGCACTGACAAGGAGTCAGCGCTTTCTAATTCCGAAATCCTTAATGATCTTCCCAAATACTTTCAGGATAATCATAGTGCACCTCTCGTCAAGATCTTCAGAGAACATCAAGAGTTGTTCAGAGATGATCCCCAAGAGTGTAATGTTACCCAGCACGACATCCAACTGCTCCCCGACACCCGGCCGATTCGTCAACCCTTCTACCGAATCAGCCCGAGCAAGAAGGAAGTCATGCGTGCTGAGGTGCAATACCTCTTGGATCATGGACTGGCTACACCTTGTGAGTCCCCCTGGGCCTCACCCTGTATCTTGGTGCCCAAACCCCAAGGTAAGGTGCGGTTGTGCACTGACTATCGTAAACTGAACTCTGTCACTGTCAAGGATGCTTACCCGTTGCCAAGGATAGATGACATCCTTGATGCCATTGGTAGTGCCCAGTACTTGTCCCAAGTGGACTTGCTTAAGGGGTACTATCAAGTGTGTCTAACGGAGCGCGCTAAAGAGATATCTGCCTTCATCACTCCTTTTGGACTTTTCAGATATGAACGCCTTCCTTTCGGACTATGTAATGCCCCGGCCACCTTTCAAAGAGCTGTCAACCGTGTCATCCAGGGCTTGGATAACACATACGCCTACCAGGACGATATCGTCGTAGCCTCCAACTCCTGGAGTGAACATCTGCTCCAGCTGCGACGTCTGTTCTCAAAGCTCCTGACAGCCGGCCTCACCATCAACCTGGGCAAGTCCACTTTCGCGAAAGGTAAAGTGCGTTATCTGGGTCATGTTATTGGGAGTGGCAGCATAGCTCCGTTAGACTCACACACTCAAGCCATCCAACAGTATCCACAGCCTACCACCAGGAAGCAGCTCCTGCGCTTCCTTGGTCTTGCCTCTTACTACCGTAGGTTTGTGAGGAATTTCAGTACAGTCGCCACACCTCTAATTCTATTAACCAGTCCCAAGCAACGGTATAATTGGACCATACAGCAAACCGTTGCTTTTGAACAACTCAAATTCCTCCTCTGTTCTAACTCCACTTTCGCGAAAGATATCACCAAGCCTTTCGTCCTTCATGTCGACGCCAGTGGTACCGGCGTTGGTGGTGTCCTGATGCAACAACGAGGCGAGGAGGTTCTACCTGTCAGCTACTACAGCTACAAACTGAAACCACACCAGAGGAACTACAGCACTATTGAAAAGGAGCTACTATCCATCGTCCTGAACCTCCAACACTTCGCTCCGTACCTACAAGGCGCCAGGTCTACCACCATCTTCTCAGACCACAACCCTCTCCGCTTCCTACATCAAGCCCAATTCACCAACCAGCGTCTTCTACGATGGGCTCTGTATTTACAAGACTTCAACCTGGAGATCCGCTATATCAAGGGTTCTGACAACACCATAGCCGATGCCCTCTCCAGAGTTTATGAAGTAGAAGCGACTCCATCCATTACTCCACCACATAACGACGTACTTCTTCCAGAACCGCAGGCTTCGGGGGAGAGTTGTGACGATAATCTCCTTCAAGAGATTGAGCCTGCTCTTCCCTCCATAATTACGTCGTCGAAATTATATAAAACGACTATGGAAGACATGTCCAACAACAACAACAACACCAGCAAGGCTTGCCAGGGTGAGCAAAACGTATGCAGCCAGCCACCTGTTCGGACTCAAACCACCAAACTACATGTTGATCGCTGCCGGCTCCGCTGATTGGTCGCCGGTCTGGCTGCACCTGCACTCGCCCCCCCATACTACTTGATGTCTGGGGTCGCACCAACCTCAGACTCAGAATGTTCAGTGCTCTCGTTGTCACCACTCCTCCCAGCTAGACGCTAGCGTGTACTGAGAGAAGTGGTGGCTTAAAGCCAATATTCCAACACCTCCCATTTACTTTGTATTGCACTTCTTGTTATTTTGCCTTAACGTAACTTTTCATTGTGTCATTTAATTATTCTTATTATTTTGATTGATTTTATTATAAGAATTTGTTTGTGCATTTTATTCATGTTTTGATTTATTTAACGTAATTAAAATTTCATTGTTAAAGTTTACTTGTGTTTTGTGTGTCTTCTCCTTACCTTACCACAGACGAAGTTCCAGTTTTTTCTATTTTTTTTTATAACTATGTGACGAGGCCATACCCCTAGCCTTAAACAGCCGAACACCAACGCGTTACCGTCACAATATATATATATATATATATACATATTATATATATATATATATATATATATATATATATATATATATATATACATATTATATATATATATATATATATGGTGGAGCGATCACCCCAGTGATCGCTCCAGCCAACGGTGTGCTGCTATGGGCCCCTCTGGGCTCGAGTGCCATTGAGGTAATCCTCGAAGAAATGCTGAATGACCTAATGGGCCGTAATACTGAAAAATGCGATAAATGAAAACCGGTTTGATTTCAATCAAACTTTTTTGTCTAGTAGTATGTAAAATGTGGTTCAACTGGCCCAAGTCTCAGCATCGTAGCATAAATAGGAAGGGAGAAAAAAATATTGAATTATGTGTTGAAAATTTTCCAAAACGGTCAAAAATTAACATCAAACAAAAGTGTCAACTGAAATCATGTCTATGACTCTAAGCTATCACAATAGCATAACGTATTTTAATATTTAGTTTTATGCCAAAAAAAATATAAAAAATAAATTGAGATTTTTTTTCTCTCAATTTTTTTTTTCATATTTTTTATCAGCCGATTTGCATGAAACTTATAAACCTTACAGAACATAAGAATATCTGTAAGGATGCAAGTTTTGGAAGAAATTGGTTGAAGTCAACTTCAACCACAGGAGGCAGAATCTTTGATCTTATTTATTGTCCATTAACTTAAAATTACTACACAGCTTTCATTTTTTTTTCAATTTAAATGAAATTTACATCTTATATGTAGAGTTTACGTCTCTACAGACTATATTAAGCACTTTTTCTAGGTTCATTTATTGATTTTATACTTCATTTTCAAACATGAAATATTGGCATATATTTTGGGGGAACTTTGACTACCTGTATTAGTAAAACTAAACATATTTTGGATAATCCTTTCAAAACAAATCCTCTTTTATATGCTAATGTATTAGATGAGTGTCATAAAACGATTTAATTTGAAACATGTGGTTTGTGAAATATATTGAAAATGTGTAAAATTCGTTGGAAAAAAAAAATAATAATAACTCCCTTTCTATTTAGGGTGCGATACTGAAACATAGAACAGTTGCAGTCCTTCTTATAAACAACTAGTAAAAAATGTTTAGTTGACATTAAACAATAATTAAAAATCGTGTAATATGGCACCTAAGAAGGATGGAGGGAAGAATAGGGGCTTTGGAGGCTGACGATGCTTTGTACCTCCTCAAAAGGTGCCTGGCTTTGCCCACACTTACATATTTCCTAAGGTGTGCTCTCTCCTTCGACAGCCCAAAATTAACAAAATATGACGCACTCCTAAAGTCAACAACCATGCAAGTGTTAAACCTCTCCCTGCAAGATGACCAATGGAACCAAGCAACGGTCCTCGTTAGACTCGGGGGTATATTCGCAAGGTGACACAGTTAGCATTGCCGGCATTCTTATCCTCGACCAGTATTACAGGTCAATTAGTGAATGAGACACTGCCAGAATACCCAAGAGACTCCATTGGGATTTATGATCCAAAATTAGCGGATGGGACATTCTTATCAACTCTCAACCTCGACCAACCTTTCCAAACGACTGTAAACGTGCCAAATGGGATAGCCCAATAGTAGAGAACATTGCCACATCAATGTTGGAGGCAGCTTCTGGGAAGGATAAAGTGCGTCTCCTAGCTGTGCAAGCTCCCCATGCCAGGAGCTTCCTGTTGGCTGTTGCTAATTCCGCCTTAGGCACTCGTATGAATCATCGGGACCTAAATATTGGTGTTGCCCTTCGCCTTGCTGCCCCTTTCTCCACCGAACACTGGTGTATCTGCTGCTATGCGTCGGCAGACCAATACGGCAGCCTAGGTTTCATCTGGCATAAGTCACAAGGGAAGAGTGCCAGATATGAAACAGTGAATGACATCATCAAGAGAAGTTTGGCTACAGCTGGGTGTCCAGCACAAAGGGAACCTCAGTTGTGCAGACTGGATTTACACTGGTTTTAGTCCTGTTTTTATAACATTATCTTCGTGGTGGATATCGATACTCAGTATTCACTAGCCGTTTCCATGGCTAGTGGGCTAGTAGAGGTCCCATTCTTCAACTGCTCTTTTAATCATTGTAGTCGCTATGGAGGGAGACAGGATTGATTTATGAAGACTAAGCCACCCAAAGGGTGGCTTAGTCTTCATTGATTGTTGTTATTGTTTTAGATGTCTTTTCATTTCTGCTTCTGTTCTAACGCACTGGTTTTAGTCTTGTTTTAATAACATTATCTGTGTGGCGGATATAGATGCACAGTGTGTCCCAATCTTCAACAGCTTTTCTAACTATTATAGTCGCTGTGGATTTTGCATCTAATGCAGCTGCTCTCGTTGGATGAATGTTGAGTTTGCTGCGCAGGGTTCCAGTTGCTTCACATTCCAGGAAGTAATGCAATAGTGGCGCATCTGCATCTGTTCCACAGATATGACACTCCTTAACCATAGGGTTTATTACCTCCCAGCAGCACTAGTAACCAAGTCTGAGTCTATGTATGGCTACTGCAATGTCTTTGTATATCTTTTTGCTAGGCTTGAAAGAGTAGTACCCAGTGGCTTGTTTGTACCACATCGCAGTGGATATTCCTTCCGCTACTTTGGCTCTGTGGCAACGTTTGATAGTTGGGAGTATTTTCTTCTTGATTTGCTCCTTAATCTGAGAAAAACTTGGAGATATTTTAATCTGATCAACAGGTAGAGCAGTGGAAGTTTGCCTTTTTATTACCATCAATGCCAATATGACTTCGTATCCAATTTAGGGTGATTGACAGCCCTAGATTCTGTGCTTCTTTTCCTATGTAGGATTTCTGTAATGAGTTGGATATTATCTCTGTGCTGGTTGGATAACAATGACTGAAGCGAGGGAGGGAATTATCAGGAGAAAGTGTCAAGCCATTACGACTATATAGCACTTGGAAGAGGTCAGGATAAGGATTTGGGATGGAACAGGGAAAAAAGGAATAGTGCCCAACCACTTGGGCAGTCGGGCATTGAACGCCGACATGCATGTAGTGAGACCGTCGCTCTACAGTTCTGCCCAAGTGGTTGGGCAACAATGCCTGGAGCGAAGATTTAAGAGTCGGTAGGAATGATGACATCATGTAAATTATTCTCAATTGCATAATTTATGGCCACTTTCAAGACATTTTCCACGGTAAACTATTATTTTTTCTCTCTAGTACCAAGCATGGTGAACATGTCAGTGAAAAAGGTTTATAGGTGCAATTCTGCATATCCTCTTAAATAACCATACATATAACATTAGTTGTCTTACAGATATGTGATCATTCTTTTTTGCTTGTTTCAAATACATTAATGTTCAGAACAATTTATTCCTAAATAGTTGAACATATTTAATGTTCAGAACAATTTATTCCTAAATAGTTGAACATATTTAATGTTCAGAACAATTTATTCCTAAATAGTTGAACATATTTAATGTTCAGAACAATTTATTCCTAAATAGTTGAACATATTTAATGTTCAGAACAATTTATTCCTAAATAGTTGAACATATTTAATGTTCAGAACAATTTATTCCTAAATAGTTGAACACATAAAATTTGCTTTGAGTCAAACAATTGTGAGTTCATTTATTTCATGATATGTCACCGTCATTGTAGACTATCGTATGAGGTTATCAATAAACAACCTTGTTTTGTATCTAATGGAAGGCTTTTCCAATTCAACAGCTTTTGAAACATTTATGTTCTCGATTTTCTTGATTACCTTCTGTACTGAATCTTTTACTATGGTAATAATGTTACTAGGAACCTATACAAATAATATTGTCGGCTAAGTACTCACGGAGGTGTGGAGGTGTAGAGGGGCAGCCAGGCAGTGAGGGAGTGTTGTAAGCTCGCATTACATGGAAGTCAGGTCTGCTGCTCACCATCACACACACCATCACTATCAGTGTAGTTATCAACAGGTATGCTACAGCTGTCTTTTTTACCACTTTACGTGCCGAATAACCACCAAGCCACGTCATAACTTGGCCTGTACATTGCCTGCTGATCCTAGGATAGCTATGATTGGAAGACTGGTCTGGCGAATCATTGATGTTCACCATGATGAGTATACTGACACTGGTCAGTGTTGGCGTCGATCAGATGTCACACAAAGTCTGACTTGCGTGGTTTTCTCTTCTTCCAGACACGATCACCTCTAACAAGGGGAAGAAATAACGGTGTGCGAACAAAGTCTGCTTTTGTAACAACATAAGTTTGTATACATTCTTTATAAATGTATATATGTGTGAAACAGGATGTCTGACAGTACGAGGAAGGCGGCCAGACACATGGGACCTAACCCACTTTTCATACATATAACATCGAGAATCTGACTGTATAAGCCAGTTGTGGTAGGCCTGAGTACCGTACCTTAAGAAATATCTGCATCATAAGTGGCCCCCTCCCCAATCCTGTCAATTTTCATTAAGCCTGAAATAAAATTGGGCAAGTTTTTCATATATATATATATATATATATATATATATATATATATATATATATATATATATATATATATATATATATATATATATATATATATATATATATGTATATATATATATATATATATATATATATATATATATATATATATATATATGTATATATATATATATATATATATATATATATATATATATATATATATATATATATATATATGTATATATATATATATATATATATATATATATATATATATATATATATATATATATATATATATATATATATGTATATATATATTCCCTGTTTATGTATTTGATGTATTTCTATTTTCTTCTTTCCTGAATTTTTCTATATTGCCTCTTTGTCAGTAGTTTCGGAGGCCTGGTGGTGTTTTGTACTATTCTGCACCTGTGTTTGTATTCGTGTGCCTATGTTTTATGTTATTTATCTCTTGTGCTATTTATCTGTATCGGTTCTGTTTTATGTGGTCGTTCCCGTGCCCGTTTTAGGGTTTTCCCTTTTTGTTCTTCTGTCCTGTGTTTATGTACTTGTTTTCTTCATGCTGTACCTTGTGTAATTTTTTATAAAAATAAAAAATAAAAAATAAAATATGAATACTGGAACACTTGATGATATATTGGATTTGTACCAAAGATTGTCCATGTACTGTATCAACTATACAACGTATGTATGTGATGTAACTATATAACCTGAGCTGGAGTCGGCCACCAGAGAACGCCGTGTGTGAGTGTGGGCTGCAAGCGCTCCCTCAGTCTTGACACAACTTTGGTGGACTCTGCACTGGGGGTGCAGTCCTCTGGCTGTTAGGGGTTGGCGCGATGGGGCCCCCCTTCCCCCTATTCGCCGTTCAGAGACCATTGGTCTTGAGTTCACGGAGCAGGCGTCGTACCTCGCTGTTGAGGTTATTCTCATCGATATGCTCCGTGTTCGTGTGGAGGATGTGTTTGGTGCTTTTAACGACTCGCTGTGCACTTGTCAAGTTCCACTCCCCGGATGTGTTTGATGACTTCGTGACCCGTTATGATGGGCGCTCGTTTGCCCTCCCTGGCGACGTGGGTACTGTTTCTATCTCCGACCCCTGTTGCTCTCTGACATATATGGCGTTACGTAGTGTTCCCTTCGAGTTCAAGGAGGCCCTGCTAGGGTGGT
Organism: Procambarus clarkii; assembly: GCF_040958095.1. Lineage (NCBI taxonomy): Eukaryota > Metazoa > Arthropoda > Malacostraca > Decapoda > Cambaridae > Procambarus > Procambarus clarkii. The sequence goes on along the minus strand of NC_091151.1, from coordinate 20,430,993 downwards.
ACTTTGAGAAATTTGGCGCTGTAGTTTCCCACCGGTTGAATTTTGGCTCTTCCGGAAGGTGGCGTAGGGTCTCTTGTGGTACCAGGAATCTTGTCCTCCATCTGTCGGCAGCGGTATTGTCGCCTCTCCTGTCTCCGCCCTCCTCTTCCGTGTTTCCTGCTTCTTCGGCGGCGGTATTACCATTTCAGCAGTCTCTGCCTTCTTCTTCCGTGCCTCCGGTTGTGTCGGCGGCGGTGTTCCCGCCTCTGCAGTCTTCACCCTCTTCTACGGTGTCTCCTGCTTCGTCGGTGGTGGTATTGCCGTCTCTTCCACTTCTTCCGTCGTCTTCGTCGTCCTCTGTCCAGGGGCAGCCAGGTCCGCCCGAGTGTCCGCCTTATATAGTGGTTCCGACGTACATGAAACGGCCGTGGTGTTGGGGGATGTTTACCCAACCAAACAGGAGTGGAAAGTTTGGAATGCTTATTGTCGGAAGTATCTGGAAGCGCTTTAGCCTGAGAAACATAATGAATATTGATGTCTTTGTTTTGCAGTGTTTGTTTGTGGTTGTGTGTGCACTTCTGTGGTGGGTGGTTGTGTGGGTGTGTAGTTGGTAAGATTGTTCCCGGTTCCTGTGTGTTCTGGTTTTGTGTTTCTTTGCTTTGTTTTGTGTGTGGCCCTTCAGGCTTGTTTTTCCATTATATGTTATTTAATTTTTTACTTCCTTTTTTCTGATCTGTAATTATGTCTTTGTATACAGGTTGTATGGTGATGGTTATTTATGTATGTCGAGGTCATTATGTATCTGTTCTGTACTGCTGGTTGTGGTAATGTACTTACGACTCTGTGCATGTGTTTTGCGCGGTTGGTTGTGTTGATCTCCTGCTGTATTTGGGTGTGTGGTTTGTGGTGCTGGTTGGTTTTTGTCTGTGTGTACTTACGGCTTTAGTGTCCGTTTCGGGTTTATATATATTCTTTGTATTTTTTCTTGTGTTTGTTTCCTTGTTATGTGTATCCTGTTTGTTCTCATGTTTCTCTGTTCTGTGTGTCCTGTTTATTTTTGTTTGTTTCCTTTGGTCATTGCCTATTTTGTTCTTTGCTATTATGTACTTACTTTTATAAATAAAATATATATATATATAACTTGAGCTTGTAAAAGCACCTTCAGAGGTTAAGTGCTTAATAACACACTAGTTTCTCTATAAGCTACCTTACCCTCTCAGAGTAGGAGATCCATAAATGTGTGTGTATATGTATATGCGTGTATATGTATATGTGTGCATATGTATATGTATGTGTATAAAGTATATGTGGAAGCTGATCAGAATTACATTTCACCTTTGTAAATGCACATTAATGATACTATGTATTGAACACATCGACCACTTTATGTAGAGTAGACGTAACTCTGTGTATCTATGTATTTATGTCTGTAAGTTAGATTAGCACTTTAAAAGCATTACAATCACCTTATGTGTTTGATTGTTCAATAAATCCCTGAACTATATGTTAAACAGAACTCTCACCCTGTCCATGGAGGACAGAAAAAAATGTATATTTGCTGGTTAGCATTGTAAATGTGTAGCCACGTCTGTGGTAGAAAATAATAATAAATAAATAGGAGCGATGGCCTAAATGTATGTGTTAATTGGTATACTTAGCTATTACACATATTTTACTTTTTTAATTATTCATTATAAAGTAAATTTTATATTTGTGACTAAGAATCATTTCACTACAGGTGTAACAATTTGCAATCTGTTTATTAGACTGACTTGTGGTTACGTGCCCCTTCCCCGCTCAGCTCGTTGTTGCCGTGTGGGGGCTTAGTGGGCGGCTGCCGGAGTGTGATGCTCCTTAGGACAGTCCTCTGTCCTTTTCTAGCCTTGTGCTCCTGCTGCCGTCCTTCTCTTTACTTAGATTTCACGTGGCAGGTTCTTGATGACCTCCATGGAAGTGATCATTTCCCCATCCTTGTTTCCTTTTTCTCTTTTCGCCCTTCCCTCTCTTTCCCTAGGTGGCAGTTTGCTAAGGTGGACTGGACCCTATTTACCCTCAGTGCTACTCTCTCTGACCTCTCCCTTCTGCATCTCTCTCGCGCTCTCCTCCTTTTTCATGACACTGTCTTCAACGCTGTCCTCCGCTCTATCCCTCGCTCTTCCTCTCGGGGTCCACGGAAGTGCGTTCCCTGGTGGAATGCGGACTGTGCTCAGGCTGTCCGCTGTAAGCGTGCAGCCTGGAAGAGGCACCACCGTAGGCAGACGACCGATTCTTTTCTTTTCTTTCGGAAAGCGAGTGCGGTGGCCCGTAGGGCCATCCGTACGGCTAAACGTGAATGTTGGGCATCTTATGTCTCAACAATTACGTCCGAAACTCCTCTGGCCCAGACCTGGAAGCGTATCCGCAAGATAGCGGGTAAATTCGTTCCCGATGTTTCACCGGTCCTTCACCTCCATGATACTCTTGTGGTGGACCCGTTGCAGGTCGCTTCCGTACTGGGTTCCCACTTTTCTTCTGTTAGCTCTGATCTTCATCTTCCTCAATCTTTTCTTCTTCGTAAACCTGTCCTTGAGTCTCGTCCTTTAGATTTCTGCACTTGTCTTCAACTTCCCTATAATGATCCCTTCTCTCTCTCTGAACTTCGTTCTGCCCTGGCCCTCTGCGGTTCTACAGCGGCTGGCTCCGATGGTATTCATTATGAGATGCTTCGTCATCTCCCTCCGTGCACGTCTCAGTATTTACTGAGTCTGTATAATCGGATCTGGGAGTCGTCGTCAGTCCCTGAGGACTGGCTCGATGCCGTTGTCCTCCCTGTTCGCAAACCGGGGTCTCTGGGTACTTCCCCTAAGGACTTTCGCCCTATTGCTCTCACAAGTTGTGTCTGCAAACTCTTTGAACGTATGGTTAACGTTCGTCTGATGTGGTTCCTGGAACACCATCACCTCCTCTCCCCTTCTCAATTTGGTTTCCGCAAGTGCCGCAGCACGACAGATGTCCTGGTGAACTTGGAGGTCTATATTCGTACTGCTTTTGCTGCGAAGACCTCCGTTGTTGCCGTCCTTTTTGACCTGGAAAAGGCTTACGACACCACTTGGCGATATCATATTCTATCTCAACTTCATTCTTTTGGCCTTCGTGGTCATCTCCCTCTCTTTCTCCGCAGCTTCCTCTCTCGTCGTTCCTTTCGGGTGCGCCTTGGTACCGCGCTCTCTGCCTCTTTTCAGCAATACGAAGGTGTGCCCCAGGGTAGTGTTCTGAGCACTACTCTTTTTCTGGTTGCCCTCAATGATCTTCTTTCCTCTCTTCCTTCTGGTGTCTTCTCCGCTCTCTATGTCGATGATCTTACCCTTTGCTGTCAGGGTGATGATTCGCCTCTCCTTCAGCGCCGGCTTCAACTTGCAATTGATGCCGTGTCGTCTTGGGCCACTGATCATGGCTTCAAGTTCTCTACTTCTAAGATTTGTGCCATGACTTTTACGCGGAAACGGGTTGTTCTTCGTCCCTCTTTGTCACTTTATGGTCATCCCCTTGAATACAAAGATTCCGCGAAGCTTTTGGGGTTATTCCTTGACACTCGTTTGTCTTGTTCTCCCCATATCTCTTACCTCCGTGTTGAGTGCTCTAAGGCCCTTACCCTCCTTCGGGTCTTGTCCCATACTTCTTGGGGGGCAGATAGGCGCACTCTCCTTGCTTTACATTCCTCTCTTGTCCTGTCTAAGCTCGATTATGGTTGCCCTGCTTACTCGTCTGCTTCTCCTTCTACTCTTCGCCGTCTTGATGCTTTGCACCATACTGGGTTGCGCCTCAGTTCTGGTGCCTTTCGTTCGACTCCCGTCCTTAGCTTGTATGTTGACACTGGCTTCCTGTCTCTCCAGGACCGCCGTGAACGCTACTGTCTTCGCTTTCTTGCGCGTTCCTTACAACATCCTTCCTCTCGCCTCTGTCGTGCTTTAACTTTTACCCCTCCTGCGGTTCCTGTTCCTCTTCACCACCTCCCTCTTTCTGTCTGGTTATCTCGCCTCCAGGATTCTCTTTCCGTTCGTATTTCTAATGTTTCTCCTCATGTTGTTCCTTCTTTGCCCCCGTGGAGAGTCCCTCTTCCGCGGTTTTGTACTTCCTTGACCCGTATCACTAAAGCTTTTACCCCTTCTACGGTTCTAAAACGCCTTTTCCTTGAGCACTTTTCTTCTCACTCCCGCTCCGTTTCTGTCTTCACCGATGGGTCTAAGTTGGCGGACGGTGTTGGCTACTCTGATGTTTTTCCTGATCGCACTTATATGCGTCGCTTACCTCCGGAGACTTAGCATCTTCACAGTGGAACTTTATGCTATTCTCTATGCTCTTCGTCTCCTGCTTTCTCGTTGTCAGTCTTCCTTTGTATTGTTGTTGACTCTCGTAGTGCCCTCATGGCTCTCGGGTCCTTTAATCCGGTCCATCCAGTAGTTGTCGAGATCCAGCATTGGCTGTTTCTTGTTCACAGCAAATTTAAGTCGGTTGAGTTTTGTTGGGTTCCCAGCCATATTGGTGTGTCTTTAAATGAGCGTGCAGATGCTGCCGCCAAGGAAGCTGTCCGGTCTTGTCCCATCTCTTGTAAAGGCATTCCGTATTCCGACTTTTACCCGGTTATCCATTCCTCAGTCCTTACCCGTTGGCAGGCTTCTTGGTTGTCTGTTACTGGTAACAAGCTACATACTCTTAAATTTTGTGTTTCCTCGTGGCCATCCTTCTTCCACCGTAACCGGCGGTGGGAAACAGCTCTGGCGAGGTTGCGTATTGGCCATACTCGCTTAACCCATGGTCACTTGATGGAGCGCCGCCCTGCTCCTTATTGTCCAAGTTGCATTGTCCCTCTTACGGTCGTGCATGTCCTTGAATGTCCTGACTTCCAGGACGAGCGTGTGTCTTGCTTTCCGACCGCCCCTCGCGGTCACCTGTCCCTCAATAGAATTCTTGGTGACTCGGATACTTTTGATATCGTTCGCCTTATGCGTTTTTGTTCTCGTATTGGCATCCTTGGTGATATTTAGCGCTCTCTGATTATTTTGCGCATTTGATGGTGCTACATAGCCTTCCCGGTTTGGTGCCTTCTTTTGATAATTACTTACTTGTGGTTACGTGATGTTTTATATGCAAATTCTTGCTCATAATGGTTAATCTGCTAAACTGTTGCTCTACCATGTTTGCCCATACTGTTCTTGTCCCAGCTGAAGTGACTTATTCAGGCTAATCACCCTCTCGGGTACTTATCTTGTACTTTGGTTTGTCTCAAAACTAAACAGTTGCATTTTGCATTACAAGATTGGAAGAAAGTATTGGACCAAATTTCTATTAGCATCACAGCTTTGTTGTAGGTTCGGGACTCGTACATAAAGCCTTGTCACAGCGTTGACATTCGTGATTCAGTGCTTAGGTAGGAAGTTTGCTATTCTTTCACAGAGCACAAGGAATGATAAATTCTGCAGTTGTTCTCCGAAACTCCAGTAGGAAACCTCTTGCCCTTATCCTCAACAGTAGAGACAATTTACTAGAGTACCGGGTCAAGACATCCCTACACGTTCCTCTTAATTTTACTACCTCGAAACATTAATTTATTTTGATTCATCAATTCCTTACTGATGTCAATCGAGTTAGTTTAATTTCATTTTATAATATTAGGTACAGTAATTTATCTTGTGCATTTATGCCTTATATTGTCTTCCATGATAATTACAGTGTTGCCAGTTCATTAACAGTCACTCACAAGCATGTTGCCACATCGCTTATAAGTCAGTCTGGTATATATCGCTTATTGTTTTGCCTACAGGATACGAGCGAATTCTTCCACTACTTCTTATTTGTATTTGTTTTATATTTACCATGTTTTACTTAGCAGCATTTCGTGTCAACCCAGAGGAGGAACTTCCTAGTTTAGTGCGTGCCACCAGAGTAGAGTTGTTAGACATTAAGCTCAGAGTATCACCTCACTGTGCCTCTTGGCACCACTGGAGTAGACATTTATAATCTGATTCTCGATTATTTAGCAGACAATGATATCATCACTTACGACCACTTAGAACAATATCAAGATGCAGACAAATCTTCCCTAGCTCATACGAAAATGAACAATTAGAGGCACGATTAGAAGCAGCCGCCGACGAAAGAATACGGGAAATGAGAGAACAGGAAGCTGAACTAGAACAACAACATGAACGAGAAAACAGATCTTAGCGTTAGAAATTGAGCTACAACAACGAAAAGAACATAAACTGAAATAACAGTTTGGGTAGAATGAGAGAAGGCCGCCACCACTCTAGATACCGACGTTAGGAGATGGAACTCGTTTTGGGCCGGGATAAACTTTTCTGCAGCTTTCTCGCACTTCTGGGTGACGTAGTCCATCATATATTGTACAGTCTTTTTTTCTGCGTTTTGTTTCCTATGGTATTTCCATTAGGAAGTTCCTCGTCTCGTCATACTTTCCTCTTCAGTAATTTAGCTTTTCCTTTCAGATCGCTTCCTTCGATAGGTTATCCCTACCTCCACCAGATACTCAAATGTCAATACACTGTTATTTCTCATTCCCATGGGTGCTTCATATTTGACTTCCCTTATTTTTTACTCATTCAAGGTGAATATCAGGTCGAGTCTAACTGGTTCATCATTGCCTCTCAATCTTGTGGATTCCTTGATATGTTGGCTCAGAAAGTTTCTTGTTGCCACTTCAAGAGTTTAGCTCTTATTATATCTCCATCTCCATGTGGTTTCCCTATTCTCCCAGTCTATCTTTCTATGGTTGAAGTCGACCATGATTAAGGTCTAAATCCATTCCTGCAGTCAACTGAAGCTGCTCTTTCTATTATAATAATGGTTGCCATTTTGTTCCTATCGAACTCCTGTCTGGGTCTATGTCATTTAGTGCAGGATTGTAAATGACTGCCACTATTATCGTAGGTCCACCCATTGCCATAGTTCCTGTTATGAAGTTTCTGAATCCTTTACAACCCGGAATTTACACCTCTAAAAAATTCTAGTCATTCCTTATCAGTAGGGCCACTCCTCCTTCTCCTGCTCTCCCTTCCTTCTCTTTCCTTACTATATAGTAGTCGAGCAGAAACACTATATTTGTTATGATTCCAATTTTGTTTCTGTGAGTCCTATTACATCTTGGTTTTCTTCCTGTGCCCTTTCGGCCAGTTCACTTGCTTCGTTAGTAATCCCGTCGATGTTTGAGTCCATTACCTTGAAGCTTATTTCATATATCCATTATCACACACACTCTCTACTGGTGTAGCAAGCTGTTCCATTGGCAGGGCTACTTGGGTAGGCTCATCCTCCTGTGGGGTAGTTACCAGAGGTTTGTAGGGAGGTTGGGTGCAGGATGGAGGGCTTAGATCTTGTCTGGGCCTGCTTAGGATAAGAAGTCCAAGGGGTAAGGGAAGGGGGACAGAGAGTTCTCAGGGTGAGGGCTTGCTCTAATGTGGGGTTGTTACCAGATGTTTGGGGGGAGGTAGTTTGGGAGATAGAGGGCTTAGATCTTGCCTGTGCCTGCTTCAGGCAGGAAGAAGAGCAGGGGATGGGGAGACAGGGGGGCACGGGGTGAGGGAGAATTTGGGAAGTATGGTGGGCATTGTGTAAGGGAAAGGAAGGGGATTTGGTTTAGGGTGTTGAGGACTCTTATTGCATGGCAGGTGGGGGTGTTGCAGTACTTTCTGGGGTTCCTGAATTGTTGGTGTAGGGTTCCCCACTCCCCTCTGGGATTGTTGGGTTGGAGGCTGTGGTTCCCAGGCTTCCTTCACCTTTTCCTTCCTGCCTGCATAGTCTCGTTCCTTTTCATGTCCTGCTGAAGGAATACCTCTCTGTATTCCCTTAAATATTGCAGTTTGCTCTTCTTTATTATAATGTCTTTTTGGTGGCCTCGTTCCTGAATACTACCTTTATCAATCGATTTTTGTCTTTGTTGTTCTGGCCTAGCCTGAAAACTTTTTCTATTGTATTGCTCAGCCTCTTCTGTTTGTATCTCCTTCGGAATCCCTGACACTACAGCTTTATCATTAGTCCATCACTCATCCTGCACTGGAACCTCCTTGTTCCCTAATACCTACCATGACTACAGCTCTTTATCTTTCCATTAGCTGACTCATGCATCTTGCTGCCTCATGTGAAGTTACTGCTTTCATTACAACTTCCATGACTGTGGACATGGCTGCTGGGTTTTCCTCAGCATTTAAGGAATGATGGCACCCATTGTAGAGGTCCCTGCCATTGAGTTTGAGGAAAACGTTTCCGTGTCATCTGTCCTTCTCTTCCTTATTTTAATGATCTGCCTAAGACTCATAAACCTGGTGTTCCTCTTCGTCCTATCATCTCTTCACGGGGCTGTGTCAGCTATCCTCTTGCCTCCTGGCTCGCTAAAACCCTGACGCCTTTCCTTGACACTTTTTCCCCTTCCCACCTTCATCACTCTCAGGACTTCATAGAAAGACTGCGCCTGCAACCCTCTTGTAAGATGCTTAGTCTTGATGTCGACTCTCTGTTCACTAATGTTCCGCTCGATGACGTTCTCTCTTTCCTTAGACAGAAGGCGTCTGAGGGCCTTCTTCCTCTCCCGCTTCCCACTGACGTTTTCCTCGATGTGGGGGTTTTCTTTTTTGCTTTCACGACTGCAATGCGTACGTCGCCAATGTACATGTGGCAGACGCTTCACGAAACGGTCGGAATTAGCAGAATAGAAAATACGAGAGCAACCGTACAGGGCCTGGGAGCAAGGTCGAGTTAGAGCCCTTGAGGGGTCTCTTCTCAGACTAGCCTCACCTGGTCCTGCTCCACGTTGATCGTTGGAATCTCCTCAATGATTTATCACTTTAAGGGACTCCTAGGGTCCTCATCACATTTATAGTTTAGTGAATTAGGCAACTCGGTGTTGAAGACACCTAGAGCTGAAGGCTTGAGTAACGTTGGCAGTATTCAGAAGTGGTTCAACGGAAACACCGCATAAAGCTTAACAGTAGTTTATTTACTAACTTAACCACTAGTACACAGGGTGCTTGATTTACTTTAGATGGGCGTCAGCAAAGCTATGGTTGTATTAGCGAGACTCTTGACGTCTGGCTAATCGACTCGTATCCACTGTTGACGAAACACCTAACTTAACACAGTTGACAGCCAATCATTAACATGGCAACCTAACTGCCAGTATGCAAGGGGATCACAAGAGTTCCAACCGGATACTCGGTAATGATGATATGCAATAAATCACAAATACACTGTCAATGGGACAGGCAATAACATGCACAATAATAATGTCACACAATAACTAAATGTGTGGTGTATGTAAAGTTCACATTGAAATGAATTGACGAGTGAAATGCCGTGATACTACACAGATAACACGCATACACCGTCGATTCACCAATAACCTGTGACAGGTATGAGAAGGTGAAAACTGTGGTTGATACCTCAGATCAACACAGACAAAATAAAACAATGACAAGATCTTGTACTTACAGATAAGGTACCTTTCCTTACTCACTCACTCACTCAGGCACATTTATGCAAGAACTCGTAGGTGCCCTGATAGCTGGTTTCGCTCGTAGACACGGAGGGTACTCGCAATAGGGCATACAGACACACGCACACACTCTTGGCACTAACGGTGAGTAAGGGTAGTGACGTCACGTGGTACAGTGAGGGCGGCGGCGGCTGGTGGCTGCAGGTTATATGGTACCATGCACTACACTGTACACTGTGGTACAGGTACATTGTGGTAAAGTCACACACAGATTACTTAGGCGGTGGCACTGCCTTAGTTCACTCTAAGTCACTCACAACGATCTTTGTCAAAAGGGGTTACCTGATACCAGTCTGTTTCGCTCTGGAGATTTGTCACTTTAGGCTTCTGAACAATATATTCACACTCATGATTCTGGGCGAGTGTGTGGTATATCGCAAAGACGCTGAGTTAACTTGACGGTGAGGAATGGACGGTGTTCAGTTTATTTGGCCGAATAGACAGAACAGCTACACGTCCTCTATGCAATAGTTCCCTCACGAGAATACTCTACAAGGGCTGCCGGGCATCTCGTGGCACACAACACAAAAAGAGTTACAATTTGACCAATAGCATTGCAGCAAATGAGCAGGAACCAGTCATAATGACCGTTCGATGATCAGTAGCAGGAGTGACGTCATGAACATGTCACGACCACATCATAGCTGTTATTCTCCAATGCGCCTGTTGAGGTTGACCTCAGGGTCACACTGTCGCTTCACAGGCGTCCCCTCTACTCTTCTCACAATCCGCACCGGCCAATGTACTCACTGACCCTTGGTGGCAAGTATGCTTAACTCCCTGTATCTACTTCCTGCCTGGACATACGGCGGCCTCCGTATTATAAAAGTGTTCCTGGTTAAGTGGGCATTCTGGAGATACCCAACATGCCAGGTCACTATCCAGGATTAAGAGAGATAGGCTTATGCACAAGATCAGTGCATTGTGCACTGCAATGAACCATTCAAATCAACTGTGGGAGACTCTTGAGAAACCATATTCTCACACTCGAACTCATTAGACTCTGTGTTGACTCTAACTCTTTTTCTTTCAACAGTAATTATTACACTAAAACTTTCGGTGTCGCTATGGGTTCCCCTCTCTCCCCTGTTCTTGCTAATTTCTACATGGAATACTTCGAAACTGTTCTTCTTCCTTCTATTAATACTCGTCCCTCTCTCTGGCTTCGCTATGTTGATGACATTTTTGCTTTATGGCCTCATGACCTTAGTCTTTTCCAGCCTTTCCTCTCCTCTCTTAACAATCTGGCTCCTTCTATCCATTTCAATGTTGAGTGGGAATCTAATTCCCTCCTTCCCTTTCTTGACGTTCACGTTCACAGCTCTGTGTCCGGGTTCTCTTTCTCTGTCTACCGCAAACCCATGCATAGTAGCATGTACATTCACTTCTTTTCCTACCATCCTCCTTCTGTTAAGAAAAGTGTCCTCGTCTCTCTCTTCCCCGCGCTCTACGCATCAGCGACACTCAGTTTCTGGATTCTGAAATTGCCTTTATCTACAAATCATTCTCTCGCCTTGATTACCCTTTGCATTTCATCAACTCCCAGCAAACACAAATCATCTAGAAAACGTTCGTCTATCTTTTCCCATAGGTGTGGGAATGATTTGCATTGAGAATGGTGCAGGAGAGCCTTTGAGAAACATTTAATCAAAAAATCCAAACACAAAGGTTTTATAATAAAATGTTTTTCTACAACTATTTTGTTCCTAATGTATTACAAATAGTTTTTACATGTTTAAATATAAAATTTATGGTGTTTTTTGTAAAATTCATTAATAAATTGTGAATGATATTTATTGGCTCAGTGAAACGTTCAAAATCCATTTAGTTATAATATGATCAGAAAAAAGTAGTTGTCCAAATTTTCTAAAAATCGCTCTTTTTAACACAATTTGACTCCTTATGCATTCCACTAAACACTAATATCATGTTTAAATATATAATTTATGTATTATTCCCTAAGATAATTTATATAAATTATAAAAGTTGCTGGAAAGTGGTGTGAAAGAATCTGAAAACGTTTTGTTGTCTTATATTGGCGTGTTCTTATTAACTAGAGTGAGTAAGAGTGAGCGAGAGTGGGTAAGAGTGAGTAAGAGTGACTGAAGGTGAGTGAGAGTGCCAGAGAGTGTGTAAGTGTGAGTAAGAGTAAGTAAAAGTAAGAGTGACTGAGAGTGAGTGAGAGTAAGAGTGAGTATGAGAGTAAGAGTGATTGAGAATGAGAGTAAGAGTGATTGAGAGTTAGAGTGAGAGTAGGAGTGATTGAGAGTAAGAGTGATTGAGAGTAAGAGTGATTGAGAGTAAGAGTGAGTAAGAGTAAGAATGAGAGTAAGAGTAAGAATGAGAGTAAGAGTGATTGAGAGTAAGAGTGATTGGGAGTAAGAGTAAGAGTAATTGAGAGTGAGTGAGAGTAAGAGTGATTGAGAGTAAGAGTATGAGAGTAAGAGTGAGAGAGTGAGTATGAATGGGTAAGGGTGACTGAGAGTGAGTAAGAGTGACAGAGTAAGAGTGACTGAGAGTAAGAGTGAGTATGAGAGTGAGTAAGAGTGAGTATGAGAGTGAGTAAGAGTAAGGATGACTGAGAGTGAGTAATAGTGCGTAAGAGTGATTGAGAGTAAGAGTGAGAGTGAGTTAAGAGTGTGAGGTGTGAGAGGGTAGCTGGCCAGGGAGGCAGGATGTGTGGTCACAGATAGGCCTAGGCCTCGTGATCTCTAATGTTGGTTTTTATATATATGTTGGATTTTTTGTCCTGTTTCAAATTATAATTATTTAGCAGGAATGTAATAAGATATTGCACAGTATTAATGTGACAATAATATATGCATTATTTCCTTGATAATCAAACTTGTTGTTCAAAGATAATATACAATCTTTGAAGGAAACATTTTGAGAGCGCGAACTGGCAACACTGGGCTGGTGGAGAGAGACATATGGTTAGTTGTGCCCAGACCTTCAGTGGTGAAGGGTGTGTCCCAGCTGGCCGCCACCCGCCGCCACCGCCGCCACCACCCACCCCCACCACCGCCGCCACCACCCACCACCACCACCAACCGCCACCACCCACCACCACCGCCACCACCGCCACCACCAGCCACCACCAGCCACCACCCACCACAACCAGCCGCCACCAGCCGCCACCCGCCGCCACGCCACCGCCACCAGCCGCCACCCACCACCGCCGGCCGCCACCGCTACCACCCATCACCACCAGCCGCCACCCGCCACCACCAGCCACCACCACAGCCGCCGCCACCACCACCCACCACCACTACCCATCACCGCCACCACCACCACCCAACACAGCCGCCACCACCCATCACCGCCGCCACCACCACCCACCACCACCGCCACCACCCACCACAGCCGCCACCACCACCCACCACCGCCGCCACCACCAGCCGCCACCACCAGCTGCCACCACCAGCCACCACCGCACGCCACCGCCCGCCGCCATCACCGCCACCAGCCACCACCACCAGCCGCCACTGCCCACCACCAGCTGCCACCACCACCACCACCAGCCGCCACCACCGCCCGCCATCAGCCGCCACCGCCCGTTGCCACAGTCGCCACCGCCAGCCGCCACCAGCTGCCACCGCCACCACCAGCCGCCACCACCACCACCAGCCGTCACCACCGCCCACCACCAGCTGCCACCGCCACCAGCCGCCACCACCGCCACCAGCTGCCACCGCCCGCCACTAGCCGCCACCGCCCACCGCCACCAGCTGCCACTACCGCCCGCCATCAGCCGTCACCGCCCGTTGCCACAGTCGCCACCGCCAGCCGCCACCAGCCGCCACCACCCACCACCGCCGATCACCACCACCCACCACTGCCGATCGCCACCACCCACCACAGCCGCCACCACCCATCACAGCCGCCACCACCCATCACAGCCGCCGCCGCCCGCCACCGCCCACCACCACCCACCACTACCGCCCGCCACCACCGCCACCGCCGCCACTGTCCGCCACTGCCAGACACAGCTGCCACCGCCGCCACTGTCCGTCACCGCCACCACTGTCCGCCACCGCCACCACTGTCCGCCCGCTGCCACTGTCCACCCGCCGCCACTGTCCGCCTGCCGCCACTGTCTGCCACCGCCACCACTGTCCGCCACCGCCACCACTGTCCGCCACCGCCACCACTGTCCGCCCGCCGCCATTTTCCGCCCGCCGCCACTGTCCGCCACCGCCACCACTGTCCGCCCGCCGCCACTGTCCGCCTGCCGCCACTATCCACCACCGCCGCCACTGTCCGCCACAGCCGCCACTGTCCGCCACCGCCGCCACTGTCCACCACCGCAGCCACTGTCCGTCACCGCCACCACTGTCCGCCACCGCCACCACTGTCCGCCCGCTGCCACTGTCCACCCACCGCCACTGTCCGCCCGCCGCCACTGTCTGCCACCGCCACCGCCACCACTGTCCACCACCGCCACCACTGTCCGCCCGCCGCCACTGTTCGCCCGCCGCCACTGTCCGCCACTGCCACCACTGTCCGCACGCCGCCACTGTCCGCCCGCCGCCACTATCCACCACCGCCACCACTGTCCGCCACCACCACCACTGTCCGCCACCGCCACCACTGTCCGTCCGCCGCCACTGTCCGCCCGCCGCCACTGTCCACCACCGCCACCACTGTCCGCCCGCCGCCACTGTCCGCCCGCCGCCACTATCCACCACCGCCGCCACTGTCCGCCACAGCCACCACTGTCCGCCACCGCCGCCACTGTCCACCACCACCGCCACTGTCCGCCACAGCCGCCACTGTCCGCCACCGCTGCCACTATCCGCTACCACCGCCACTCTCCGCCACAGCCACCACTCTCCGCCGTACAGCCTCCCCTCTCTCCGTTAGTAAATAATTATAATTGTTTGTAAATAATAAAAGAAATATAAATTATTAGATTTTTTTTACCCTTAAATTGGTTTAATATTTAAATTGAAAATAATAATATAATATAAAATAAAATATAATAAAAATAATAATATAATATAAAATAATATAATTTAATTTCAAGAAATTTAACTTTAAACACAAAGATGTGAAAAGGGTTCAGATTATAGGCTCAAACCTTTCATAAGAGATTCATATTGGTATATGAATGGATTATGAATGATTCATGTTAGGACTGTAAAGTTGCCACAACATCTCAAATTAGTGTTAGATACGTAGGTTTTGGTTATAAGTTTTGGAAACCTATTTAAGTCCACACACAAATTCGTATCTGATACGATAAAACAAACGTTTCCAATCCTTTCAAATACTTTCCAGATATGTTGTGGCAACCTTAAATTGTTTGCTGGGCTGTGCCTACTCTCAAGCTAAACGAAATTTCTTTCATCCTAAACCTGCTTCCAACACTAGTAGCACTGTACTATGCCTTCCCTTCATATCTGAACTCAAAACTTTTACCAATACCTTTCGTCCTCTTGACATAAAGCTCGCCTTTCGACAAACTAACACACTTCGTAACAATCTAGTTCACACTGCTCCTCCTGCTTCTAATGCTGCTGGTGTCTACTCTATTTCCTGTTCGTCTTGTCCTCTCCAATACTTTGGCGAAACTGGCCGTACACTGAATGACAGACTTAAAGAACACAAGAGAAGTGATAAGTCTGCAGACACTAACAATGCTCTCTTCTGTCATGTGAGGGGATTCCAATCATCCTATTGATTGGTCTTCCTCCAAAATAATCTTTCCTGCCTCTACTCTACACAGACGCCGTCTTGTTGAATCGGCTCTAATACACAATGTACCCAACATGAACTTGAGTCCTGGCTTTGTTATTGCTGTTGACTCTTCCCTTTCACAGTATATACTTAAATGCTCTAATCTTTCTAACAAACGTGACCTAACATAAGCTTGCCCTTCCATTTATCTTTCTTCCTCTTTCCTTTTCTTTCTCTCTTTTCTGTTCTTTGTTTTCTTTACGTTCCCTTACTATCCTCTTCTTATTCCTATTACTATCTCCTTCTCATTCGGTGGTTATAATAGGAGCTGCCTCGTATGAGCCAATAGGCCCTCTGCAGTTCTTATTCCTACGACTATCTCCTCTACTACACTTTGCTCTTCACCTCTCTCTAGCCTATTTATTGCCTGCATCTACTTCCTCATCACAATCGACTTGAGAATGGTCCGGGACGGACCGAAACGTCGTCGTCCCTTCACCTTCTAGTGTGTGGGTCTGGTCAACTTACTTTAGCCACGTCACTGTGACTCATCGCCTGCATTGTTCTAATATTTCCCTGAGCAACCGCATTATATTATTAATTATTTCTGAGATCCATTGGCACTGGGTTCTCTAATTTATTAAATTTATATAATTAATTTATTTCTCCGTTATAGGGAGTGGTCATTCGATATTATTACAATTATTAATATTCTGGAGCCAGATTTTCCCATAAAGGGAGACTTTGGGAGGGGGGAAGAAGGGAGGTCTTGGGTTATGGGGGAGGGTTTGGGGGTTGGGTGAAGAGGGAGGGCTTGGGGGCTGTGGGCGATGGGGGGCAGGTGGGGAAGAAGGGAGAGAAGGCAGGGCTAGGGTTGGGGGAAGTGGAAGGGGCATCAATCAACCCATCCAGCTCTCTCAGGAAAAAGCTGACAATGAAAAGACTATCATAAATCTCGTGCACCAGCTACTGGACTTAACACAACCAGATCAATCAGTTGACTCCTTACAAGCTTTTCGTTTTCAGCTGAAGTCATTGCTAAGATCCTTCAGCAATGTAGTGGATCAACCCACTGCTAAATGGATGACTAAAATTGTTATCAAGAGAAAATTGTCTAGCGAGGTGCTAAATGAATTGTATTCATACCAGAATGGTATTATTCTGTTAATGCAGGATATATTACAAAGTTTGCATAATATAGTCCATAATAACCAAGCAAACCAGGCATTTAATGCCTATTCTGAATCAACAGAAACTGTACCCCTCATCTAGTTCCTTAATTGAAACTCCTAAAGTGACACAGTCATTAGGTAATAAGGGTACTAATAAACAATGTAATACCAACAGGTCAAATACTGATTTATCAGCGAGACCTAAGAGTACCACCAGTACTCACAAGAGTCCAATAAGTGCTCCCAAGAGCCCAATAATTACTCCAAGAGTACATCAAGTACTCATAAGAAATCAATTAAGAAACACCAGCAAGCAGCAAAGTCTTCACAACCTGTATTTGCAGTTTCACCTAAAACGGTGACCTTTAAACGACCTGTAGGTCGAGGGTTATGTTTGTTTTGCCATCAAAAACATTCTTTGTACAAATGTACAAATTATCCTAATAGAGACACACGAGTCAGACGACTCAGTTACACAGATGTACTAGGTGTCTCAAACCACATAATACTAACAGTTGTGAAACCCCACTGAACATCTGCAATAGGTGTAGAAGGGGAAAACATCATGTTGCATTGTGTAAATTTGTCAAATCAAATTATTTCAACCCTAGAATAGGAGGTAGAGAATCTATATAAGTACAATGCTGCAAGGTGCGAGAAGTTTACAGCGTAACATTACCAGCGTCTCAAGTTGTCATATTGCCCACTGCCCAACTTCAAGTAAAGAATTAAGGAGCCAAGATCGCCAGTCGAGGCCTATTTGATCAAGGGTCCCAGAAAACTTTCATTACTTAGAAAGCGGCAGAGGCATTTAAATTAAAACCAATAAAACAGGTAAAATTAAACCTGTCCAGGTTCATGATAAATAGAAGATCCCAAGAATATATAGTGGTATAACCGCTCATACGACTAAGTGGTTATGTCAGGTATATTCAGGCCATAGTTGTAGATCAAATCCCATTTGACCTAAATATTAAGGGTCTAGGGTACACAGCCAAATTCCTACAAAGAAATGGATGTAAATTGGCTGACAACTAGTTAATGTGTGACCGCCTCAATAATGTAAATTTACTAGTAGGAGCAGATTACTACTACCAGTTTATTACTGGGCATGTTAAACAAAGAGGCATGAATTTGCTCCAATCTGCAGGTGGCTACTTACTTTCAGGTAAACTTTTAAACCTGAACAAGCCTATGCCTGCTTACAACATATTAATAGAAATTAATCAGCAGTAAATTAATTCTCCAGTAACTAGCCTAAATGAGAAACCGAGCTGAGTATTAAACCCAGATTAAGCCTGGTACAATTAATATTTGGCCAAATGTTTATATGAGTCTGAGTGGAAAGTCAGTGGTTCGCAGCCTAAACAGGTGCATGTCACAGTGACCAAGCCTCTGAACTCCCTGTAGACCCGGAATTATTGTCGACAGTAATAATTAACCACACTCAGTCTCCCTCTGTAAATTAATAAAATTAGACTAGAGATTCTAGCATCCATGGAATTTAGCAGTACCATGAAGTCATCAAGAAATTTCCACATTTGCAAATTCACCAGGACCAAGATCCAAAATAATCCAGCACTTAATGTCTGCCAAGAAAACCTTATGTTAGTCTTAATTAGACAACCACATTTATTCAGTTTTCTGCACTAGGATTCTAATAATTTACCTGCTTTAGTTTTATTAGAGTTTTTTTTCCTTTCACTTCTTCTGTTAATTTTTGTATAAGCGCAGCACGAACAAGATAGCAAATTTGTAAGTGAACTTATAACAGAGAACTATTAAACCATGAAACGTATTGGTTGGGATAATCCGTGACAAATTATCTTCCAAGCAAGATTGGTCATAGTAACAATATCAATTTTTTCCAGCAACCTTAGCTTTCCTATCATTTAACGAATTAGCATTAAACTAGTTAATTTACCCTTCTCTGTGGTGTAGTGATATGACACTCGCCTGGCGTTCCGCGAGCTCTTTGTCATGGGTTCGTATCCTAGCCGGGGAGGATTTACTGGGCGCAAATCCTTAACTGTATCCTCTGTTTAACTCAACAGTAAAATGGGTACTTCGTTGTAACAACGATTCTTCGCGCCAGGGATCGTATTCCAGGGACCTGCCCGAAACGCTACGCGTACTAGTGAGTAGTGGAAACCGGGCCAGATAAGGACCGCTTTTTTCGGCGGTCCTTATCTGGCCCACCTGTTTTTAGTTACAATGGTGAGGGGTCCTCATCTGGCCCCATGTTTTTTCGTTACCTCAGAGAGATTCAACGGTCCTCATCTGGCCCCATGTTTTTTCGTTACCTCAGTGGAATTAAACTGCAGCGATATGGCCCCATGTTTTTTCGTTACCTCAGCGACCCTTGCACAGGCATCGCCAATGGTCAATGACGTCATCAGCTAGCCAGTCTTCAACTTGTCTGGGGATTAAAAGGCCGGCTCCTGGCGTACCCAAATTCTTTTACCCCAGTGACCCATGCACAGGTATCGCTAATGGACAAATGACGTCATTAGCTGGCCAGTCTTCATCTTCCCTGAATAAGTTAGTTTACTGAAATAGCATATTTAAACCCATTTTCCTAATGTTAGCCATTTTCAAAGTCCATTTTATAGATAAGATCGCATATTAAACATGATCTTTATATATAAGCTTTATATTTATAGTGTCCGGCCAAGGATCGTTTATTGAACATAGAAATGAATGAAACCCACCATTGGCCATTGCACGTAGCAAAGGGGGAGCAACACAGAGTGTGAACTATCATGTATCTCAGTGCTCACCCCTGTTACCGAACCAGTATTTACCCAGGTCTTTTTCGTAAATTTAAAACTCCAATTTATACCCATTGGTTCGTTTTCTGTCTCGTGTTAATATTTTTAATGGGATATTAATATCCCCTTTATCATGCCCTTTCACTCTCACATCTCTATCATGTCACCCCTATTTCTTCACCTTTCTAGAGAATGTAATTTAGGCCTTGTCAATCTGTCTTCACAGATTGCTTATTGAGCATAGGGCAAATAAAAATGAAAAACCCATTATCATCCATTCGTATGAAAACAGTCCCCCCTCTTAGGTGTGGTGACTTCAATGCAAGTTCAGTAGTAATCCAATATTCCTGCATAAGAACATAAGAACAAAGGTAACTGCAGAAGGCCTATTGGCCCATACGAGGCAGCTCCTATTCTATAACCACCCAATCCCACTCATATACTTGTCCAACCCGTGCTTGAAACAATCGAGGGACCCCACCTCCACAATGTTACGCGGCAATTGGTTCCACAAATCAACAACCCTGTTACTGAACCAGTATTTACCCAAGTCTTTCCTAAATCTAAACTTATCCAATTTATATCCATTGTTTCGTGTTCTGTCCTGTGTTGATACTTTTAATACCCTATTAATATCCCCCCGGTTATGTCCATTCATCCACTTGTAAACCTCTATCATGTCACCCCTAACTCTTCACCTTTCCAGTGAATGCAACTTAAGCTTTGTTAATCTTTCTTCATATGAAAGATTTCTAATTTGGGGAATTAACTTAGTCATCCTACGCTGGACACGTTCAAGTGAATTTATATCCATTCTATAATATGGCGACCAAAACTGAACTGCATAATCTAAATGGGGCCTAACTAGAGCAAGATATAGCTTGAGAACCACACCAGGTGTCTTGTTACTAACGCTGCGATTAATAAATCCAAGTGTCCGATTTGCCTTATTACGAACATTTATGCATTGATCCTTTTGTTTTAAATTCTTACTAATCATAACTCCCAGATCCCTTTCGCAATCCGACTTCGCAATCACAACACCATCTAGCTCGTATCTTGTAACTCTATCATCATTACCTAACCTCAGAACTTTACATTTATCAGCATTAAACTGCATCTGCCAATCCTTTGACCATTTCAAAACCCTATCTAGATCAACTTGAAGTGATAGTGAGTCCTCCTCCGAATTAATTTCCCTACCGATTTTCGTATCATCGGCAAATTTGCAAATGTTGCTACTCAAACCTGAATCTAAATCATTTATATATATTATAAACAACAGAGGTCCCAGGACAGAGCCTTGAGGCACTCCACTTACAACATTTTCCCACTCTGACTTGATTCCATTTATACTAACTCTCTGTTTATCTCTGCTATCCCGGAGCTGGCATTGGTGATATTATAAAAAACATGAATAATATTATGGCTGGTAATGGGAACAATCCCATTATTTGCATTAGCGTGGGAGGAAATGATGTTGGTCGAGTCAGGAGTGAGGAACTGATTCAGAGGTATAAAACAGCCATAGAGTTAGTTAGGAGCAAGGGAGGAATCCCGATCATATGTGGCATTCTTCCAAGAAAGGGAGTGGGAAATGAATGGATATCGAGGGCACTTGGTGTCAATTGCCGGCTGGAAAGATATTGCAAATCAAATGCAATATCTTTCATAGACAACTGGGAACACTTCTATGGAAGAAATGAAATGTATGCTCGTGATGGGGTGCATCTATCGAGAGCTGGGGTTGTTGCTGTTGCGAACTCGCTAGAAGAAGTGGTTAGAGGTGTTTGTTTGGGTTTAAACTGTTAGTAGATAGAGGTATGGGAATTGATTTGGAGGAAGGAGGTAATAAAAGTATGTGTTTGTGGGAGAAAGGAATTGGCAAAACGATCAGGGAAAGAGAAGGTCCGCAAAATAACAATTCACTTAGGGTATATTACACTAACAGTAGAAGTCTAAGAAATAAAATTAACGAATTAAATGCTCTTGTCTGCACAGAAAAAATAGATATTATTGCACTTACCGAAACGTGGATGAATGTAGAAAATAGAGAACTATTAGCTGAATATCAAATATATGGATTTAAACTATTTCACACAGATAGATATATTAGACGAGGAGGTGGAGTAGCCATATATGTTAGGGACAATTTGAAATGTAGTCTCAAAGAGGGAATCAAAACAGAGCCACACACAGAAACTATTTGGATTGAATTAAACGAAAAAGCTAATAATATTATAATAGGAGTAATATATAGGCCACCAAATTTAGACAGAATGGAAGCAAAGCATCTATGGGATGAAATATCTAGAGCATCTAGATCTAACAGTATTTATGTCATGGGTGACTTTAATTTTAGCGGAATAAACTGGTTCAACAAAACAGGGAATAGTGAAGCAGAAGATTTTCTAGAATTAATTGACGATTGCTTTCTTACGCAACACATTAAGGAACCAACACGGGAAAATAATATTTTAGATTTAGTGTTAACTAACAGGGAAACGCAAATTAATGACATCGAAATAGGGAGTGAGCTAGGGAGCAGTGATCACAAAGAAATCAGATTTAGCATAGAATGGAATAGACCAGTAGGAGAAAATTCTGTTAAAGTGCCAGATTTTCGAAAAGCTGATTTTAATAGCCTAAGAAATTTTTTGGGTCAAATTGATTGGAAAGGCTTGGGTATGGGGTGTGGGCCGGTCTTGGAGCGAGACATGAACCCAGCGATAGGTGACTTAAATGGGGATTTCGATGTGGATTCAATATATAACTTATTTAAGAATATTCTAAACAAAGCACAGGAACGTAGTATACCATACAAATTGAATAGATCGTATACTAATGACCCAAAGTGGATAACAAAGAATTTGAAGAACCTTATAGGTAAAAAGAGAGCTTGGTACAAAAGGATTAAAAATGGGGAGGTCACTTTAGAACAGGAATTCGTACAACTGGTTAGAAATGTTAAAAAAGAGATAAGGAAAGCAAAAAGAAACTATGAAGTTCGCATAGCAGGGCAAGCAAAGACAAATCCTAAAGGGTTTTTTCAGTTATATCGTACTAAGACTAGGGAAAGGATAGGTCCATTAAAAACTGAGACAGGTCAAATAACAGATAGTGATGAAGAGATGAGTAGTATTTTTAATAAATATTTTGTATCTGTATTTACTAAAGAGGAACTTAACAATATGCCTTCAGCCGAACAAGTCTATGTGGGTGGGGACGAGGACAGGTTGACGAGTTTAGCAGTTACCAGGGAGGATGTTCTTAAACAAATAGTAAAACTCAAACCAAACAAATCCCCAGGGCCGGATGAAGTGTTTGCTAGGGTGCTTAAAGAATGCAAAGAGGAGCTTTGTGACCCACTGTCAACCATATTTAATAAATCAATAGAGTCAGGCAGAGTGCCAGAGTTTTGGAAAGTTGCTAATGTGATACCAGTTTTTAAGAAAGGAGATAGATCACTTGCGTCTAACTATCGACCAATTAGCCTAACGTCTATTGTGGGAAAGTTACTCGAATCTATAATAGCAAATAAAATTCGTCTTCATCTTGAAAAACATAAATTAATAATTGAGTCGCAACATGGTTTTATAAATGGCCGTTCATGTTTAACAAATTTGTTATCTTTTTATTCTAGCATTGTTGAGGCAGTTGATAGTGGTAAGGATTGCGATGTTGTATACCTAGACTTTAGCAAAGCTTTTGATACAGTGCCACATGAAAGACTGATTAAAAAAATAGAGTCTCATGGTATTGGGGGTGCTATATTAAGCTGGATTAGGGCATGGCTATACCAAAGGAAACAGAGAGTTAGTATAAATGGAATCAAGTCAGAGTGGGAAAATGTTGTAAGTGGAGTGCCTCAAGGCTCTGTCCTGGGACCTCTGTTGTTTATAATATATATAAATGATTTAGATTCAGGTTTGAGTAGCAACATTTGCAAATTTGCCGATGATACGAAAATCGGTAGGGAAATTAATTCGGAGCAGGACTCACTATCACTTCAAGTTGATCTAGATAGGGTTTTGAAATGGTCAAAGGATTGGCAGATGCAGTTTAATGCTGATAAATGTAAAGTTCTGAGGTTAGGTAATGATGATAGAGTTACAAGATACGAGCTAGATGGTGTTGTGATTGCGAAGTCGGATTGCGAAAGGGATCTGGGAGTTATGATTAGTAAGAATTTAAAACAAAAGGATCAATGCATAAATGTTCGTAATAAGGCAAATCGGACACTTGGATTTATTAATCGCAGCGTTAGTAACAAGACACCTGGTGTGGTTCTCAAGCTATATCTTGCTCTAGTTAGGCCCCATTTAGATTATGCAGTTCAGTTTTGGTCGCCATATTATAGAATGGATATAAATTCACTTGAACGTGTCCAGCGTAGGATGACTAAGTTAATTCCCCAAATTAGAAATCTTTCATATGAAGAAAGATTAACAAAGCTTAAGTTGCATTCACTGGAAAGGCGAAGAGTTAGGGGTGACATGATAGAGGTTTACAAGTGGATGAATGGACATAACCGGGGGGATATTAATAGGGTATTAAAAGTATCAACACAGGACAGAACACGAAACAATGGATATAAATTGGATAAGTTTAGATTTAGGAAAGACTTGGGTAAATACTGGTTCAGTAACAGGGTTGTTGATTTGTGGAACCAATTGCCGCGTAACATTGTGGAGGTGGGGTCCCTCGATTGTTTCAAGCACGGGTTGGACAAGTATATGAGTGGGATTGGGTGGTTATAGAATAGGAGCTGCCTCGTATGGGCCAATAGGCCTTCTGCAGTTACCTTTGTTCTTATGTTCTTATGTTCTTATGTTTCCTTTGGTATAGCCATGCCCTAATCCAGCTTAATATAGCACCCCCAATACCATGAGACTCTATTTTTTTAATCAGTCTTTCATGTGGCACTGTATCAAAAGCTTTGCTAAAGTCTAGGTATACAACATCGCAATCCTTACCACTATCAACTGCCTCAACAATGCTAGAATAAAAAGATAACAAATTTGTTAAACATGAACGGCCATTTATAAAACCATGTTGCGACTCAATTATTAATTTATGTTTTTCAAGATGAAGACGAATTTTATTTGCTATTATAGATTCGAGTAACTTTCCCACAATAGACGTTAGGCTAATTGGTCGATAGTTAGACGCAAGTGATCTATCTCCTTTCTTAAAAACTGGTATCACATTAGCAACTTTCCAAAACTCTGGCACTCTGCCTGACTCTATTGATTTATTAAATATGGTTGACAGTGGGTCACAAAGCTCCTCTTTGCATTCTTTAAGCACCCTAGCAAACACTTCATCCGGCCCTGGGGATTTGTTTGGTTTGAGTTTTACTATTTGTTTAAGAACATCCTCCCTGGTAACTGCTAAACTCGTCAACCTGTCCTCGTCCCCACCCACATAGACTTGTTCGGCTGAAGGCATATTGTTAAGTTCCTCTTTAGTAAATACAGATACAAAATATTTATTAAAAATACTACTCATCTCTTCATCACTATCTGTTATTTGACCTGTCTCAGTTTTTAATGGACCTATCCTTTCCCTAGTCTTAGTACGATATAACTGAAAAAACCCTTTAGGATTTGTCTTTGCTTGCCCTGCTATGCGAACTTCATAGTTTCTTTTTGCTTTCCTTATCTCTTTTTTAACATTTCTAACCAGTTGTACGAATTCCTGTTCTAAAGTGACCTCCCCATTTTTAATCCTTAAACCTTAAATAAATGCACGTGCAGAAATATATATATGCACATCTCACATTCGCTCAAAAAACATGCATCCCCAAACCTTACTGTAGCATATAACAAATCAAAATTTTCATTCAGTAAAAGCAAGCCTCTCATGTTTTGAAATAAGGATTTCTGCAGTTACCTTCTTTCTGGCGTCATCATCCCTAATGCAGCGTGATGCACCAAAAAGCTCAAAGCTTCTAGCCAACGTGCTATATGCAGATCCGAGGAGGTTCACACATTAATGCGAACTCTAAATCACTCTCAACTGTACTCTGTAAGAACATAAGAACAAAGGCAACTGCAGAAGGCCTATTGGCCCATACGAGGCAGCTCCTATTTATAACCACCCAATCCCACTCATATACTTGTCCAACCCGCGCTTGAAACAATCGAGGGACCCCACCTCCAGCACGTTACGCGGTAATAAGAACAAACGTAACTGCAGAAGGCCTATTGGCCCATACAAGGCAGCTCCTATTCTATAACCACCCAATCCCACTCATATACTTGTCCAACCCGCGCTTGAAACAATCAAGGGACACCACCTCCACCACGTTACGCGGCAATTGGTTCCACAAATCAACAACCCTGTTACTGTACCAGTATTTACCCAAGTCTTTCCTAAATCTAAACTTATCCAATTTATACCCATTGTTTCGTGTTCTGTCTTGTGTTGATATTTTTAATACCCTATTAATATCCCCCCTGTTATGTCCATTCATCCACTTGTAAACCTCTATCATGTCATAAGAACATAAGAACATAAGAACAAAGGTAACTGCAGAAGGCCTATTGGCCCATACGAGGCAGCTCCTATTCTATAACCACCCAATCCCACTCATATACTTGTCCAACCCGTGCTTGAAACAATCGAGGGACCCCACCTCCACAATGTTACGCGGCAATTGGTTCCACAAATCAACAACCCTGTTACTGAACCAGTATTTACCCAAGTCTTTCCTAAATCTAAACTTATCCAATTTATATCCATTGTTTCGTGTTCTGTCCTGTGTTGATACTTTTAATACCCTATTAATATCCCCCCGGTTATGTCCATTCATCCACTTGTAAACCTCTATCATGTCACCCCTAACTCTTCGCCTTTCCAGTGAATGCAACTTAAGCTTTGTTAATCTTTCTTCATATGAAAGATTTCTAATTTGGGGAATTAACTTAGTCATCCTACGCTGGACACGTTCAAGTGAATTTATATCCATTCTATAATATGGCGACCAAAACTGAACTGCATAATCTAAATGGGGCCTAACTAGAGCAAGATATAGCTTGAGAACCACACCAGGTGTCTTGTTACTAACGCTGCGATTAATAAATCCAAGTGTCCGATTTGCCTTATTACGAACATTTATGCATTGATCCTTTTGTTTTAAATTCTTACTAATCATAACTCCCAGATCCCTTTCGCAATCCGACTTCGCAATCACAACACCATCTAGCTCGTATCTTGTAACTCTATCATCATTACCTAACCTCAGAACTTTACATTTATCAGCATTAAACTGCATCTGCCAATCCTTTGACCATTTCAAAACCCTATCTAGATCAACTTGAAGTGATAGTGAGTCCTCCTCCGAATTAATTTCCCTACCGATTTTCGTATCATCGGCAAATTTGCAAATGTTGCTACTCAAACCTGAATCTAAATCATTTATATATATTATAAACAACAGAGGTCCCAGGACAGAGCCTTGAGGCACTCCACTTACAACATTTTCCCACTCTGACTTGATTCCATTTATACTAACTCTCTGTTTCCTTTGGTATAGCCATGCCCTAATCCAGCTTAATATAGCACCCCCAATACCATGAGACTCTATCTTTTTAATCAGTCTTTCATGTGGCACTGTATCAAAAGCTTTGCTAAAGTCAAGGTATACAACATCGCAATCCTTACCACTATCAACTGCCTCAACAATGCTAGAATAAAAAGATAACAAATTTGTTAAACATGAACGGCCATTTATAAAACCATGTTGCGACTCAATTATTAATTTATGTTTTTCAAGATGAAGACGAATTTTATTTGCTATTATAGATTCGAGTAACTTTCCCACAATAGACGTTAGGCTAATTGGTCGATAGTTAGACGCAAGTGATCTATCTCCTTTCTTAAAAACTGGTATCACATTAGCAACTTTCCAAAACTCCGGCACTCTGCCTGACTCTATTGATTTATTAAATATGGTTGACAGTGGGTCACAAAGCTCCTCTTTGCATTCTTTAAGCACCCTGGCAAACACTTCATCCGGCCCTGGGGATTTGTTTGGTTTGAGTTTTACTATTTGTTTAAGAACATCCTCCCTGGTAACTGTTAAACTCGTCAACCTGTCCTCGTCCCCACCCACATAGACTTGTTCGGCTGAAGGCATATTGTTAAGTTCCTCTTTAGTAAATACAGATACAAAATATTTATTAAAAATACTACTCATCTCTTCATCACTATCTGTTATTTGACCTGTCTCAGTTTTTAATGGACCTATCCTTTCCCTAGTCTTAGTACGATATAACTGAAAAAACCCTTTAGGATTTGTCTTTGCTTGCCCTGCTATGCGAACTTCATAGTTTCTTTTTGCTTTCCTTATCTCTTTTTTAACATTTCTAACCAGTTGTACGAATTCCTGTTCTAAAGTGACCTCCCCATTTTTAATCCTTTTGTACCAAGCTCTCTTTTTACCTATAAGGTTCTTCAAATTCTTTGTTATCCACTTTGGGTCATTAGTATTCGATCTATTCAATTTGTATGGTATACTACGTTCCTGTGCTTTATTTAGAATATTCTTAAATAAGTTATATATTGAATCCACATCGAAATCCCCATTTAAGTCACCTATCGCTGGGTTCATGTCTCGCTCCAAGACCGGCCCACACCCCATACCCAAGACTTTCCAATCAATTTGACCCAAAAAATTTCTTAGGCTATTAAAATCAGCTTTTCGAAAATCTGGCACTTTAACAGAATTTTCTCCTACTGGTCTATTCCATTCTATGCTAAATCTGATTTCTTTGTGATCACTGCTCCCTAGCTCACTCCCTATTTCGATGTCATTAATTTGCGTTTCCCTGTTAGTTAACACTAAATCTAAAATATTATTTTCCCGTGTTGGTTCCTTAATGTGTTGCGTAAGAAAGCAATCGTCAATTAATTCTAGAAAATCTTCTGCTTCACTATTCCCTGTTTTGTTCAACCAGTTTATTCCGCTAAAATTAAAGTCACCCATGACATAAATACTGTTAGATCTAGATGCTCTAGATATTTCATCCCATAGATGCTTTGCTTCCATTCTGTCTAAATTTGGTGGCCTATATATTACTCCTATTATAATATTATTAGCTTTTTCGTTTAATTCAATCCAAATAGTTTCTGTGTGTGGCTCTGTTTTGATTCCCTCTTTGAGACTACATTTCAAATTGTCCCTAACATATATGGCTACTCCACCTCCTCGTCTAATATATCTATCTGTGTGAAATAGTTTAAATCCATATATTTGATATTCAGCTAATAGTTCTCTATTTTCTACATTCATCCACGTTTCGGTAAGTGCAATAATATCTATTTTTTCTGTGCAGACAAGAGCATTTAATTCGTTAATTTTATTTCTTAGACTTCTACTGTTAGTGTAATATACCCTAAGTGAATTGTTATTTTGCGGACCTTCTCTTTCCCTGGTCGTTTTGCCAATTCCTTTCTCCCACAAACACATACTTTTATTACCTCCTTCCTCCAAATCAATTCCCATACCTCTATCTACTAACAGTTTAAACCCAAACAAACACCTCTAACCACTTCTTCTAACGAGTTCGCAACAGCAACAACCCCAGCTCTCGATAGATGCACCCCATCACGAGCATACATTTCATTTCTTCCATAGAAGTGTTCCCAGTTGTCTATGAAAGATATTGCATTTGATTTGCAATATCTTTCCAGCCGGCAATTGACACCAAGTGCCCTCGATATCCATTCATTTCCCACTCCCTTTCTTGGAAGAATGCCACATATGATCGGGATTCCTCCCTTGCTCCTAACTAACTCTATGGCTGTTTTATACCTCTGAATCAGTTCCTCACTCCTAACTCGACCAACATCATTTCCTCCCACGCTAATGCAAATAATGGGATTGTTCCCATTACCAGCCATAATATCATTCATGTTGTTTATAATATCACCAATGCCAGCTCCGGGATAGCAAACCCTTAACCTGTTCCCCCTATCTCTAGCACAAAACGTTCTATCCAAATACCTTATCTGGGAATCTCCCACAACTAATGTTTGCTTAGGTACTTCCTTTACCCTCTGAGGGGCCTGCGCTTCCTTTCTCTTCGTTGCTTTCCCTTTTGCGCGATCCACAGTCTCTCCACAGCACTCGTCCTCCAAGACGTCAAATGAATTAGAGGTTGCTATGGCGTTTGAAGGCGGCTTTATCAAAGTCTTCTTAAGGCCCCTGTCTTTCACAACTCTCCAAGACGAGGTCCCTTTACTGCTGGTCTCCTCCTTCGTTACTTCTCGTTGTTCTTTAAGCTGACGCACCTCCTCCCGCAGAAAGTCCAACTCTGTCCTCAGGGCTCCCACTAGAGTCACCAGGTCCTTAACTACAACTTCCATATTGCTATGATAATATAACACTACGGAGCTCCGGTTAACACAACCTCTCACTGTGAATTCACCTGACCGACTGAATCTGACTGAATATGTCACCCCTAACTCTTCGCCTTTCCAGTGAATGAACATAAGAACATAAGGACAAAGGCAACTGCAGAAGGCCCATTGGCCCACACGAGGCAGCTCCCACTCTACAACCACCCAATCCCACTCACATACCCGTCCAACCCGTGCTTGAAACAATCGAGGGACCCCACCTCCACAACGCCACGCGGCAACTGGTTCCACAAACCAACAACCCCGTCACCGAACCAGCACTCACCCAAGTCCCTCCTAAATCCAAACTCATCCAATTCATATCCATTGTTTCGTGTTCTGTCCCGTGTTGATACCCTCAATACCCCATTAATATCCCCCCGGCTACGTCCATTCATCCACCTGCAAACCTCCATCATGTCACCCCCAACTCTTCGCCCTTCCAGTGAATGCAACCCAAGCTTTGTCAATCTTTCCTCATATGAAAGATCTCTAATTTGGGGAACCAACTCAGTCATCCCACGCTGGACACGTTCAAGTGAATCCATATCCATTCCACAATATGGCGACCAAAACTGAACTGCATAATCCAAATGGGGCCCAACTAGAGCAAGATACAGCTTGAGAACCACACCAGGTGTCTCGTCACCAACGCTGCGACCAATAAATCCAAGTGTCCGATTTGCCTCACCACGAACATTCATGCATTGATCCCTTCGTCTCAAATTCCCACCAATCACAACTCCCAGATCCCCTTCGCAATCCGACCCCGCAATCACAACACCATCCAGCTCGTATCCCGCAACTCCATCATCACCACCCAACCCCAGAACCTTACATTTACCAGCACCAAACTGCATCCGCCAATCCCCCGACCACCCCAAAACCCCATCCAGATCAACTTGAAGTGATAGTGAGTCCCCCTCCGAATTAATTTCCCTACCGATTTTCGTATCATCGGCAAATTTGCAAATGTTGCTACTCAAACCTGAATCTAAATCATTTATATATATTATAAACAACAGAGGTCCCAGGACAGAGCCTTGAGGCACTCCACTTACAACATTTTCCCACTCTGACTTGATTCCATTTATACTAACTCTCTGTTTCCTTTGGTATAGCCATGCCCTAATCCAGCTTAATATAGCACCCCCAATACCATGAGACTCTATTTTTTTAATCAGTCTTTCATGTGGCACTGTATCAAAAGCTTTGCTAAAGTCAAGGTATACAACATCGCAATCCTTACCACTATCAACTGCCTCAACAATGCTAGAATAAAAAGATAACAAATTTGTTAAACATGAACGGCCATTTATAAAACCATGTTGCGACTCAATTATTAATTTATGTTTTTCAAGATGAAGACGAATTTTATTTGCTATTATAGATTCGAGTAACTTTCCCACAATAGACGTTAGGCTAATTGGTCGATAGTTAGACGCAAGTGATCTATCTCCTTTCTTAAAAACTGGTATCACATTAGCAACTTTCCAAAACTCTGGCACTCTGCCTGACTCTATTGATTTATTAAATATGGTTGACAGTGGGTCACAAAGCTCCTCTTTGCATTCTTTAAGCACCCTAGCAAACACTTCATCCGGCCCTGGGGATTTGTTTGGTTTGAGTTTTACTATTTGTTTAAGAACATCCTCCCTGGTAACTGCTAAACTCGTCAACCTGTCCTCGTCCCCACCCACATAGACTTGTTCGGCTGAAGGCATATTGTTAAGTTCCTCTTTAGTAAATACAGATACAAAATATTTATTAAAAATACTACTCATCTCTTCATCACTATCTGTTATTTGACCTGTCTCAGTTTTTAATGGACCTATCCTTTCCCTAGTCTTAGTACGATATAACTGAAAAAACCCTTTAGGATTTGTCTTTGCTTGCCCTGCTATGCGAACTTCATAGTTTCTTTTTGCTTTCCTTATCTCTTTTTTAACATTTCTAACCAGTTGTACGAATTCCTGTTCTAAAGTGACCTCCCCATTTTTAATCCTTTTGTACCAAGCTCTCTTTTTACCTATAAGGTTCTTCAAATTCTTTGTTATCCACTTTGGGTCATTAGTATACGATCTATTCAATTTGTATGGTATACTACGTTCCTGTGCTTTGTTTAGAATATTCTTAAATAAGTTATATATTGAATCCACATCGAAATCCCCATTTAAGTCACCTATCGCTGGGTTCATGTCTCGCTCCAAGACCGGCCCACACCCCATACCCAAGCCTTTCCAATCAATTTGACCCAAAAAATTTCTTAGGCTATTAAAATCAGCTTTTCGAAAATCTGGCACTTTAACAGAATTTTCTCCTACTGGTCTATTCCATTCTATGCTAAATCTGATTTCTTTGTGATCACTGCTCCCTAGCTCACTCCCTATTTCGATGTCATTAATTTGCGTTTCCCTGTTAGTTAACACTAAATCTAAAATATTATTTTCCCGTGTTGGTTCCTTAATGTGTTGCGTAAGAAAGCAATCGTCAATTAATTCTAGAAAATCTTCTGCTTCACTATTCCCTGTTTTGTTCAACCAGTTTATTCCGCTAAAATTAAAGTCACCCATGACATAAATACTGTTAGATCTAGATGCTCTAGATATTTCATCCCATAGATGCTTTGCTTCCATTCTGTCTAAATTTGGTGGCCTATATATTACTCCTATTATAATATTATTAGCTTTTTCGTTTAATTCAATCCAAATAGTTTCTGTGTGTGGCTCTGTTTTGATTCCCTCTTTGAGACTACATTTCAAATTGTCCCTAACATATATGGCTACTCCACCTCCTCGTCTAATATATCTATCTGTGTGAAATAGTTTAAATCCATATATTTGATATTCAGCTAATAGTTCTCTATTTTCTACATTCATCCACGTTTCGGTAAGTGCAATAATATCTATTTTTTCTGTGCAGACAAGAGCATTTAATTCGTTAATTTTATTTCTTAGACTTCTACTGTTAGTGTAATATACCCTAAGTGAATTGTTATTTTGCGGACCTTCTCTTTCCCTGATCGTTTTGCCAATTCCTTTCTCCCACAAACACATACTTTTATTACCTCCTTCCTCCAAATCAATTCCCATACCTCTATCTACTAACAGTTTAAACCCAAACAAACACCTCTAACCACTTCTTCTAACGAGTTCGCAACAGCAACAACCCCAGCTCTCGATAGATGCACCCCATCACGAGCATACATTTCACTTCTTCCATAGAAGTGTTCCCAGTTGTCTATGAAAGATATTGCATTTGATTTGCAATATCTTTCCAGCCGGCAATTGACACCAAGTGCCCTCGATATCCATTCATTTCCCACTCCCTTTCTTGGAAGAATGCCACATATGATCGGGATTCCTCCCTTGCTCCTAACTAACTCTATGGCTGTTTTATACCTCTGAATCAGTTCCTCACTCCTGACTCGACCAACATCATTTCCTCCCACGCTAATGCAAATAATGGGATTGTTCCCATTACCAGCCATAATATCATTCATGTTGTTTATAATATCACCAATGCCAGCTCCGGGATAGCAAACCCTTAACCTGTTCCCCCTATCTCTAGCACAAAACGTTCTATCCAAATACCTTATCTGGGAATCTCCCACAACTAATGTTTGCTTAGGTACTTCCTTTACTTTCTGAGGGGCCTGCGCTTCCTTTCTCAAAATTATGCAACTTAATGCAACTTAAGCTTTGTTAATCTTTCTTCATATGAAAGATTTCTAATTTGGGGAATTAACTTAGTCATCCTACGTTGGACACGTTCAAGTGAATTTATATCCATTCTATAATAGAACGAGGACAGGTTGACTAGTTTAGCAGTTACCAGGGAGGATGTTCTTAAACAAATAGTAAAAAACTCAAACCAAAGAAATCCCCAGGGCCGGATGAAGTGTTTGCCAGGGTGCTTAAAGAATGCAGAGAGGGGCTTTGCGACCCACTGTCTTCCATATTTAATAAATCAATAGAGTCAGGCAGAGTGCCAGAGTTTTGGAAAGTTGCTAATGTGATACCAGTTTTTAAGAAAGGAGATAGATCACTTGCGTCTAACTATCGACCAATTAGCCTAACGTCTATTGTGGGAAAGTTACTCGAATCTATAATTGCAAATAAAATTCGTCTTCATCTTGAAAAACATAAATTAATAATTGAGTCGCAACATGGTTTTATAAATGGCCGTTCATGTTTAACAAATTTGTTATCTTTTTATTCTAGCATAGTTGAGGCAGTTGATAGTGGTAAGGATTGTGATGTTGTGTACCTTGACTTTAGCAAATCTTGTGATACAGTGCCACATGAAAGACTGATTAAAAAAATAGAGGCTTGTAGTATTGGAGGTGCTATATTAAGCTGGATTAGGGCATGGCTATACCAAAGGAAACAGAGTTAGTATAAATGGAGTCAAGTCAGAGTGGGAAAATATTGTAAGTGGAGTGCCGCAAGGCTCTGTCCTGGGACCTCTGTTGTTTATAATATATATAAATGATTTAGATTCAGGTTTGAGTAGCAACATTTGCAAATTTGCCGATGATACAAAAATCGACATGGAAATTAATACGGAAGAAGACTCACTATCTCTTCAAGTTGATTTAAATAGGGTTTTGAAATGGTCAAAGGATTGGCAGATGCAGTTTAATGCTGATAAATGTAAAGTTCTGAGGCTAGGTAATGAAGATAGAGTTACAAGATACAAGCTAGATGGTGTTGAGATTGCGAAAAGGATCTGGGAGTTATGATTAGTAAGAATTTAAAACAAAAGGATCAATGCATGAATGTTCATAATAAGGCAAATAGGACACTAGGATTTATTAATTACCTTAACCTATATAAATGTCTTGCCTGATATGGTTAAAACATATAATAGAACACCCCATAGAGGATTAAAGGGGAAAATACCTATTGATGTACATGCTTTATCTTCGCCTCAAGATGTAACTAGGCAGTTTAAGCTCATGTATAAAGGAGACCAGCAGACTAAGCCGCGCATCAGTAATCTGTCTGTGGGAGATACAGTACGGCTTGCCTTATCTAATCGTATTTCAAAGTTCAAAAGAGGTTTTCATCAACAGAACACTAAGGAAATATTTACTATTGCTCAAATTGATACTAAACAACCCGTACCTTTATATTATCTAAAGCGATAATATAAATACATCAACCCAGCGATAGGTGACTTAAATGGGGATTTCGATGTGGATTCAATATATAACTTATTTAAGAATATTATAAACAAAGCACAGGAACGTAGTATACCATACAAATTGAATAGATCGTATACTAATGATCCAAAGTGGATAACAAAGAATTTGAAGAACCTTATAGGTAAAAAGAGAGCTTGGTACAAAAGGATTAAAAATGGGGAGGTCACTTTAGAACAGGAATTCGTACAACTGGTTAGAAATGTTAAAAAAGAGATAAGGAAAGCAAAAAGAAACTATGAAGTTCGCATAGCAGGGCAAGCAAAGACAAATCCTAAAGGGTTTTTTCAGTTATATCGTACTAAGACTAGGGAAAGGATAGGTCCATTAAAAACTGAGACAGGTCAAATAACAGATAGTGATGAAGAGATGAGTAGTATTTTTAATAAATATTTTGTATCTGTATTTACTAAAGAGGAACTTAACAATATGCCTTCAGCCGAACAAGTCTATGTGGGTGGGGACGAGGACAGGTTGACGAGTTTAGCAGTTACCAGGGAGGATGTTCTTAAACAAATAGTAAAACTCAAACCAAACAAATCCCCAGGGCCGGATGAAGTGTTTGCTAGGGTGCTTAAAGAATGCAAAGAGGAGCTTTGTGACCCACTGTCAACCATATTTAATAAATCAATAGAGTCAGGCAGAGTGCCAGAGTTTTGGAAAGTTGCTAATGTGATACCAGTTTTTAAGAAAGGAGATAGATCACTTGCGTCTAACTATCGACCAATTAGCCTAACGTCTATTGTGGGAAAGTTACTCGAATCTATAATAGCAAATAAAATTCGTCTTCATCTTGAAAAACATAAATTAATAATTGAGTCGCAACATGGTTTTATAAATGGCCGTTCATGTTTAACAAATTTGTTATCTTTTTATTCTAGCATTGTTGAGGCAGTTGATAGTGGTAAGGATTGCGATGTTGTATACCTTGACTTTAGCAAAGCTTTTGATACAGTGCCACATGAAAGACTGATTAAAAAAATAGAGTCTCATGGTATTGGGGGTGCTATATTAAGCTGGATTAGGGCATGGCTATACCAAAGGAAACAGAGAGTTAGTATAAATGGAATCAAGTCAGAGTGGGAAAATGTTGTAAGTGGAGTGCCTCAAGGCTCTGTCCTGGGACCTCTGTTGTTTATAATATATATAAATGATTTAGATTCAGGTTTGAGTAGCAACATTTGCAAATTTGCCGATGATACGAAAATCGGTAGGGAAATTAATTCGGAGGAGGACTCACTATCACTTCAAGTTGATCTAGATAGGGTTTTGAAATGGTCAAAGGATTGGCAGATGCAGTTTAATGCTGATAAATGTAAAGTTCGGAGGTTAGGTAATGATGATAGAGTTACAAGATACGAGCTAGATGGTGTTGTGATTGCGAAGTCGGATTGCGAAAGGGATCTGGGAGTTATGATTAGTAAGAATTTAAAACAAAAGGATCAATGCATAAATGTTCGTAATAAGGCAAATCGGACACTTGGATTTATTAATCGCAGCGTTAGTAACAAGACACCTGGTGTGGTTCTCAAGCTATATCTTGCTCTAGTTAGGCCCCATTTAGATTATGCAGTTCAGTTTTGGTCGCCATATTATAGAATGGATATAAATTCACTTGAACGTGTCCAGCGTAGGATGACTAAGTTAATTCCCCAAATTAGAAATCTTTCATATGAAGAAAGATTAACAAAGCTTAAGTTGCATTCACTGGAAAGGCAAAGAGTTTCAGGTGAAGTCACAGTGAGAGGTTGTGTTAACCGGAGCTCCTGAGTGTTGTTATATCATCATAGCAATATGGAAGTTGTAGTTAAGGACCTGGTGACTCTAGTGGGAGCCCTGAGGACAGAGTTGGACTCTCTGCGGGAGGAGGTGCGTCAGCTGAAAGAACAACGAGAAGTAACGAAGGAGGAGACCAGCAGTAAAGGGACCTCGTCTTGGAGAGTTACGAAAGACAGGGGCCTTAAGAAGACTTTGATAAAGCCGCCTTCAAACGCCATAGCAACTTCAAATTCATTTGACGTTTTGGAGGACGAGTGCTGTGGAGAGACTGTGGATCGCGCAAAAGGGAAAGCAACGAAGAGAAAGGAAGCGCAGGCCCCTCTGAAAGTAAAGGAAGTACCTAAGCAAACATTAGTTGTGGGAGATTCCCAGATAAGGTATTTGGATAGAACGTTTTGTGCTAGAGATAGGGGGAACAGGTTAAGGGTTTGCTATCCCGGAGCTGGCATTGGTGATATTATAAACAACATGAATGATATTATGGCTGGTAATGGGAACAATCCCATTATTTGCATTAGCGTGGGAGGAAATGATGTTGGTCGAGTCAGGAGTGAGGAACTGATTCAGAGGTATAAAACAGCCATAGAGTTAGTTAGGAGCAAGGGAGGAATCCCGATCATATGTGGCATTCTTCCAAGAAAGGGAGTGGGAAATGAATGGATATCGAGGGCACTTGGTGTCAATTGCCGGCTGGAAAGATATTGCAAATC
Organism: Procambarus clarkii; assembly: GCF_040958095.1. Classification (NCBI taxonomy): domain Eukaryota; kingdom Metazoa; phylum Arthropoda; class Malacostraca; order Decapoda; family Cambaridae; genus Procambarus; species Procambarus clarkii. Next base: position 20,393,746 of record NC_091151.1, on the reverse strand, counting down.
AAATGCAATATCTTTCATAGATAACTGGGAACACTTCTATGGAAGAAATGAAATGTATGCTCGTGATGGGGTGCATCTATCGAGAGCTGGGGTTGTTGCTGTTGCGAACTCGCTAGAAGAAGTGGTTAGAGGTGTTTGTTTGGGTTTAAACTGTTAGTAGATAGAGGTATGGGAATAGATTTGGAGGAAGGAGGTAATAAAAGTATGTGTTTGTGGGAGAAAGGAATTGGCAAAACGATCAGGGAAAGAGAAGGTCCGCAAAATAACAATTCACTTAGGGTATATTACACTAACAGTAGAAGTCTAAGAAATAAAATTAACGAATTAAATGCTCTTGTCTGCACAGAAAAAATAGATATTATTGCACTTACCGAAACGTGGATGAATGTAGAAAATAGAGAACTATTAGCTGAATATCAAATATATGGATTTAAACTATTTCACACAGATAGATATATTAGACGAGGAGGTGGAGTAGCCATATATGTTAGGGACAATTTGAAATGTAGTCTCAAAGAGGGAATCAAAACAGAGCCACACACAGAAACTATTTGGATTGAATTAAACGAAAAAGCTAATAATATTATAATAGGAGTAATATATAGGCCACCAAATTTAGACAGAATGGAAGCAAAGCATCTATGGGATGAAATATCTAGAGCATCTAGATCTAACAGTATTTATGTCATGGGTGACTTTAATTTTAGCGGAATAAACTGGTTGAACAAAACAGGGAATAGTGAAGCAGAAGATTTTCTAGAATTAATTGACGATTGCTTTCTTACGCAACACATTAAGGAACCAACACGGGAAAATAATATTTTAGATTTAGTGTTAACTAACAGGGAAACGCAAATTAATGACATCGAAATAGGGAGTGAGCTAGGGAGCAGTGATCACAAAGAAATCAGATTTAGCATAGAATGGAATAGACCAGTAGGAGAAAATTCTGTTAAAGTGCCAGATTTTCGAAAAGCTGATTTTAATAGCCTAAGAAATTTTTTGGGTCAAATTGATTGGAAAGGCTTGGGTATGGGGTGTGGGCCGGTCTTGGAGCGAGACATGAACCCAGCGATAGGTGACTTAAATGGGGATTTCGACGTGGATTCAATATATAACTTATTTAAGAATATTCTAAACAAAGCACAGGAACGTAGTATACCATACAAATTGAATAGATCGTATACTAATGACCCAAAGTGGATAACAAAGAATTTGAAGAACCTTATAGGTAAAAAGAGAGCTTGGTACAAAAGGATTAAAAATGGGGAGGTCACTTTAGAACAGGAATTCGTACAACTGGTTAGAAATGTTAAAAAAGAGATAAGGAAAGCAAAAAGAAACTATGAAGTTCGCATAGCAGGGCAAGCAAAGACAAATCCTAAAGGGTTTTTTCAGTTATATCGTACTAAGACTAGGGAAAGGATAGGTCCATTAAAAACTGAGACAGGTCAAATAACAGATAGTGATGAAGAGATGAGTAGTATTTTTAATAAATATTTTGTATCTGTATTTACTAAAGAGGAACTTAACAATATGCCTTCAGCCGAACAAGTCTATGTGGGTGGGGACGAGGACAGGTTGACGAGTTTAGCAGTTACCAGGGAGGATGTTCTTAAACAAATAGTAAAACTCAAACCAAACAAATCCCCAGGGCCGGATGAAGTGTTTGCTAGGGTGCTTAAAGAATGCAAAGAGGAGCTTTGTGACCCACTGTCAACCATATTTAATAAATCAATAGAGTCAGGCAGAGTGCCAGAGTTTTGGAAAGTTGCTAATGTGATACCAGTTTTTAAGAAAGGAGATAGATCACTTGCGTCTAACTATCGACCAATTAGCCTAACGTCTATTGTGGGAAAGTTACTCGAATCTATAATAGCAAATAAAATTCGTCTTCATCTTGAAAAACATAAATTAATAATTGAGTCGCAACATGGTTTTATAAATGGCCGTTCATGTTTAACAAATTTGTTATCTTTTTATTCTAGCATTGTTGAGGCAGTTGATAGTGGTAAGGATTGCGATGTTGTATACCTTGACTTTAGCAAAGCTTTTGATACAGTGCCACATGAAAGACTGATTAAAAAAAATAGAGTCTCATGGTATTGGGGGTGCTATATTAAGCTGGATTAGGGCATGGCTATACCAAAGGAAACAGAGAGTTAGTATAAATGGAATCAAGTCAGAGTGGGAAAATGTTGTAAGTGGAGTGCCTCAAGGCTCTGTCCTGGGACCTCTGTTGTTTATAATATATATAAATGATTTAGATTCAGGTTTGAGTAGCAACATTTGCAAATTTGCCGATGATACGAAAATCGGTAGGGAAATTAATTCGGAGGAGGACTCACTATCACTTCAAGTTGATCTAGATAGGGTTTTGAAATGGTCAAAGGATTGGCAGATGCAGTTTAATGCTGATAAATGTAAAGTTCTGAGGTTAGGTAATGATGATAGAGTTACAAGATACGAGCTAGATGGTGTTGTGATTGCGAAGTCGGATTGCGAAAGGGATCTGGGAGTTATGATTAGTAAGAATTTAAAACAAAAGGATCAATGCATAAATGTTCGTAATAAGGCAAATCGGACACTTGGATTTATTAATCGCAGCGTTAGTAACAAGACACCTGGTGTGGTTCTCAAGCTATATCTTGCTCTAGTTAGGCCCCATTTAGATTATGCAGTTCAGTTTTGGTCGCCATATTATAGAATGGATATAAATTCACTTGAACGTGTCCAGCGTAGGATGACTAAGTTAATTCCCCAAATTAGAAATCTTTCATATGAAGAAAGATTAACAAAGCTTAAGTTGCATTCACTGGAAAGGCGAAGAGTTAGGGGTGACATGATAGAGGTTTACAAGTGGATGAATGGACATAACCGGGGGACTATTAATAGGGTATTAAAAGTATCAACACAGTACAGAACACGAAACAATGGATATAAATTGGATAAGTTTAGATTTAGGAAAGACTTGGGTAAATACTGGTTCAGTAACAGGGTTGTTGATTTGTGGAACCAATTGCCGCGTAACATTGTGGAGGTGGGGTCCCTCGATTGTTTCAAGCACGGGTTGGACAAGTATATGAGTGGGATTGGGTGGTTATAGAATAGGAGCTGCCTCGTATGGGCCAATAGGCCTTCTGCAGTTACCTTTGTTCTTATGTTCTTATGTTCTTATGTTAGGGGTGACATGATAGAGGTTTACAAGTGGATGAATGGACATAACCGGGGGGATATTAATAGGGTATTAAAAGTATCAACACAGGACAGAACACGAAACAATGGATATAAATTGGATAAGTTTAGATTTAGGAAAGACTTGGGTAAATACTGGTTCAGTAACAGGGTTGTTGATTTGTGGAACCAATTGCCGCGTAACATTGTGGAGGTGGGGTCCCTCGATTGTTTCAAGCACGGGTTGGACAAGTATATGAGTGGGATTGGGTGGTTATAGAATAGGAGCTGCCTCGTATGGGCCAATAGGCCTTCTGCAGTTACCTTTGTTCTTATGTTCTTATGTAAAGGACTTAAATAATAGACTTATTGAAGGCGGGTTTTATAGAGAGGAGCTGACTCCCATCTACTTGTCAGATACATTTAAAATTGAGAGAATTATAAGTAAACGTAAAGTTGGCAATACTACTTTATATAAAGTTAGATACGTCGGTAACGACAGTTCATTTGATCAGTGGGTGAATTCAGATGATGTGAAGAAAGTATGAAGAAGCAGCCCTTAGTTAGCAAGTATCGTGGATTTATTGAACTATTAGCTAGATTAGGTTATAATTCTAGGAAAAAGTTAATTAAGACTCTTAAAAAGGAGCATATACTTTGCCTATCTGAAATATTTAATAATTTCTTAAAAATTAAAATTGAAGTTGGGAAGCCTATTTTAAAGAGACTTTCTAAATATAGAGCTCTACTCCATACATTAGCTTGTAAGAAGAAGGCTATTTCACTTAAGAAAGACATATTAACGAGTAAAAGAGGAGGTAATTTATTTGGCATTTTACTTCCCATAGCTATAAATTTTATTTCAAGGCTATTTAATAAGGAATAATGAAAGAATTCTATCTTGTACCACGAAAAGCTATTGATCAACAGAAGCCTACGGTAGTAAGTGTAGAAAAGCCTACGACAGTGAGAACAAATCCTGTTATACTTGATAGACTTAAGATTAAAGCTTAAGGATTATGATTTTGCAGTCTCCCTGTTAAATTATTTTAATACAACTGGACTTGTAAAGTGGGACGAGGAAGGGAATATCACATCGCCAGTTACTTGGCTCAATATTGTTGATGACATTATAGACAGGATGTGCACTCCGAAATTGTTATTCCCAGAAGATAAATTGCCTATAGCTAAGTTGTTTTTTCTTTGACATCTACACCTAAGAATTTATTTAGAAATGTAGATTTGAAAAATCAAGTGTTTTCTTCTCCGAGTTTGAATAGGAAGATCAAGGCTGTAGATGAAGGAGAGTCTACCTGGATACCATATTAAGGTGAGTTTCCGTTTATTTTTATCATTTACTAATAGACTACAGGATGGATAGTTACGTTATATATGCAGCAAGTAACTCAGATACTGACATATTTAAAAATAATGTTCCTAATGCTTTTGAAAGTAGATTACATAATCAGCTGCCTTTAGACCCGAATAAAGCTTATGAAGTGTGCCTAAAGAATATATTCCTGCCTCCATCTTATTTTGCTGTTATGAGGAATGACCCGGAAAGTCTTATTTCAGTTCAACTTCTAGTGTCTAATAAAAATTTATCTGATTTGAGTATGGTGAATACATCTTTCACTTTAAAGTCAGATATTTTAGCGAGTGATAATTGCATAGAGCTAACGACTATTTTAAATAGAGAAATTTCAACTATATTTTCAAAAGGTTCACTGAGTTTTATAGGATCCGTACTTAATGATAATTTCCCAGACCATGGGGGCATTTATATGAAATATGATTCGAGTATTAATAGAATTAAGTTTAATGCAGCATTTAGTGAGAAGTTGTTAAAATTATTTATTACAAAGGATGGTAAATTGATTGTTCGAATTTCTTTATCTTTTGGTCGAAATATATGTAAAGTTATTGGAGCTGAAGTAGGTAAAGTCTATGATATTTTTATTATGAATAAAATACCTAATAACAGGATAACTGTACAAGACACATGCTATTATCATCCTAGGCCAGGAGGCCGTATAGATTTCTTGTGTGTATATTGTGATAAGGTGCAGCCCACCATGTTTGGTAATCAGATTGTAAATATCTTGGATGTTGTTTCGTTTCAAAGTAATGCAACGCACAGGGAATTATATGAACCTTTAAATACGACTAATATTGACGGTATTAGTATTAAATTAACAGATCAAGATGGGGAGCCTGTATATTTTGAAAAGGAAGGATGTACGATTGCAGTATTACATATTAGACCCATTGATATATAATGGTAAAGAGATGAGGGAGTTTATCATTCTCTCCTGACACGTTTAAACATGAGGGTCGGGTTTGTGCATCAATAGTTAACGGCTTGTGCATCAATAGCAATAGTTATTCAGCTATTCACTATTAGCTGAATATCAAATATATGGATTTAAACTATTTCACACAGATAGATATATTAGACGAGGAGGTGGAGTAGCCATATATGTTAGGGACAATTTGAAATGTAGTCTCAAAGAGGGAATCAAAACAGAGCCACACACAGAAACTATTTGGATTGAATTAAACGAAAAAGCTAATAATATTATAATAGGAGTAATATATAGGCCACCAAATTTAGACAGAATGGAAGCAAAGCATCTATGGGATGAAATATCTAGAGCATCTAGATCTAACAGTATTTATGTCATGGGTGACTTTAATTTTAGCGGAATAAACTGGTTGAACAAAACAGGGAATAGTGAAGCAGAAGATTTTCTAGAATTAATTGACGATTGCTTTCTTACGCAACACATTAAGGAACCAACACGGGAAAATAATATTTTAGATTTAGTGTTAACTAACAGGGAAACGCAAATTAATGACATCGAAATAGGGAGTGAGCTAGGGAGCAGTGATCACAAAGAAATCAGATTTAGCATAGAATGGAATAGACCAGTAGGAGAAAATTCTGTTAAAGTGCCAGATTTTCGAAAAGCTGATTTTAATAGCCTAAGAAATTTTTTGGGTCAAATTGATTGGAAAGGCTTGGGTATGGGGTGTGGGCCGGTCTTGGAGCGAGACATGAACCCAGCGATAGGTGACTTAAATGGGGATTTCGATGTGGATTCAATATATAACTTATTTAAGAATATTCTAAACAAAGCACAGGAACGTAGTATACCATACAAATTGAATAGATCGTATACTAATGACCCAAAGTGGATAACAAAGAATTTGAAGAACCTTATAGGTAAAAAGAGAGCTTGGTACAAAAGGATTAAAAATGGGGAGGTCACTTTAGAACAGGAATTCGTACAACTGGTTAGAAATGTTAAAAAAGAGATAAGGAAAGCAAAAAGTAACTATGAAGTTCGCATAGCAGGGCAAGCAAAGACAAATCCTAAAGGGTTTTTTCAGTTATATCGTACTAAGACTAGGGAAAGGATAGGTCCATTAAAAACTGAGACAGGTCAAATAACAGATAGTGATGAAGAGATGAGTAGTATTTTTAATAAATATTTTGTATCTGTATTTACTAAAGAGGAACTTAACAATATGCCTTCAGCCGAACAAGTCTATGTGGGTGGGGACGAGGACAGGTTGACGAGTTTAGCAGTTACCAGGGAGGATGTTCTTAAACAAATAGTAAAACTCAAACCAAACAAATCCCCAGGGCCGGATGAAGTGTTTGCCAGGGTGCTTAAAGAATGCAAAGAGGAGCTTTGTGACCCACTGTCAACCATATTTAATAAATCAATAGAGTCAGGCAGAGTGCCAGAGTTTTGGAAAGTTGCTAATGTGATACCAGTTTTTAAGAAAGGAGATAGATCACTTGCGTCTAACTATCGACCAATTAGCCTAACGTCTATTGTGGGAAAGTTACTCGAATCTATAATAGCAAATAAAATTCGTCTTCATCTTGAAAAACATAAATTAATAATTGAGTCGCAACATGGTTTTATAAATGGCCGTTCATGTTTAACAAATTTGTTATCTTTTTATTCTAGCATTGTTGAGGCAGTTGATAGTGGTAAGGATTGCGATGTTGTATACCTTGACTTTAGCAAAGCTTTTGATACAGTGCCACATGAAAGACTGATTAAAAAAATAGAGTCTCATGGTATTGGGGGTGCTATATTAAGCTGGATTAGGGCATGGCTATACCAAAGGAAACAGAGAGTTAGTATAAATGGAATCAAGTCAGAGTGGGAAAATGTTGTAAGTGGAGTGCCTCAAGGCTCTGTCCTGGGACCTCTGTTGTTTATAATATATATAAATGATTTAGATTCAGGTTTGAGTAGCAACATTTGCAAATTTGCCGATGATACGAAAATCGGTAGGGAAATTAATTCGGAGGAGGACTCACTATCACTTCAAGTTGATCTAGATAGGGTTTTGAAATGGTCAAAGGATTGGCAGATGCAGTTTAATGCTGATAAATGTAAAGTTCTGAGGTTAGGTAATGATGATAGAGTTACAAGATACGAGCTAGATGGTGTTGTGATTGCGAAGTCGGATTGCGAAAGGGATCTGGGAGTTATGATTAGTAAGAATTTAAAACAAAAGGATCAATGCATAAATGTTCGTAATAAGGCAAATCGGACACTTGGATTTATTAATCGCAGCGTTAGTAACAAGACACCTGGTGTGGTTTTCAAGCTATATCTTGCTCTAGTTAGGCCCCATTTAGATTATGCAGTTCAGTTTTGGTCGCCATATTATAGAATGGATATAAATTCACTTGAACGTGTCCAGCGTAGGATGACTAAGTTAATTCCCCAAATTAGAAATCTTTCATATGAAGAAAGATTAACAAAGCTTAAGTTGCATTCACTGGAAAGGCGAAGAGTTAGGGGTGACATGATAGAGGTTTACAAGTGGATGAATGGACATAACCGGGGGGATATTAATAGGGTATTAAAAGTATCAACACAGGACAGAACACGAAACAATGGATATAAATTGGATAAGTTTAGATTTAGGAAAGACTTGGGTAAATACTGGTTCAGTAACAGGGTTGTTGATTTGTGGAACCAATTGCCGCGTAACATTGTGGAGGTGGGGTCCCTCGATTGTTTCAAGCACGGGTTGGACAAGTATATGAGTGGGATTGGGTGGTTATAGAATAGGAGCTGCCTCGTATGGGCCAATAGGCCTTCTGCAGTTACCTTTGTTCTTATGTTCTTATGTTGTCCCAGACAATGTTTAAAGCTGTAACTGTTTATTTAAATGAGCAAGTGGTGGAAACTAATTCACTTAATTAATTTTCATATTTATCGTATGTAAAGCTAATGACAACGATTTCTGAATGTAAAGCTGAAAGATTCAAAGAACTAACGTATTTCTATAATGATGTTTTTCCTGAAAAATATGATGCAGATTATTTTAAGAATGCCTCAGAGGACCTTAAATCTATGTTTTAAACTGCTATTGGACATTACAACTTTGAGCGAATATATCTTGGATGGAATTGATATTCGTTTGAGATTAGAACTTAACAGTGATCCGTGGGTTATAAACAGAATTAAATCTGGATACAACGTTAACATTAAACTAGCTAGAATGTGGATTGATCGGATAACTCCGTTCGCATCTGGATTGGAGGCTATTAATAGAGCTCTGGCGGAACAAAATACGCCAGTTACATATACGTTTGATAAGACACTCCACAAGACCTTCATTCTTGGGAATGGGCAGCAGAGATTAAGTATTGACCAGCCATGGGGAAGCATTATCCCGGATAAATTATTTATTATGATGACGGATATGGAAGCCATATCTGGAGCGTATACGCTTAATCCACTGTATTTCGATCACTGCGATTTATCTAATGTATATATTACTCGCGATGGGACAAATTTATTTAATATAACTTGCAAGTTCCCGAATAAATGTTCGAAACTATACTATGAGACTCAAAATACAGTCGGCTTTAACGCATGTAATACCTTGACATACAATTAATTTAAAAAAGGAAGAACGTTACTGGCATTTAGACTAACGCCTGAGGAATTGAGAGATACCTTTCCTATTGAGGCTTCGGGCAACTTGAGAATTACGCTAGAATTTGCTGTTCCAGTGAAATCAAATTAAGTTATTATTTTATTCGGAAATACAACGGGAGTATTGAGAATTTATTCTGATAGGCGGAGTCGTGTGTGATACAAGAGCATGAACTGCAAACAAATTAATATGGCATTGAACAATATGATAGGTAATAAAGCTGAATATATCGGATGCTATTTAGCGACATTATTATATAGAATAATGAAACAAATATGGGAATATTATAATAAATACATTAGGAAGAGACTCTAAGGAAGTAATGGGCCACTGGATTGCTGTATATAAATCTAAACGGAAAATAGTTATACTCGATTCTTATGGAATAAATGTGTATTCGCCCAACATTTTGGAGTTTTCAAATTATTATAAAGACTGCGATGTATACACGTTTACAGAGCGACTTCAGAGTTTAAATACATACGTATGTGGGCTATATGCGATGTTTTTCTGTTATCATCTTTCAAACAAGGATCTAAAAACCGCATTAAAGCTATTTGAAACTAGTCTTAGTTACGGAGATTATATGCAGAATGATAGGAACGTAATGAGGCTATCTTATGCTTTATTTAAAAATATGCCGAGCTGCTATGAAACGCTGTGTTATGATAAGAGCGATATTTGTTGGAAAATGTGCTTGGAGACACGGATTGAATGAGGCTACAGACGACTTAACTAACGGAAAATGGTGAGTACATTTGTTTGAGGTTTTTACTTGTTTGATGAATATTGTACATGCATAAACGCTATCTAAACTGTTATTCTTTATTTACAGAGATCAGGAGTGAATAGGATGGATATAATACAAGTGGATTGAGGAGCGAGCTTCTTAGAATTTCAGGATAAATGAGTCGTTTATTATAAATTGTGTAAACTAACATTAGATGACTAAATAAAAATATATAAATAAATATGTTTTATTAATGTATATATATATATATATATATATATATATATATATATATATATATATATATATATATATATATATATATATATATATATATATATATATATATATATATATATATATATATATATAAATTATTACGGTGGTGAACGCCGGCAATGACTGGCAGATGACGGAGCAGGTAATCAGGTGATGAAGGCCTCGGGGCAGGTAGCCTGGGGGAGGCTTAGGTAACCTCATAGCCAACATAAGTATTAAAGGTTACATTGTAAGGTAAACACAGTTGACGTAGGGGAGGGAGGGGGTGTTAGGTAAGGTGACGAGGGAGGTTGGGAGGTAAGGGGGAGGGAGGGGGTGTGAGGGAAGGGGGAGGGGGGTGATTGGGTATTGATTCAGTTATATAGACATATACTAGTTTCTTAGTAAGAATTCTACTTAAATGTATACGGCCTAAATATCTGTTTATTCTTGGTACAAACTCTGAAATTTGAATTTCTCCCATAAGATCTCTTAACAATCTTCTATGAACTTATTTTCATCATAGGATCTCTTAACAAACTTCTAAAATCTCAGAAATTATTTTCCTCATATGAATTCCTTAATTCCAAATTTGTGTCTACCCAAATTCACCTGAAAACCATGAAGCGCTACACACGAATTTCCAAAAAAACAAAAATTTGTGTGTGGTGCGTCATCCCTACTACTATTGCTCACCATCGTCATACGAGCCCCTTATTGCTCACTATCACTCAAGCCCCTTGTTGCTCACCATCATACGAGCATGTTATTACTCATTGCGACAACTTGAGCCCTTATTGCTCCCAATGATAATTTGAAAGCCTAATGCTCATCATGATAATTGAACACCTCATTGCTCACCGCGATATTTAGAGTTCAGCTTGCTCACATGATAACTTCCAACAATTATTGCTCACCATGATAACTTGCAACTATTATTGCTCACTATAATAACCTGTGCAACTATTATTGCTCCCCATGATAACCTGAGCGACATTTGTTGCTCACCTTAAGTTACATGCTTCATTAAGTCTCAAGAGGACTATAGTATTGTAGCGTAATACCTATAAACCGAGTAGGACCCACTACTCATAAATAATTTAGTTGGACTACATGTTTGTTAAGTCTCTAGAGGGCTGTAGCCTAATGTATTTACAAATGAGCAGATCCACTGCTCACCATTTAGCTAGGGTGACACTACCAATAGTGAGTTGTCAGAATTATTTTATCCCTCTGCTTAGTTACGTTTGGGAAAATTAAACTATCTATTTAGGTAGGTATTAGGGACAATAATTAGTGTCAACAGAGTACCAGCTGAGTGTTTGCTCACTATTAAATACAGTTGACTATTTATAGAGACTGGTTTATATTAAATTAATTTCTCATTTAATGTTGAGGATATCAACTATATATATAAGGATCATATAAATAAGAAAATAAGAACAAAGGTAACTGCAGAAGGTCTATTGGCCCATACGAGGCAGCTCCTATCTATAACCACCCAATCCCACTCATATACTTGTCCAACCCGCGCTTGAAACAATCGAGGGACCCCACCTCCACCAAGTTACGCCACAATTGGTTCCACAAATCAACAACCCTGTTACTGAACCAGTATTTACCCAAGTCTTTCCTAAATCTAAACTTATCCAATTTTTACCCATTGTTTCGTGTTCTGTCTTGTGTTGATATTTTTAATACCCTATTAATATCCCCCCCTGTTATGTCCATTTATCCACTTGTAAACCTCTATCATGTCACCCCTAACTCTTCGCCTTTCCACTGAATGGAACTTAAGCTTTGTTAATCTTTCTTCATATGAAAGATTTCTAATTTGGGGAATTAACTTAGTCATCCTACGTTGGACACGTTCAAGTGAATTTATATCCATTCTATAATACAGCGACCAAAACTGAACTGCATAATCAAAATGGGGCCTAACCAGAGCAAGATATAGCTTAAGAACCACACCAGGAGTCTTGTTACTAACGCTTCGATTAATAAATCCCAGTGTCCTATTCGCCTTATTACGAACATTCATGCATTGATCCTTTTGTTTTAAATTCTTACTAATCATAACTCCCAGATCCCTTTCACAATCCGACTTCCCAATCTCAACACCATCTAGTTCGTATCTTGTAACTATCATCATTACCTAGCCTCAGAACTTTACATTTATCAGCATTAAACTGCATTTGCCAATCCTTTGACCATTTCAAAACCCTATCTAGATCAACTTGAAGTGATAGTCAGTCCACCTCCGAATTAATTTCCCTACCGATTTTCGTATCATCGGCAAATTTGCAAATGTTGCTACTCAAACCTGAATCTAAATCATTTATATATATTATAAACAACAGAGGTCTCAGGACAGAGCCCTGAGGTACTCCACTAACAACATTATCCCACTCTGACTTAACCCCATTTATACTAACTCTCTGTTTCCTTTGGTATAGCCATGCCCTAATCCAGCTTAATATAGCACCCCCAATACCATGAGACTCTTTTTAATCAGTCTTTCATGTGGCACTGTATCAAAACCACATAAGCTACCTTCCATGGCTTCCATGACGAGAGCTGGGGTTGTTGCTGTTGCGAACTCGTTGGAAGAAGTGGTTAGAGGTGTTTGTTTGGGTATTAACTGTTAGCTGATAGAGGTATGGGAATTGATTTGGAGGAAGGAGATAATAAAAGTACGTGTTTGTGGGAGAAAGGAATTGGCAAAATGATCAGGGAAAGAGAAGGGCCTCAAAATAACAATTCACTTAGGGTATATTACACTAACAGTAGAAGTCTAAGAAATAAAATTAACGAATTAAATGCTCTTGTCTGCACAGAAAAAATAGATATTATTGCACTTACCGAAACGTGGATGAATGTAGAAAATAGAGAACTATTTGCTGAATATCAAATAAATGGATTTAAACTATTTCACACAGATAGATATATTAGACGAGGAGGGGGAGTAGCCATATATGTTAGGGACAATTTGAAATGTAGTCTCAAAGAGGGAATCAAAACTGAGCCACACACAGAAACTATTTGGATAGAATTATACGAAACAGCAAATAATATTATAATAGGAGTTATATATAGGCCACCAAATTTAGACAGAATGGAAGCAAAGCATCTATGGGATGAAATATCTAGGGCATCTAGATCTAACAGTATTTACGTCATGGGTGACTTTAATTTTAGTGGAATAAACTGGTTGAACAAAACAGGGAATAGTGAAGCAGAAGATTTTCTAGAATTAATTGACGATTGCTTTCTTACGCAACACATTAAGGAACCAACACGGGAAAATAATATTTTATATTTAGTGTTAACTAACAGGGAAACACAAATTAATGACATCGAAATAGGGAGTGAGCTAGGGAACAGTGATCACAAAGAAATCAGATTTAGCATAGAATAGAATAGACCTGTAGGAGAAAATTCTGTTAAAGTGCCAGATTTTCTAAAAGCTGATTTTAATAGCCTTAGAAATTTTTTGGGTCAAATTAATTGGAAAGTCTTGGGTATGGGGTGGGAGCCGGTCTTGGAGCGAGACATGAACCCAGCGATAGGTGACTTAAATGGGGATTTCGATGTGGATTCAATATATAACTTATTTAAGAATATTCTAAACAAAGCACAGGAACGTAGTATACCATACAAATTGAATAGATCGTATACTAATGACCCAAAGTGGATAACAAAGAATTTCAAGAACCTTATAGGTAAAAAGAGAGCGTGGTACAAAAGGATTAAGAATGGGGAAGTCATTTTAGAACAGGAATTCGTACAACTGGTTAGAAATACTAAAAAAGAGATAAGGAAAGCAAAAAGAAACTATGAAGTTCGCATAGCAAAGGAAGCAAAGACAAATCCTAAAGGTTTTTTCCAGTTATACCGGACAAAGATTAGGGAAAGGATAGGTCCATTAAAAACTGAGACAGGTCAAATAACAGATAGTGATGAAGAGATGAGTAGTATTTTTAATAAATATTTTGTATCTGTATTTACTAAAGAGGAACTTAACAATATGCCTTCAGCCGAACAAGTCTATGTGGGTGGGGACGAGGACAGGTTGACGAGTTTAGCAGTTACCAGGGAGGATGTTCTAAAACAAATAGTAAAACTTAAACCAAACAAATCCCCAGGGCCGGATGAAGTGTTTGCCAGGGGGCTTAAAGAATGCAAAGAGGAGCTTTGTGACCCACTGTCAACCATATTTAATAAATCAATAGAGTCAGGCAAAGTGCCAGAGTTTTGGAAAGTTGCTAATGTGATACCAGTTTTTAAGAAAGGAGATAGATCACTTGCGTCTAACTATCGACCAATTAGCCTAACGTCTATTGTGGGAAAGTTACTTGAATCTATAATGACAAATAAAATTCGTCTTCATCTTGAAAAACATAAATTAATAATTGAGCCGCAACATGGTTTTATAAATGGCCGTTCATGTTTAACAAATTTGTTATCTTTTTATTCTAGCATTGTTGAGGCAGTTGATAGTGATAAGGATTGCGATGTTGTGTACCTTGACTTTAGCAAAGCTTTTGATACAGTGCCACATGAAAGACTGATTAAAAAGTTAGTCTCATGGTATTGGGGGTGCTATATTAAGCTGGATTAGGGCATGGCTATACCAAAGGAAACAGAGAGTTAGTATAAATGGAGTCAAGTCAGAGTGGGAAAATGTTGTAAGTGGGATGCCTCAGGGCTCTGTCCTAGGAACTCTGTTGTTTATAATATATATAAATGATTTAGATTCAGGTTTGAGTAGCAACATTTGCAAATTTGCCGATGATACGAAAATCGGTAGGGAAATTAATTCGGAGGAGGACTCACTATCACTTCAAGTTGATCTAGATAGGGTTTTGAAATGGTAAAAGGATTGGCAGATGCAGTTTAATGCTGATAAATGTAAAGTTCTGAGGTTAGGTAATGATGATAGGATTACAAGATACGAGCTAGATGGTGTTGAGATTGCGAAGTCGAATTGCGAAAGGGATCTGGGAGTTATGATTAGTAAGAATTTAAAACAAAAGGATCAATGCATAAATGTTCGTAATAAGGCAAATCGGATACTTGGATTAATTAATCGCAGCATTAGTAACAAGACACCTGGTGTGGTTCTCAAGCTATATCTTGCTCTAGTTAGGCCCCATTTAGATTATGCAGTTTAGTTTTGGTCGCCATATTATAGAATGGATATAAATTCACTTGAACGTGTCCAGTGTAGGATGACTAAGTTAATTCCCCAAATTAGAAATCTTTCATATGAAGAAAGATTAACAAAGCTTAAGTTGCATTCGCTGGAAAGGCGAAGAGTTAGGGGTGACATGATAGAGGTTTACAAGTGGGTGAATGGACATAACAAAGGGGATATTAATAGGGTATTAAAAGTATCAACACAAGACAGAACACAAAACAATGGGTATAAATTGGATAAGTTTAGATTTAGGAAAGACTTGGGTAAATACTGGTTAAGTAACAGGGTTGTTGATTTGTGGAACCAATTGCCGCGTAACATTGTGGAGGTAGGGTCCCTCGATTGTTTCAAGCATGGGTTGGACATGTATATGAGTGGGATTGGGTGGTTATAAATAGGACACCTTTGTTGACCAGGAGGGTGGCTGTGTTGATGGCTTCAGGGTGGCCCCTGCATGATTCAGGAACTCTTAAAGCTCTTGTAAGGTCATTGGTTGCTTCACATTCCAGAAGATAGTGAAGTAATGGCTTTTCTGTGACAGTTTGGCAGAAGATGCACTGTCTCTGTCGGGGTTCACCAATCTCCCAGTTGCATCTGTAACCTAGACGTAGTCTATATAGCCTAACTGCTATTTCCCTGTGGATTCCTTTTGGGATATTTAACCTTTCTGGTTAAATATCTCTGGGATGGTTGTCTGTCCTGGGACCTCTGTTGTTTATAATATATATAAATGATTTAGATTCAGGTTTGAGTAGCAACATTTGCAAATTTGCCGATGATACGAAAATCGGTAGGGAAATTAATTCGGAGGAGGACTCACTATCACTTCAAGTTGATCTAGATAGGGTTTTGAAATGGTCAAATGATTGGCAAATGCAGTTTAATGCTGATAAATGTAAAGTTCTGAGGCTAGGTAATGATGATAGAGTTACAAGATACGAGCTAGATGGTGTTGAGATTGCGAAGTCGGATTTCGAAAGGGATCTGGGAGTTATGATTAGTAAGAATTTAAAACAAAAGGATCAATGCATGAATGTTCGTAATAAGGCGAATAGGACACTGGGATTTATTAATCGAAGCATTAGTAACAAGACACCTGGTGTGGTTCTTAAGCTATATCTTGCTCTGGTTAGGCCCCATTTAGATTATGCAGTTCAGTTTTGGTCGCCGTATTATAGAATGGATATAAATTCACTTGAGCGTGTCCAGCGTAGGTTGACTAAGTTAATTCCCCAAATTAGAAATCTTTCATATGAAGAAAGATTAACAAAGCTTAAGTTGCATTCACTGGAAAGGCGAAGAGTTAGGGGTGACATGATAGAGGTTTACAAGTGGATGAATGGACATAACAGGGGGGATATTAATAGAGTATTAAAAATATCAACACAAGACAGAACACGAAACAATGGGTATAAATTGGATAAGTTTAGATTTAGGAAAGACTTGGGTAAATACTGGTTCAGTAACAGGGTTGTTGATTTGTGGAACCAATTGCCGCGTAACGTGGTGGAGGTGGTGTCCCTCGATTGTTTCAAGCGCGGGTTGGACAAGTATATGAGTGGGATTGGGTGGTTATAGATAGGAGCTGCCTCGTATGTGCCAATAGGCCTTCTGCAGTTACCTTTGTTCTTATGTTCTTATGTTCTTATGTTTCTAATTTGGTTGCCTGAAGATACCATGTTGCAGATGGCGAACCTTCAGCTATTCTCTGGTGCAGGTAGGCTTTGTTGAGATGTGAGAGTTTTTTGTTGATGATGTTTTTTATGTTCTCTAGGCTGGGTTGAATTGTTTTATGTATCACTGGATGACGAGTTGCCAATTTAGCAATTTCATCAGCTTTTTCATTTAATGGGATTCCAATATGGGATGGGATCCAATTTAAAGTTATGTTGAGCCCTTTGCCTTTAGCGACTGCTCCAAGATACAAAATGGTGGTAATTATTTCCACATTATCTTTCCACTGTTTTTGTCCTAGTATTTGAAGTGCAGCTTTTGAGTCTGTGTGTATGATTGCATTTTGAAAGTTTTGAGCAATCACATATGCGAATGCCTGTTGTATGGCAAACAGCTCAGTTTGGGTTGATGATACTAGTCCTCCCAGTCTCCAATATGCCTGAACGCTGGTCGTGCAAAGAGCAGCGCCAGCACTCTCATTTTCTGTGTCCACCGATCCGTCTGTGAAGATGTGGGTGGCTCCTGCTACTACTATGCTATACATTTGCTCTTCTATTATGCGCCTTAGGATTGTCGGATCATAGGCAGCCTTTTTCATTGGGAGACTTTCTATTACTATTTTGAAAGTAGGCTCTTCCCACGGCGCGGAAGGAGTGTAATTTGGGCGTGGATGATCACCCTCTCTATCAAGAATCATGTTTTTTAAATGTAGTCTGTTTAGGACTTTTCCTGCTCTTGCAACCCAAGAGTTTCCATTGTTTTGGCCTAGTCCAACCACCAAAGCCTGCCGTACTGGGATTGGATCAGAAGAAATAATTATCTTACTGATAATTGTAGCTGTCCTTTGTGATATTCTTTCTTGTTGAGAGGGCAAACCCGTCTCCAGTCTAAGAGTTTCAAGCCTGGTCCACATGGGGGCTCCCAGTGCAGTTCTCATAGCATTGTTTTGGGCAACTTCAAGCTTTTTCCACTGTTGGTGTGATAGATTTATGAGTGCAGGTGCGGCATAATCGATCACTGATCTGACTGCCTGTACATAGTATGTGCGAAGGACTTGCAGATTGGCTCCTCCAGAAAGGGAGGTTAGCGACCTGAGGATTGCCGTCCGGGCCGCAGTTCGCTCTCTCAAGTATGTGACCTCAGCATTAAAATTCATGTGTGTGTCCAGGATGATTCCTAGATACTGATAGGTGTCGACCCATTCTATTGGTTGACCCTGTACTGTGAGTTGGATGTTGGGCTTCGCTATTTTTATGGGCATGGCCTTTGACTTTGAGGGGTTGAGTTTGATCCCAATCTGTTTTGCCTCTTTACTGATGCCGTCTAAGCATTTGGGTGCAAGGCGCGCTGCATCCCTTCCTTTTATGATGATGACAAAGTCGTCCGCGTAGTTTAGCAGCCTGCAGTGATGTGGGAGTTTCAACCTCATTATTCTTTCCATTAAACAGTTGAAGAGAAGAGGGCTAAGAATACCTCCTTGCGGTGTACCATTTTCATGTCTTTTGTACTCAGAGACTGTGCCATGAAGTTTTACTCTTGCTTCTCTGTTTATGAGACAGTTTTTGACCCAGGAGAGCAGGTTGCCTCTGACCTCTTTGTCAATGAGGCAGCAGAGAATAGCTGGGGCGCTAGCCAGTTCAAAGGCTTTTTCGAGGTCCAGGAATATCAGCATTCCTGGTCTGTCATTCAAGTGGGCTAACAGAGTTGTAATACATTCCACTGTGCCAACCCCTCTTCTATAGGCATACATATCATGGTGCAGTTTAGGCATTTTCCACTCCAGTCTGTTGAGTGCCATTCTGTCAGCCGTCTTGGCTGCACAGCTACCTAAGCAAACATTAGTTGTGGGAGATTCCCAGATAAGGTATTTGGATAGAACGTTTTGTGCTAGTGATAGGGGGAACAGGTTAAGGGTTTGCTATCCCGGAGCTGGCATTGGTGATATTATAAACAACATGAATGATATTATGGCTGGTAATGGGAACAATCCCATTATTTGCATTAGCGTGGGAGGAAATGATGTTGGTCGAGTTAGGAGTGAGGAACTGATTCAGAGGTATA
This sequence comes from Procambarus clarkii, assembly GCF_040958095.1. Classification (NCBI taxonomy): domain Eukaryota; kingdom Metazoa; phylum Arthropoda; class Malacostraca; order Decapoda; family Cambaridae; genus Procambarus; species Procambarus clarkii. The sequence goes on along the minus strand of NC_091151.1, from coordinate 20,374,670 downwards.
AAACAGCCATAGAGTTAGTTAGGAGCAAGGGAGGAATCCCGATCATATGTGGCATTCTTCCAAGAAAGGGAGTGGGAAATGAATGGATATCGAGGGCACTTGGTGTCAATTGCCGGCTGGAAAGATATTGCAAATCAAATGCAATATCTTTCATAGACAACTGGGAACACTTCTATGGAAGAAATGAAATGTATGCTCGTGATGGGGTGCATCTATCGAGAGCTGGGGTTGTTGCTGTTGCGAACTCGTTAGAAGAAGTGGTTAGAGGTGTTTGTTTGGGTTTAAACTGTTAGTAGATAGAGGTATGGGAATTGATTTGGAGGAAGGAGGTAATAAAAGTATGTGTTTGTGGGAGAAAGGAATTGGCAAAACGACCAGGGAAAGAGAAGGTCCGCAAAATAACAATTCACTTAGGGTATATTACACTAACAGTAGAAGTCTAAGAAATAAAATTAACGAATTAAATGCTCTTGTCTGCACAGAAAAAATAGATATTATTGCACTTACCGAAACGTGGATGAATGTAGAAAATAGAGAACTATTAGCTGAATATCAAATATATGGATTTAATCTATTTCACACAGATAGATATATTAGACGAGGAGGTGGAGTAGCCATATATGTTAGGGACAATTTGAAATGTAGTCTCAAAGAGGGAATCAAAACAGAGCCACACACAGAAACTATTTGGATTGAATTAAACGAAAAAGCTAATAATATTATAATAGGAGTAATATATAGGCCACCAAATTTAGACAGAATGGAAGCAAAGCATCTATGGGATGAAATATCTAGAGCATCTAGATCTAACAGTATTTATGTCATGGGTGACTTTAATTTTAGCGGAATAAACTGGTTGAACAAAACAGGGAATAGTGAAGCAGAAGATTTTCTAGAATTAATTGACGATTGCTTTCTTACGCAACACATTAAGGAACCAACACGGGAAAATAATATTTTAGATTTAGTGTTAACTAACAGGGAAACGCAAATTAATGACATCGAAATCGGGAGTGAGCTAGGGAGCAGTGATCACAAAGAAATCAGATTTAGCATAGAATGGAATAGACCAGTAGGAGAAAATTCTGTTAAAGTGCCAGATTTTCGAAAAGCTGATTTTAATAGCCTAAGAAATTTTTTGGGTCAAATTGATTGGAAAGTCTTGGGTATGGGGTGTGGGCCGGTCTTGGAGCGAGACATGAACCCAGCGATAGGTGACTTAAATGGGGAGTTCGATGTGGATTCAATATATAACTTATTTAAGAATATTCTAAACAAAGCACAGGAACGTAGTATACCATACAAATTGAATAGATCGAATACTAATGACCCAAAGTGGATAACAAAGAATTTGAAGAACCTTATAGGTAAAAAGAGAGCTTGGTACAAAAGGATTAAAAATGGGGAGGTCACTTTAGAACAGGAATTCGTACAACTGGTTAGAAATGTTAAAAAAGAGATAAGGAAAGCAAAAAGAAACTATGAAGTTCGCATAGCAGGGCAAGCAAAGACAAATCCTAAAGGGTTTTTTCAGTTATATCGTACTAAGACTAGGGAAAGGATAGGTCCATTAAAAACTGAGACAGGTCAAATAATAGATAGTGATGAAGAGATGAGTAGTATTTTTAATAAATATTTTGTATCTGTATTTACTAAAGAGGAACTTAACAATATGCCTTCAGCCGAACAAGTCTATGTGGGTGGGGACGAGGACAGGTTGACGAGTTTAACAGTTACCAGGGAGGATGTTCTTAAACAAATAGTAAAACTCAAACCAAACAAATCCCCAGGGCCGGATGAAGTGTTTGCCAGGGTGCTTAAAGAATGCAAAGAGGAGCTTTGTGACCCACTGTCAACCATATTTAATAAATCAATAGAGTCAGGCAGAGTGCCAGAGTTTTGGAAAGTTGCTAATGTGATACCAGTTTTTAAGAAAGGAGATAGATCACTTGCGTCTAACTATCGACCAATTAGCCTAACGTCTATTGTGGGAAAGTTACTCGAATCTATAATAGCAAATAAAATTCGTCTTCATCTTGAAAAACATAAATTAATAATTGAGTCGCAACATGGTTTTATAAATGGCCGTTCATGTTTAACAAATTTGTTATCTTTTTATTCTAGCATTGTTGAGGCAGTTGATAGTGGTAAGGATTGCGATGTTGTATACCTTGACTTTAGCAAACCTTTTGATACAGTGCCACATGAAAGACTGATTAAAAAGATAGAGTCTCATGGTATTGGGGGTGCTATATTAAGCTGGATTAGGGCATGGCTATACCAAAGGAAACAGAGAGTTAGTATAAATGGAATCAAGTCAGAGTGGGAAAATGTTGTAAGTGGAGTGCCTCAAGGCTCTGTCCTGGGACCTCTGTTGTTTATAATATATATAAATGATTTAGATTCAGGTTTGAGTAGCAACATTTGCAAATTTGCCGATGATACGAAAATCGGTAGGGAAATTAATTCGGAGGAGGACTCACTATCACTTCAAGTTGATCTAGATAGGGTTCTGAAATGGTCAAAGGATTGGCAGATGCAGTTTAATGCTGATAAATGTAAAGTTCTGAGGTTAGGTAATGATGATAGAGTTACAAGATACGAGCTAGATGGTGTTGTGATTGCGAAGTCGGATTGCGAAAGGGATCTGGGAGTTATGATTAGTAAGAATTTAAAACAAAAGGATCAATGCATAAATGTTCGTAATAAGGCAAATCGGACACTTGGATTTATTAATCGCAGCGTTAGTAACAAGACACCTGGTGTGGTTCTCAAGCTATATCTTGCTCTAGTTAGGCCCCATTTAGATTATGCAGTTCAGTTTTGGTCGCCATATTATAGAATGGATATAAATTCACTTGAACGTGTCCAGCGTAGGATGACTAAGTTAATTCCCCAAATTAGAAATCTTTCATATGAAGAAAGATTAACAAAGCTTAAGTTGCATTCACTGGAAAGGCGAAGAGTTAGGGGTGACATGATAAAGGTTTACAAGTGGATGAATGGACATAACCGGGGGGATATTAATAGGGTATTAAAAGTATCAACACAGGACAGAACACGAAACAATGGATATAAATTGGATAAGTTTAGATTTAGGAAAGACTTGGGTAAATACTGGTTCAGTAACAGGGTTGTTGATTTGTGGAACCAATTGCCGCGTAACATTGTGGAGGTGGGGTCCCTCGATTGTTTCAAGCACGGGTTGGACAAGTATATGAGTGGGATTGGGTGGTTATAGAATAGGAGCTGCCTCGTATGGGCCAATAGGCCTTCTGCAGTTACCTTTGTTCTTATGTTCTTATGCTCTAGTTAGGCCCCATTTAGATTATGCAGTTCAGTTTTGGTCGCCATATTATAGAATGGATATAAATTCACTTGAACGTGTCCAGCGTAGGATGACTAAGTTAATTCCCCAAATTAGAAATCTTTCATATGAAGAAAGATTAACAAAGCTTAAGTTGCATTCACTGGAAAGGCGAAGAGTTAGGGGTGACATGATAGAGGTTTACAAGTGGATGAATGGACATAACCGGGGGGATATTAATAGGGTATTAAAAGTATCAACACAGGACAGAACACGAAACAATGGGTATAAATTGGATAAGTTTAGATTTAGGAAAGACTTGGGTAAATACTGGTTCAGTAACAGGGTTGTTGATTTGTGGAACCAATTGCCGCGTAACATTGTGGAGGTGGGGTCCCTCGATTGTTTCAAGCACGGGTTGGACAAGTATATGAGTGGGATTGGGTGGTTATAGAATAGGAGCTGCCTCGTATGGGCCAATAGGCCTTCTGCAGTTACCTTTGTTCTTATGTTCTTATGCTTTGGAGAGAGATGGGCCTGGGATTAGCTGGAGAGCAGTACATCGGTTTTGGGATCGGCACTATGTCTGCTCTATTCCAAGCAGGTCTAGTTTGAGAAGTCCAGGCTAAATTAATTAACCTTTGGTATGCAGCGTCTCCCTCTGGGCCGAGGTTTCTAATCATTTTATAGGTTATTTTGTCGGCTCCAGGGGATGTATCCTTGGAGTTTTTCTTAGCCCGATTGAGCTCATCCAGTGCGAAGGGGGCATTAGTGTCAGAGACTTCTTCACATGCTGTAAGGATTCTGTGCCACCTTTCTTCCTCTAGTCCGGTCTGTACTGCTAATACATCTGGTGGAAGTTGATTGCTGGCTGCTCTCTCTGCAAACCTGGTTGCCAGTACTTCGGCTTCCTGTTGAGGATCTTTGGGATGTGGAGCTTTAGGTGTTTTATTCCCTTTGGCCCGGTGAATTTGCTGCCACATCTCCCCGAGAGAGGTGTGTTCATTCAGGTGTGAACACCATTCTAGCCACTTTTGTTCTTTTATTTGTCTGGTCTCTCGATGTACATGTTCCTTGACCTCACAAAGTAAGATCCTGTTGCGGTCACTTGGCTGCTTTTTGTATAGCTTTCTTGTTCTATTGAGTCTATGGTTGAGTTCTTTGACACGTTCGCAATAGTACCAATGATCTATATAACATGCTGTAAGGATTCTGTGCCACCTTTCTTCCTCTAGTCCGGTCTGTACTGCTAATACATCTGGTGGAAGTTGATTGCTGGCTGCTCTCTCTGCAAACCTGGTTGCCAGTACTTCGGCTTCCAACAACAGTATTAACAACACTGTTAATACTATAACAGTGTTGTTATATTATCATAGCAATATGGAAGTTGTAGTTAAGGACCTGGTGACTCTAGTGGGAGCCCTGAGGACAGAGTTGGACTTTCTGCGGGAGGAGGTGCGTCAGCTTAAAGAACAACGAGAAGTAACGAAGGAGGAGACCAGCAGTAAAGGGACCTCGTCTTGGAGAGTTGTGAAAGACAGGGGCCTTAAGAAGACTTTGATAAAGCCGCCTTCAAACGCCATAGCAACCTCTAATTCATTTGACGTTTTGGAGGACGAGTGCTGTGGAGAGACTGTGGATCGCGCAAAAGGGAAAGCAACGAAGAGAAAGGAAGCGCAGGCCCCTCAGAGGGTAAAGGAAGTACCTAAGCAAACATTAGTTGTGGGAGATTCCCAGATAAGGTATTTGGATAGAACGTTTTGTGCTAGAGATAGGGGGAACAGGTTAAGGGTTTGCTATCCCGGAGCTGGCATTGGTGATATTATAAACAACATGAATGATATTATGGCTGGTAATGGGAACAATCCCATTATTTGCATTAGCGTGGGAGGAAATGATGTTGGCCGAGTTAGGAGTGAGGAACTGATTCAGAGGTATAAAACAGCCATTGAGTTAGTTAGGAACAAGGGAGGAATCCCGATCATATGTGGCATTCTTCCAAGAAAGGGAGTGGGAAATGAATGGATATCGAGGGCACTTGGTGTCAATTGCCGGCTGGAAAGATATTGCAAATCAAATGCAATATCTTTCATAGACAACTGGGAACACTTCTATGGAAGAAATGAAATGTATGCTCGTGATGGGGTGCATCTATCGAGAGCTGGGGTTGTTGCTGTTGCGAACTCGTTAGAAGAAGTGGTTAGAGGTGTTTGTTTGGGTTTAAACTGTTAGTAGATAGAGGTATGGGAATTGATTTGGAGGAAGGAGGTAATAAAAGTATGTGTTTGTGGGAGAAAGGAATTGGCAAAACGACCAGGGAAAGAGAAGGTCCGCAAAATAACAATTCACTTAGGGTATATTACACTAACAGTAGAAGTCTAAGAAATAAAATTAACGAATTAAATGCTCTTGTCTGCACAGAAAAAATAGATATTATTGCACTTACCGAAACGTGGATGAATGTAGAAAATAGAGAACTATTAGCTGAATATCAAATATATGGATTTAAACTATTTCACACAGATAGATATATTAGACGAGGAGGTGGAGTAGCCATATATGTTAGGGACAATTTGAAATGTAGTCTCAAAGAGGGAATCAAAACAGAGCCACACACAGAAACTATTTGGATTGAATTAAACGAAAAAGCTAATAATATTATAATAGGAGTAATATATAGGCCACCAAATTTAGACAGAATGGAAGCAAAGCATCTATGGGATGAAATATCTAGAGCATCTAGATCTAACAGTATTTATGTCATGGGTGACTTTAATTTTAGCGGAATAAACTGGTTGAACAAAACAGGGAATAGTGAAGCAGAAGATTTTCTAGAATTAATTGACGATTGCTTTCTTACGCAACACATTAAGGAACCAACACGGGAAAATAATATTTTAGATTTAGTGTTAACTAACAGGGAAACGCAAATTAATGACATCGAAATAGGGAGTGAGCTAGGGAGCAGTGATCACAAAGAAATCAGATTTAGCATAGAATGGAATAGACCAGTAGGAGAAAATTCTGTTAAAGTGCCAGATTTTCGAAAAGCTGATTTTAATAGCCTAAGAATTTTTTTGGGTCAAATTGATTGGAAAGTCTTGGGTATGGGGTGTGGGCCGGTCTTGGAGCGAGACATGAACCCAGCGATAGGTGACTTAAATGGGGATTTCGATGTGGATTCAATATATAACTTATTTAAGAATATTCTAAACAAAGCACAGGAACGTAGTATACCATACAAATTGAATAGATCGAATACTAATGACCCAAAGTGGATAACAAAGAATTTGAAGAACCTTATAGGTAAAAAGAGAGCTTGGTACAAAAGGATTAAAAATGGGGAGGTCACTTTAGAACAGGAATTCGTACAACTGGTTAGAAATGTTAAAAAAGAGATAAGGAAAGCAAAAAGAAACTATGAAGTTCGCATAGCAGGGCAAGCAAAGACAAATCCTAAAGGGTTTTTTCAGTTATATCGTACTAAGACTAGGGAAAGGATAGGTTCATTAAAAACTGAGACAGGTCAAATAACAGATAGTGATGAAGAGATGAGTAGTATTTTTAATAAATATTTTGTATCTGTATTTACTAAAGAGGAACTTAACAATATGCCTTCAGCCGAACAAGTCTATGTGGGTGGGGACGAGGACAGGTTGACGAGTTTAACAGTTACCAGGGAGGATGTTCTTAAACAAATAGTAAAACTCAAACCAAACAAATCCCCAGGGCCGGATGAAGTGTTTGCCAGGGTGCTTAAAGAATGCAAAGAGGAGCTTTGTGACCCACTGTCAACCATATTTAATAAATCAATAGAGTCAGGCAGAGTGCCGGAGTTTTGGAAAGTTGCTAATGTGATACCAGTTTTTAAGAAAGGAGATAGATCACTTGCGTCTAACTATCGACCAATTAGCCTAACGTCTATTGTGGGAAAGTTACTCGAATCTATAATAGCAAATAAAATTCGTCTTCATCTTGAAAAACATAAATTAATAATTGAGTCGCAACATGGTTTTATAAATGGCCGTTCATGTTTAACAAATTTGTTATCTTTTTATTCTAGCATTGTTGAGGCAGTTGATAGTGGTAAGGATTGCGATGTTGTATACCTTGACTTTAGCAAAGCTTTTGATACAGTGCCACATGAAAGACTGATTAAAAAGATAGAGTCTCATGGTATTGGGGGTGCTATATTAAGCTGGATTAGGGCATGGCTATACCAAAGGAAACAGAGAGTTAGTATAAATGGAATCAAGTCAGAGTGGGAAAATGTTGTAAGTGGAGTGCCTCAAGGCTCTGTCCTGGGACCTCTGTTGTTTATAATATATATAAATGATTTAGATTCAGGTTTGAGTAGCAACATTTGCAAATTTGCCGATGATACGAAAATCGGTAGGGAAATTAATTCGGAGGAGGACTCACTATCACTTCAAGTTGATCTAGATAGGGTTTTGAAATGGTCAAAGGATTGGCAGATGCAGTTTAATGCTGATAAATGTAAAGTTCTGAGGTTAGGTAATGATGATAGAGTTACAAGATATGAGCTAGATGGTGTTGTGATTGCGAAGTCGGATTGCGAAAGGGATCTGGGAGTTATGATTAGTAAGAATTTAAAACAAAAGGATCAATGCATAAATGTTCGTAATAAGGCAAATCGGACACTTGGATTTATTAATCGCAGCGTTAGTAACAAGACACCTGGTGTGGTTCTCAAGCTATATCTTGCTCTAGTTAGGCCCCATTTAGATTATGCAGTTCAGTTTTGGTCGCCATATTATAGAATGGATATAAATTCACTTGAACGTGTCCAGCGTAGGATGACTAAGTTAATTCCCCAAATTAGAAATCTTTCATATGAAGAAAGATTAACAAAGCTTAAGTTGCATTCACTGGAAAGGCGAAGAGTTAGGGGTGACATGATAGAGGTTTACAAGTGGATGAATGGACATAACCGGGGGGATATTAAAAGTATCAACACAGGACAGAACACGAAACAATGGGTATAAATTGGATAAGTTTAGATTTAGGAAAGACTTGGGTAAATACTGGTTCAGTAACAGGGTTGTTGATTTGTGGAACCAATTGCCGCGTAACATTGTGGAGGTGGGGTCCCTCGATTGTTTCAAGCACGGGTTGGACAAGTATATGAGTGGGATTGGGTGGTTATAGAATAGGAGCTGCCTCGCATGGGCCAATAGGCCTTCTGCAGTTACCTTTGTTCTTATGTTCTTATCTTTATGGTGTCCGGTGGACTGTTTTTTCAGTGGGATTGAGTGCACTTTGCACTTTGCAAAAGTGGCTGCACTTTGAATCGCTTTGACAAATTCTTGTTCTGCCTGATTAATGTCTTCGGGAAGATCATAGTTTCTTTGCCACTCTGAAATGAGGTTTTGAAATCGGTCCCAGTTTGCTAAAGCAAAGTTCCAAGCTTCAGATGGAGGCGGAGGTGGGGTGGGTAGGTCTAACTGAAGATCAATTTGGACCCCATAGTGGTCGCTTGTGAGTGTGGACTCAACTGACCATGTTGCTGCATCTCTTAGGGAGGCTGAAACGAAGGTTAGGTCTAATCTGCCTCCTTGGATGTGGGTAGGTTTATTCTTGTTTAGGATTTGTATTTCTGGAAGCTGGTCCAGTAGATGTGTAATGTGTATGCCGGCTTCATTTGTTTTGTTCGAGCCCAGTGCCAATCGATGATGGGCATTAAAATCTCCACAAATGATTGTGTTTGTTGTTGTCGCGTGTCCAAATAACACAGAGAGATCCATTTCGGCTTGTGGAGACCTGTACACATTGAACACTTCAAGTTTGTCGTGTCCTAGCACAATGGTGACTCCCATTACCTTTGTCCCTGCTCCACAATTGGGTGGGCTGGTTATGGATTTGGAGATCAGGTCACATTTTACATAGATTGCACATCCCCTGGATTGCCCATTGATCCATGGAAAGAAGAAGCCTCGATAGCCTGAGATTTTAGGTTCTAATCCGGCTCGAAGCAAGCTCTCCTGTAGTATCAGGATGTCTATGCCTTTGGTTGCTGCTATGCATTGCAAGTGTTGCAATTTAGTGCGCAGTCCTTGCGCATTCCATTGCAGGATCTTTAGAATTCTAGGTTCTTGGAATGTGCTGATAATTCCGTGGTATCCATGGAGTCTGATGAACACGCCATGGAAGTTGCAATTGGGGTATAGGTTCTTAGTGGTCCTGAAATTGCCTCATCAATGTCGCTTCCCGACGACCTTGACTCTATCTGCTTTTTATGCTCTTGCCCTGCTGTCTTGACGGTGTGGATATTACATCTTCGAATTTTTTGAGCTTGTGCTCAATTGTCTTCCGAGTCTCTGTGGTTTGCTTGATTCCATGTTAAGACAGCAGACTTTCGATTAACTCAGTGACCAAAGTTTTGAGCATTGGCCAGAGAGCGTTCAGTTCAGTGGGAGCACTATTTAATGTTGTGCAGGTTGAGGGCCTAGTGGCTTTTAGACCCTTCTCGGTGGTAACTGTGGCACTGGAATTGCTACTCCTATTGGTCCCAGTGTGCTTGCTGGATGAAATGGGAGGCCGACTGCTTTGAACATGATTCTTGTGTCCTCCATCTTTCTTTTTGTCCTGTACTGTCTTCTCACCCTTCACCATGGCCGATGGTGAAGGGCCGTGTGCCCCCTCTTCCTGAATGGGTAGACCCCACGCGTTTTTAGTGGGCATGGGAGCTGGTATTCGTTTTGGTGGGGGTTTCGGCTCCGCTGTTGGCGTGGTGGGGTTCGTTTGAAGCCTTTTGAGCCTTTCAGGGCATTTCAAGTTCCAGGCATGATGTGCCGTGGAACAATTTGGGATTTTTGCCTGAACAGGGTGGTTTGCCTTGAATTTATCAATACATGTTTTTGTATCATGGGGCTGGCTGCAGACTCCGCACCTCACTGGGCGTTGGCAGCCATCTTTGTGATGCCTAAATCTCTGACATCTAAAGCATCTTAGGGGTTCTGGGGTGTAAGGCCTGTGTTGGAACACCCCCCAGATTCCAAGGTCAAGTTTTTCTGGGATCCGTCCTCTTACTGTGAGAAGGACTTGTCGAGTTTCTTGTTTTGTTCGTACTTGGCATCTCTCTGCTGACATCACATAGTTCAGCTTTTCGAGATGGCCAAGGGCCATATGCAAGGGATAGTGGAGGACAATGACTTTACTTATTTTATCCTCTGGTTTCAGTTCCTCACATTTTGCGTAATTTTTTAGAATCGAAGCGGCCGACTCGTCTTTAGGCCTCAGAATGTATTCTCCTTTGAGATTAGGTTTTGCCCTGACCTGGAGCTGGGGGAACTCTTTTTCCAGGTCCACTACAGTAGCGTAGGAAGACTTACCTTCCGTGTGCTGCACTTTGAAGACCGGAAACGTAGATCTAGTCTGAGGCGCTGGGAGAGCTGGAGAAGCTGGAGAGATTAATGGGCGATGGGTCGTCATGGAATGGCTTGTCCTGTTAGCCTTATTCACGTGATGCCACTCGCCGTCACTTTCGGAACTGGTATCCATTATCGATGGTCTTTTCCTACACTGAGCAGCATTGCTGGAACGATTATAAGTCAATTGGAATTCCATGATGAAATTTCAAATGATCACTTGTGGAGTGGTCTGGTGAGTGAAGGACGTGACACGACAATTGAACTGTGTGTGTTCAAACCTGAATCTAAATCATTTATATAAGAACATAAGAACATAAGAACAAAGGTAACTGCAGAAGGCCTATTGGCCCATACGAGGCAGCTCCTATTCTATAACCACCCAATCCCACTCATATGCTTGTCCAACCCGTGCTTGAAACAATCGAGGGACCCCACCTCCACAATGTTACGCGGCAATTGGTTCCACAAATCAACAACCCTGTTACTGAACCAGTATTTACCCAAGTCTTTCCTAAATCTAAACTTATCCAATTTATATCCATTGTTTCGTGTTCTGTCCTGTGTTGATACTTTTAATACCCTATTAATATCCCCCCGGTTATGTCCATTCATCCACTTGTAAACCTCTATCATGTCACCCCTAACTCTTCGCCTTTCCAGTGAATGCAACTTATATATATTATAAACAACAGAGGTCCCAGGACAGAGCCCTGAGGCACTTCACTTACAACATTTTCCCACTCTGACTTGACTCCATTTATACTAACTCTCTGTTTCCTTTGGTATAGCCATGCCCTAATCCAGCTTAATATAGCACCCCCAATACCATGAGACTCTATCTTTTTAATCAGTCTTTCATGTGGCACTGTATCAAAAGCTTTGCTAAAGTCAAGGTACACAACATCGCAATCCTTACCACTATCAACTGCCTCAACAATGCTGGAATAAAAAGATAACAAATTTGTTAAACATGAACGGCCATTTATAAAACCATGTTGCGACTCAATTATTAATTTATGTTTTTCAAGATGAAGACGAATTTTATTTGCTATTATAGATTCGAGTAACTTTCCCACAATAGACGTAAGGCTAATTGGTCGATAGTTAGATGCAAGTGATCTATCTCCTTTCTTAAAAACTGGTATCACATTAGCAACTTTCCAAAACTCTGGCACTCTGCCTGACTCTATTGACTTATTAAATATGGTTGACAGTGGGTCACAAAGCTCCTCTTTGCATTCTTTAAGCACCCTGGCAAACACTTCATCCATCCCTGGGGATTTACATAAGAACATAAGAACATAAGAACAAAGGTAACTGCAGAAGGCCTATTGGCCCATACGAGGCAGCTCCTATTCTATAACCACCCAATCCCACTCATATACTTGTCCAACCCGTGCTTGAAACAATCGAGGGACCCCACCTCCACAATGTTACGCGGCAATTGGTTCCACAAATCAACAACCCTGTTACTGAACCAGTATTTACCCAAGTCTTTCCTAAATCTAAACTTATCCAATTTATATCCATTGTTTCGTGTTCTGTCCTGTGTTGATACTTTTAATACCCTATTAATATCCCCCCGGTTATGTCCATTCATCCACTTGTAAACCTCTATCATGTCACCCCTAACTCTTCGCCTTTCCAGTGAATGCAACTTAAGCTTTGTTAATCTTTCTTCATATGAAAGATTTCTAATTTGGGGAATTAACTTAGTCATCCTACGCTGGACACGTTCAAGTGAATTTATATCCATTCTATAATATGGCGACCAAAACTGAACTGCATAATCTAAATGGGGCCTAACTAGAGCAAGATATAGCTTGAGAACCACACCAGGTGTCTTGTTACTAACGCTGCGATTAATAAATCCAAGTGTCCGATTTGCCTTATTACGAACATTTATGCATTGATCCTTTTGTTTTAAATTCTTACTAATCATAACTCCCAGATCCCTTTCGCAATCCGACTTCGCAATCACAACACCATCTAGCTCGTATCTTGTAACTCTATCATCATTACCTAACCTCAGAACTTTACATTTATCAGCATTAAACTGCATCTGCCAATCCTTTGACCATTTCAAAACCCTATCTAGATCAACTTGAAGTGATAGTGAGTCCTCCTCCGAATTAATTTCCCTACCGATTTTCGTATCATCGGCAAATTTGCAAATGTTGCTACTCAAACCTGAATCTAAATCATTTATATATATTATAAACAACAGAGGTCCCAGGACAGAGCCTTGAGGCACTCCACTTACAACATTTTCCCACTCTGACTTGATTCCATTTATACTAACTCTCTGTTTCCTTTGGTATAGCCATGCCCTAATCCAGCTTAATATAGCACCCCCAATACCATGAGACTCTATTTTTTTTAATCAGTCTTTCATGTGGCACTGTATCAAAAGCTTTGCTAAAGTCAAGGTATACAACATCGCAATCCTTACCACTATCAACTGCCTCAACAATGCTAGAATAAAAAGATAACAAATTTGTTAAACATGAACGGCCATTTATAAAACCATGTTGCGACTCAATTATTAATTTATGTTTTTCAAGATGAAGACGAATTTTATTTGCTATTATAGATTCGAGTAACTTTCCCACAATAGACGTTAGGCTAATTGGTCGATAGTTAGACGCAAGTGATCTATCTCCTTTCTTAAAAACTGGTATCACATTAGCAACTTTCCAAAACTCTGGCACTCTGCCTGACTCTATTGATTTATTAAATATGGTTGACAGTGGGTCACAAAGCTCCTCTTTGCATTCTTTAAGCACCCTAGCAAACACTTCATCCGGCCCTGGGGATTTGTTCGGTTTGAGTTTTACTATTTGTTTAAGAACATCCTCCCTGGTAACTGCTAAACTCGTCAACCTGTCCTCGTCCCCACCCACATAGACTTGTTCGGCTGAAGGCATATTGTTAAGTTCCTCTTTAGTAAATACAGATACAAAATATTTATTAAAAATACTACTCATCTCTTCATCACTATCTGTTATTTGACCTGTCTCAGTTTTTAATGGACCTATCCTTTCCCTAGTCTTAGTACGATATAACTGAAAAAACCCTTTAGGATTTGTCTTTGCTTGCCCTGCTATGCGAACTTCATAGTTTCTTTTTGCTTTCCTTATCTCTTTTTTAACATTTCTAACCAGTTGTACGAATTCCTGTTCTAAAGTGACCTCCCCATTTTTAATCCTTTTGTACCAAGCTCTCTTTTTACCTATAAGGTTCTTCAAATTCTTTGTTATCCACTATGGGTCATTAGTATACGATCTATTCAATTTGTATGGTATACTACGTTCCTGTGCTTTGTTTAGAATATTCTTAAATAAGTTATATATTGAATCCACATCGAAATCCCCATTTAAGTCACCTATCGCTGGGTTCATGTCTCGCTCCAAGACCGGCCCACACCCCATACCCAAGCCTTTCCAATCAATTTGACCCAAAGTTAGCCTAACGTCTATTGTGGGAAAGTTACTTGAATCAATAATTGCAAATACAATTCATCTCCATCTTGAAAAACATAAATTAATATATGAGTCGCAACATAGTTTTACAAATGGCCGTTCATGTTTAACAAATTAGTATAAATGGGGTTAACTTTGATAAAGCCGCCTTCAAACGCCATAGCAACTTCAAATTCATTTGACGTTTTGGAGGACGAGTGCTGTGGAGAGACTGTGGATCGCGCAAAAGGGAAAGCAACGAAGAGAAAGGAAGCGCAGGCCCCTCAGAAAGTAAAGGAAGTACCTAAGCAAACATTAGTTGTGGGAGATTCCCAGATAAGGTATTTGGATAGAACGTTTTGTGCTAGAGATAGGGGGAACAGGTTAAGGGTTTGCTATCCCGGAGCTGGCATTGGTGATATTATAAACAACATGAATGATATTATGGCTGGTAATGGGAACAATCCCATTATTTGCATTAGCGTGGGAGGAAATGATGTTGGTCGAGTCAGGAGTGAGGAACTGATTCAGAGGTATAAAACAGCCATAGAGTTAGTTAGGAGCAAGGGAGGAATCCCGATCATATGTGGCATTCTTCCAAGAAAGGGAGTGGGAAATGAATGGATATCGAGGGCACTTGGTGTCAATTGCCGGCTGGAAAGATATTGCAAATCAAATGCAATATCTTTCATAGACAACTGGGAACACTTCTATGGAAGAAATGAAATGTATGCTCGTGATGGGGTGCATCTATCGAGAGCTGGGGTTGTTGCTGTTGCGAACTCGCTAGAAGAAGTGGTTAGAGGTGTTTGTTTGGGTTTAAACTGTTAGTAGATAGAGGTATGGGAATTGATTTGGAGGAAGGAGGTAATAAAAGTATGTGTTTGTGGGAGAAAGGAATTGGCAAAACGATCAGGGAAAGAGAAGGTCCGCAAAATAACAATTCACTTAGGGTATATTACACTAACAGTAGAAGTCTAAGAAATAAAATTAACGAATTAAATGCTCTTGTCTGCACAGAAAAAATAGATATTATTGCACTTACCGAAACGTGGATGAATGTAGAAAATAGAGAACTATTAGCTGAATATCAAATATATGGATTTAAACTATTTCACACAGATAGATATATTAGACGAGGAGGTGGAGTAGCCATATATGTTAGGGACAATTTGAAATGTAGTCTCAAAGAGGGAATCAAAACTGAGCCACACACAGAAACTATTTGGATTGAATTAAACGAAAAAGCTAATAATATTATAATAGGAGTAATATATAGGCCACCAAATTTAGACAGAATGGAAGCAAAGCATCTATGGGATGAAATATCTAGAGCATCTAGATCTAACAGTATTTATGTCATGGGTGACTTTAATTTTAGCGGAATAAACTGGTTGAACAAAACAGGGAATAGTGAAGCAGAAGATTTTCTAGAATTAATTGACGATTGCTTTCTTACGCAACACATTAAGGAACCAACACGGGAAAATAATATTTTAGATTTAGTGTTAACTAACAGGGAAACGCAAATTAATGACATCGAAATAGGGAGTGAGCTAGGGAGCAGTGATCACAAAGAAATCAGATTTAGCATAGAATGGAATAGACCAGTAGGAGAAAATTCTGTTAAAGTGCCAGATTTTCGAAAAGCTGATTTTAATAGCCTAAGAAATTTTTTGGGTCAAATTGATTGGAAAGGCTTGGGTATGGGGTGTGGGCCGGTCTTGGAGCGAGACATGAACCCAGCGATAGGTGACTTAAATGGGGATTTCGATGTGGATTCAATATATAACTTATTTAAGAATATTCTAAACAAAGCACAGGAACGTAGTATACCATACAAATTGAATAGATCGTATACTATATATAGTGGTTGAGGGCAATAATGAAATATTGAGTGATGAAATGAAGGAAAGTGAAGTGTGTGTGAATGATGGTAGTCGTAGTGAAAGGAAGAACCCTATAATTACACATAAAATGAAGGAATCATTTGGGCCAATAATGGACATCTCAGGGCTGAAAAAATCTCTTGAGAATCGCAATGTCGCTTTTACTGGTGAACTTGGGAGGAGGTGGGAGATGTTATACAAGGTATGGCTATCATTTAGTGAACTTATTGGGGATGACTTAGGCAATGAATTGATTAATAATGGATCACCCTAGACTGAAAGTGTTGTCATGGAATGTTAATGGTTTGAGAAACAGGGTTACAGATGTTCATTGTTATGTGATGGGAAATGATATTGATGTTGTAGCTCTCCAGGAGACAGGGGATAGGAATGAAGGATTATTGAAATTAAATGGCTATAAAGGGTTTCACCTCTTCGCTGCAAATAACATCAGAGGCACGTCGATTTATGTTAAGAACTCCATACCAGCAGAGTTAGTAGAACCGCCATCAAAAACGCAAGGTATAGAGAGTGTTTGTGTTAAATTATCATTAAGGGAAGGGGAATTTATTGTAGTTAATTTGTATGTATCCAGGAACTGCTTCGACGCTAACTATTTACCTGACTGCATTTATACTAATCCTTCACTGGTCATTGGGGACCTTAATGCTCGGCACACAAGCCTTGGGACAGTCGGTAGTATTAATACTAATGGGGTCAAGTGGTTACAGTTTCTACAAGATCATCCAGATACCTGTCTATTGGGAAACAATGAACCAACTCACATCAGGGGAGGACGGCTTGACTATGCCTGCGTTTTAAACTCTCAGGGGATTATGGGGGAGGCTCGGGTTGTTCGGGAACTACTTAGTGACCACTTTGCCTTGAACGTTGAATTACCACTGGGGAAAAAACAAGTCCACTTTCAAAGGAAAAGGCTAAATATTAAGAAAGATATGAAAAATTATTTTATTCAAAATATGGGAGATTGGTATCAACATTACACGCCGCTCTGCGTTGATAGTTTTTACGAGGACATGGTCGAGAACATAGAGAAATTAGTACAGAGGGAAAATAACGGGGGCAGGGGAAGCAAGACGCACGGACCTAAGAAATTTAAATATTCCAATGATCAGCAAGTCAAGGGATGGGAGAGAATGCTACGGGGTGCGCATAAAGCATGGTTAAAAAATGGAATGAGGGATGAAGAGAAAAATACAATGTTGGAAGTGGCTAGGGAATGCAGTCAGGTGAGGAAGGAGGCGCGGGACAGATACTGGCAAGACTTTGCTCAGGCCATTGGTAATACTAAGAACCTTAAAGACATATGGAGAGCAGTAAATAAAGTCAGGGGTTGTAAGACTAAATTCATTGCTCACTCAGATCCAGGGAAAGTTGCTAATGAGTTAGTAGATAAATGGGCAAGTGCTGCTGGTATGGAGTCCTTACCTGCAGACACGAGAGTCACCATTGAGTCATGGGAAAATATTAGAAATGGAGTAACTTTATGTGCCTTAAATACAAGATCTATAGCATGCACTGAGATAACCCACGATGAGCTACTGGATGCTATAAAAAGTGGCAGCTCCACTGCTCCGGGAAAAGATGGAGTAACGTATGACATACTTAATTATTTAGCCGGTATGAAACCTAATCCCTTACTTGATTTGTTTAATATGAGTTATAGAGAGGGAAAGTTACCAAGAAAATGGAAAGAGGCTGTCATCATTCCTATCCCTAAGTCAAACGGAGGCTACAGACCTGTCTCCTTAATATCCTGCTTTTGTAAAATGATGGAAAGGATTTTGTTAAATAGGCTACTCTACCTTGTAGGTGATAACATGTCCAATAATCTCTTTGGTTTTATCAAAGGCAAAAGTACTGCGGATTGTCTCTTAAAGTGTTTGTCTAATGTGGATGACAATTGTAGAGTTTTTGTTGATCTACAAGGAGCGTTTGATAAAGCCAATGGGGAAGTAATCTTATACGAATTAGCCAATCTGGGAATAACAGGGAGATTGCTACACTGGATAAGGGATTACCTGCAAGGCAGAAAAGGTCAGGTGTATTACCAGGGATACATGTCTGAGGAACGGAGGTTTCAGTTAGGTACCCCACAAGGGGGAGTATTAAGTCCCACCTTATTCAATGTATTAATGAACAGATTAGCATCAGAGATGTATCCTCCAGGGGTCACGACGATCATATATGCTGATGACATTCTTATACAAGGCACTTCTGGGAACAAAATTCAAGATGCTCTTAACATACTTGGTACAACCTGTCACAAGTTAGGCTTAGTTATAAATGCAGATAAAACCAAATACGAGTATAGGAAACGAAGAAATATAACACTTACTCTAAATGGTGTGGAACTGAGCCGTGTACAGAAGTACAAGTATCTGGGCATGTATGTTGGATACACATGTGAGAGTAAAAATGCTGAAATAAATCATATCAGCACCTTATGTAAAGCCCGTCTGCATCCTCTAAAAGCACTGGCTTTTTCTGGTAAAGGTGTTGGGGTACCTATCTTGCGGATGTTATACATAAGCACTGTTCGATCCCTGATAGACTACGCAGCACCCGTATTGTCTTACACAGGCCAAGGCAGAATTCAAAAAATAGAGCTGATACAGAACGAGGCTATGAGGATTATTCTTGGATGTCAAAGAAATGCAATGATTGAAATAATGAGAATGGAATTAAATTTACAGAGTGTGTGTGATAGAGTCCGTGACATTAACACTAGAGTATCTATTCGTTTCATGCGGAGAAAAGGAGGGGATAAGCTGTTTGAGAGCGTTCAGACCTGCTTGAGTGACGTACACACTTCCAGGAAACTGAGGGAGACTCGCTATACGAGAGGATTAGCTCATGACCTCAGGGAATACGACGTACTTGACTGCTGTAAACCCTCTCGAAAGTGTAATATGTCTGCTCCCTGGAAAGTACAGAAAATAGACGTCGAAATTGTACCCCTCAAGGTGAAAAAGATTCATCATGAACCGGGACAATTACGGTGTTTGTATGGAAGCATGATATCTCGGTTACCAAGAGGCAACAGTTTACATGTATATTGCGACGGGTCGGTGGCGGAGGATGGCAGGGCAGGGTGTGGTGTCCTAATAAGGGATTATACGGAGTTTGGGACTGTGGACAGGATAATTGAACTCCGGCTTAGTAATTATATATCATCCACACAAGCTGAACTGCAGGCCATTCTGGCGTGTTTGGAGGAAGTACGTCATGACGACAAAAATGTTTTTGTATTTGTCGATAGCCGAGGAGCACTGGAGTCCTTAAACAGTAGAAACCCAGTCTTCATGTCTATAGTGGAGGACTGTAAGAGAAGAATAACTGAGATACAGCTGAAAGGTTATAGTGTGAAATTCATGTGGATTCCATCTCATGTTGGAATAGTGCTCAACGAGGTGGCGGATGACTTGGCCAAACGTGCCACATCAAAACCACAAGTTGACATCGAATGTGAATTCACAATGAGACAAATAAGAAGCAAAATCAGAAATATTCAGGCACAGGCGGGAGTGGAGAGGAGAGAGATAATGTATGAGAGTAGTCAAACCATGCAACACTACATGTATGTGAGTCAAAACACCCATTTCACTTATGGTAAAAGGAGAAATGCTTGGAGTGACTCTGTGTACATGCGGCTCAGGCTTGGGTACAAATATTACTGGGAATATGGGATAGATGTTCATGGTAATGACACGAAGTGTAAACTATGTGGTATGTTAAGGTCTCACACCCTTGCCCATTATATTCTTGATTGTCCGTTGATTAGTGTATATAGAAACACTGAGATAAGGACTGTTCCTGAACAAATAGCCTGGATGTGTCACAACGGAAAGGTTGATGATATTCTTGAGAGATATAAGAATTTTGCACCAAGATTGTAATATTTTGTTGAATTATCTGCAGGTGTCTTGCAAATTGTCTATACAGTATACCTAGGTCATAAAAGTATTTGTGTGTACGTCTGATACCATACTCCTTGTGAGGGAGGAAATGTATATTTTTACCTCTCAGAATGTTTGGTAATATGTTTATTTGTGATGTGTGTATATGTATATATTAACACGTTGTACTGAACGGGGTGAGAATAGCTTGAGCTACCTCATCCCTTTGTGTGTATTTTACCTCAATAAACTTATTTCAATTTCAATTTCAATTCAATTTCCTGTCTTTCGCAACTCTCCAAGACGAGGTCCCTTTACTGCTGGTCTCCTCCTTCGTTACTTCTCGTTGTTTTTTAAGCTGACGCACCTCCTCCCGCAGAGAGTCCAACTCTGTCCTCAGGGCTCCCACTAGAGTCACCAGGTCCTTCACTACAACTTCCATATTGCTATGATTGTAACAGTAATTTACTCATATTGCTATGAGTAACATTGCTATGTTACCTTTGTTCTTATGTTCTTAAAGAGAAGGTCCGCAAAATAACAATTCACTTAGGGTATATTACACTAACAGTAGAAGTCTAAGAAATAAAATTAACGAATTAAATGCTCTTGTCTGCACAGAAAAAATAGATATTATTGCACTTACCGAAACGTGGATGAATGTAGAAAATAGAGAACTATTAGCTGAATATCAAATATATGGATTTAAACTATTTCACACAGATAGATATATTAGACGAGGAGGTGGAGTAGCCATATATGTTAGGTACAATTTGAAATGTAGTCTCAAAGAGGGAATCAAAACAGAGCCACACACAGAAACTATTTGGATTGAATTAAACGAAAAAGCTAATAATATTATAATAGGAGTAATATATAGGCCACCAAATTTAGACAGAATGGAAGCAAAGCATCTATGGGATGAAATATCTAGAGCATCTAGATCTAACAGTATTTATGTCATGGGTGACTTTAATTTTAGCGGAATAAACTGGTTGAACAAAACAGGGAATAGTGAAGCAGAAGATTTTCTAGAATTAATTGACGATTGCTTTCTTACGCAACACATTAAGGAACCAACACGGGAAAATAATATTTTAGATTTAGTGTTAACTAACAGGGAAACGCAAATTAATGACATAGAAATAGGGAGTGAGCTAGGGAGCAGTGATCACAAAGAAATCAGATTTAGCATAGAATGGAATAGACCAGTAGGAGAAAATTCTGTTAAAGTGCCAGATTTTCGAAAAGCTGATTTTAATAGCCTAAGAAATTTTTTGGGTCAAATTGATTGGAAAGGCTTGGGTATGGGGTGTGGGCCGGTCTTGGAGCGAGACATGAACCCAGCGATAGGTGACTTAAATGGGGATTTCGATGTGGATTCAATATATAACTTATTTAAGAATATTCTAAACAAAGCACAGGAACGTAGTATACCATACAAATTGAATAGATCGTATACTAATGACCCAAAGTGGATAACAAAGAATTTAAAGAACCTTATAGGTAAAAAGAGAGCTTGGTACAAAAGGATTAAAAATGGGGAGGTCACTTTAGAACAGGAATTCGTACAACTGGTTAGAAATGTTAAAAAAGAGATAAGGAAAGCAAAAAGAAACTATGAAGTTCGCATAGCAGGGCAAGCAAAGACAAATCCTAAAGGGTTTTTTCAGTTATATCGTACTAAGACTAGGGAAAGGATAGGTCCATTAAAAACTGAGACAGGTCAAATAACAGATAGTGATGAAGAGATGAGTAGTATTTTTAATAAATATTTTGTATCTGTATTTACTAAAGAGGAACTTAACAATATGCCTTCAGCCGAACAAGTCTATGTGGGTGGGGACGAGGACAGGTTGACGAGTTTAGCAGTTACCAGGGAGGATGTTCTTAAACAAATAGTAAAACTCAAACCAAACAAATCCCCAGGGCCGGATGAAGTGTTTGCTAGGGTGCTTAAAGAATGCAAAGAGGAGCTTTGTGACCCACTGTCAACCATATTTAATAAATCAATAGAGTCAGGCAGAGTGCCAGAGTTTTGGAAAGTTGCTAATGTGATACCAGTTTTTAAGAAAGGAGATAGATCACTTGCGTCTAACTATCGACCAATTAGCCTAACGTCTATTGTGGGAAAGTTACTCGAATCTATAATAGCAAATAAAATTCGTCTTCATCTTGAAAAACATAAATTAATAATGGAGTCGCAACATGGTTTTATAAATGGCCGTTCATGTTTAACAAATTTGTTATCTTTTTATTCTAGCATTGTTGAGGCAGTTGATAGTGGTAAGGATTGCGATGTTGTATACCTTGACTTTAGCAAAGCTTTTGATACAGTGCCACATGAAAGACTGATTAAAAAAATAGAGTCTAATGGTATTGGGGGTGCTATATTAAGCTGGATTAGGGCATGGCTATACCAAAGGAAACAGAGAGTTAGTATAAATGGAATCAAGTCAGAGTGGGAAAATGTTGTAAGTGGAGTGCCTCAAGGCTCTGTCCTGGGACCTCTGTTGTTTATAATATATATAAATGATTTAGATTCAGGTTTGAGTAGCAACATTTGCAAATTTGCCGATGATACGAAAATCGGTAGGGAAATTAATTCGGAGGAGGACTCACTATCACTTCAAGTTGATCTAGATAGGGTTTTGAAATGGTCAAAGGATTGGCAGATGCAGTTTAATGCTGATAAATGTAAAGTTCTGAGGTTAGGTAATGATGATAGAGTTACAAGATACGAGCTAGATGGTGTTGTGATTGCGAAGTCGGATTGCGAAAGGGATCTGGGAGTTATGATTAGTAAGAATTTAAAACAAAAGGATCAATGCATAAATGTTCGTAATAAGGCAAATCGGACACTTGGATTTATTAATCGCAGCGTTAGTAACAAGACACCTGGTGTGGTTCTCAAGCTATATCTTGCTCTAGTTAGGCCCCATTTAGATTATGCAGTTCAGTTTTGGTCGCCATATTATAGAATGGATATAAATTCACTTGAACGTGTCCAGCGTAGGATGACTAAGTTAATTCCCCAAATTAGAAATCTTTCATATGAAGAAAGATTAACAAAGCTTAAGTTGCATTCACTGGAAAGGCGAAGAGTTAGGGGTGACATGATAGAGGTTTACAAGTGGATGAATGGACATAACCGGGGGGATATTAATAGGGTATTAAAAGTATCAACACAGGACAGAACACGAAACAATGGATATAAATTGGATAAGTTTAGATTTAGGAAAGACTTGGGTAAATACTGGTTCAGTAACAGGGTTGTTGATTTGTGGAACCAATTGCCGCGTAACATTGTGGAGGTGGGGTCCCTCGATTGTTTCAAGCACGGGTTGGGCAAGTATATGAGTGGGATTGGGTGGTTATAGAATAGGAGCTGCCTCGTATGGGCCAATAGGCCTTCTGCAGTTACCTTTGTTCTTATGTTCTTATGTTCTTATTACCTAGCCTCATAACTTTACATTTATCAGCATTAAACTTCATTTGCCAATCCTTTGACTATTTCAAAACCCTATCTAGATCAACTTGAAGTGATAGTCAGTCCTCCTCCGAATTAATTTCCCTACCGATTTTCGTATCATCGGCAAATTTGCAAATGTTGCTACTCAAACCTGAATCTAAATCATTTATATATATTATAAACAACAGAGGTCCCAGGACAGAGCCTTGAGGCACTCCACTTACAACATTTTCCCACTCTGACTTGATTCCATTTATACTAACTCTGTTTCCTTTGGTATAGCCATGCCCTAATCCAGCTTAATATAGCACCCCCAATACCATGAGACTCTTTTTAATCAGTCTTTCATGTGGCACTGTATCAAAAGCTTTGCTAAAGTCAAGGTACACAACATCACAATCCTTACCACTATCAACTGCCTCAACTATGCTAGAATAAAAAGATAACAAATTTGTTAAACATGAACGGCCATTTATAAAACCATGTTGCGACTCAATTATTAATTTATGTTTTTCAAGATGAAGACAAATTTTATTTGCTAATATAGATTCGAGTAACTTTCCCACAATAGACGTTAGGCTAATTGGTCGATAGTTAGACGCAAGTGATCTATCTCCTTTCTTAAAAACTGGTATCACATTAGCAACTTTCCAAAACTCTGGCACTCTGCCTGACTCTATTGATTTATTAAATATGGTTGACAGTGGGTGACAAAGCAAACGCTTAATCTGTTCCCCCTATCTCTGGCACAAAACGTTCTTATCAATAAATCTAAATATCATACATAGATATCATAACTATAGGATCAGAGGATAAAGTTGAGGAAGCTTATCACAGTTTCCAGTGATAAGCCAGTGAGCTGTAATTTAATTAGCTACAAGTCACAATGACTAATCTACTAATCTCACTGTCGACTCAGAGTCTTCCTTGATTTTAATGAGTAAACATATTTAGTTCTCTAGTATTAAATAACATTTAGCTAGGCTAATAACTTAGTTATACTATTAGTCTAAAATGACTACTGCACCGTAGTGCAAATTTAAGCCATATTTAGTTCTGCTTATGTGCAGACAATTCCTCATTTGAGATTGGGGTGATCATGATGCTTCAATGACAAGTTAGTGTCTAGTAACCCAACAGTTTCAAGTCACAGTGACTCTAGACAGTGACCTCACTGTAGTTTCGAAGTCTCCTTGATCTTGAATAGCCCAATGATTAATACTTTATATTCTTAATTAATGTATAATAACGTAGATTACAACTTATATAGTATTTCATTCTGCCTAATTACAGATCATAGCCAATCTGTTATTAAGAATGTTCTCTGAGTTTGCGGCATCGGTTATCTTGAGATGGTTTCGGGGCTTTAGTGTCCCCGCGGCCCGGTCTTCGACCAGGCCTCCACCCCCAGGAAGCAGCCCGTGACAGCTGACTAACATCCAGGTACCTATTTTACTGCTAGGTAACAGGGGCATAGGGTGAAAGAAACTTTGTCCATCGTATCTCGCCGGCGCCCGGGATCGAAGCCGGGCCCACAGGATCACAAGTCCCGCGTGCTGTCCGCTCGGCCGACCGGCTCAGTAACTAGGTAATTCAACCATTTCACGTGATAGTGACACTAGTCATTGATTCTGCTATAGACTTTAGAGAGTTCTTGATTATAAATGACATAATAATTTAATATTTCAACATTTAATTTATGTTCCCATGATGACTTATACTCACATCTGTGCTATAGATTCTGGACATCCGTTATGTGCGTACTAACCTACTAACTCCATGAATATAACTTCTGGGTAGAGAGACTGGTACGTCAGAACTAAGATCTGAACTGCCACCCAAGATCTCCCCCCCCCCCCTCCCCACACACAGTTATGTTGGAAATATCCAACACTTATTCTTCATTTTAGTACATCAATAAATCATCCTTGTACTAACAATAGTAATTTACTAATATTACTAACTTGTAGATTAAAAATATTAATTCCTTTCCGACTGCGTAAATATTTCGTCAAATCTTTCCTACTTCATGGCGGTGTTGCGTCAGACAACTCAATAGAGGGAAAGACATCTACATTTCTGAGAATTAAATTCTATTCTCCATTTATATCAGTATTCTTTCCTAAGAATTGTTAACTGATACTATGTCAACCCGTGATCAAATAATGTCACAATATTAGCTGAAGATCACTATATAAGAGTACTCACTGTTATCACAGAGAATCATGGAGGAAAATAATTCCCCCATTCGCCTTTCGTCTATATGAACTGCGTTTCATATTAGTTATCATATGACGAGAATACAATTAATATTAGCTACTCTATAATAAACCCTGGACTTATTATCTCGCTTGGTTGAATATTTAAAAGGAGAAGAATTCTCCGTATCAACTACGTGCTAATGCGCATGCGAGACTGAAGCGGGAGGAGGAGGAGGAGAGCGATAGCAGCCATATTGCTGGCAAACAACTAGTGTCTAGGAGCTCACACGTTCACCGCCCCGTACTAGCGTCATCTTTGCAGCAGCAGATGTCAGGGTGCAGGAGTGACTCTGTCAATCATCAGACACTCGTCCTGGCGAGCATAATTCGGTTAAGTCCTACAAATATTTGTTCAGTTGTGATCATAGTAAACAAATGCGTAGGTAGCTCGTCGTCAAGACGTGAGAACATCAAATAACAAAAGATAGTTCTATGCTCGATCGTGTCTCCACCTTTCATACGGAAATAGTTGAATATTCACCTTGGTATACGCATTTCTTACATATTAACTGTGTTTTCAGCTTGTGCTATAGTAACAAGAGGAGCGATAACCTTCCCCTCCACGCGTGTTCCAGGACAGCATATTACGACAAGCGTGTTGATGTAACTGCCTTTACGCATACACCTATTTCTGCAATACAGCTAAGCCGCTGTTAATTTATTAGTAGTAATTTACTAACATTTTGTTAATTCTTGATTTTCAATACAAGCTCACATTTACTAACCATTTATTATATTTTGCCATTTAATTATTACTCATTCTTGATATCTTATTGGCATACTCTCGATGCGCATAAGCATCTATTTCATTGTGCAATTAACGCATTACTTATTTGCTCTATTATAACCCACCAAAGAGTGTGGAGGGATTTGGCTCTGGTATTTAATTATTATTCTACCTTGAGGTGCTTCCGGGGCTTAGCGTCCCCGCGGCCCGGTCGTCGACCAGGCCTCCTGGTTGCTGGACTGATCAAACAGGTTGTTGGACGCGGCTGCTCGAAGCCTGACATGTGAGTCACAGCCTGGTTGATCAGGTATCCTTTGGAGGTGCTTATCCAGTTCTCTCTTGAAGACTGTGAGGGGTCGGCCAGTTATGCCCCTTATGTGTAGCGGAAGCGTGTTGAACAGTCTCGGGCCTCTGATGTTGATAGAGTTCTCTCTCAGAGTACCTGTTGCACCTCCGCTTTTCAACGGGGGTATTCTGCACATCTTCTATAGTCCATTATTGTTCTAATATTTCTCTGAGCAATCGCATTATATTATTAATTATTTTTTGACCCATAGGGTTAGGGTTTTCTAATTATTAATATTATGGAGCCAGATTTTCTCACAAAGGGAGATCTAGGGAGGGGGGGGGGGGTAGAAGGGAGGTATTAGGTTATGGGGTAATGATGGGGAGGGTTTGGGGAAGAGGGAGGGCTTTGGAGAGAGGGGGGCTAGGGGATGGTGGGAGGGTTTGGGGAGCTGGTGAGGAGGGAGGGATTGGGGGGGAGAGAAGGCATGGCTTGGGTTTGGGGGAGTGGAAGGGGTTTGGGGGGTGGGGGAGAGGGGGTACTATGGGTGGGATATGGGAAGGCTTGGGGATGTGAGGGAAGAGAGGAAACTTGGGGGGGTTACGGGAAAGGGGGGGGGCATGGGTGGAGGGAGAAGGGAGGGCTTAGAGGGGTGCAAACTCACCTAGTTGTACTTGCCGTGATTGAGCTCTGGCTCTTTGGTCCCGCCTCTCAACTGTCAATCAACTTATGTACAGGTTCCTGAGCCAACTGGGCTCTATCATACCTACGCTTGAAACTATGTTTGAAATCTGCTTCCACATCACATCACTTCCTAAACCATTCCATTTGTCAACTACTATGACACTAACAAAAAATCTAATATCTCTATGGTTATTTG
Source organism: Procambarus clarkii (assembly GCF_040958095.1). Classification (NCBI taxonomy): domain Eukaryota; kingdom Metazoa; phylum Arthropoda; class Malacostraca; order Decapoda; family Cambaridae; genus Procambarus; species Procambarus clarkii. The sequence goes on along the minus strand of NC_091151.1, from coordinate 20,347,076 downwards.
AGTACTCAATTTCCACTTGTGTCCCCCTAGTGCGTGTGCCTTTGTGTTAAATAGTCCGTCTTTATCTACCTTATCAATTCTTTTGAGAATCATGCATGTTGTGATCGTGCCCCCCCCCCCAATTCTTCTGTCTTCCAGCGATGTGAGGTTTAATTCCTGTAATCTTTCCTCGTAGCTCATACCCCTCAGTTCAGGTACTAGTCCGGTGGCCAACCATAGAACCTTCTCCAGTCAAGTCTTTTGCTTGAAAAGATATGTACTCCATGCTGGAGCTGCATACTCCAGCATTGGTCTGACATATGTGGTATTCAAACTTCTGACTGATTCCTTACACAAATTTCTAAAGACTGTTCTTATATTGGCCATCCTGGCTTATGTCGCTGATGTTATCCTCTTGATATGGGCTTTAGGGGACAGGCCTGGCGTGATGTCAACCCCTAAGTCTTTCTTTCTGTGTTTTTAAAGAATTTCATCTCCCAAGTGATACTTTGCATCTGGTCTCCTGTTTCCTACACCTATCTTAATTATATTTCATTTGCTCGGTTAAACTCTACCAATCATTTGTTGGACCAATCCTTCAGTTTGTCCAGGTCTTCTTGAAGCCACAAGCTGTCCTCCTCTGTCTTAATACTTCTCATAATATTAGCATCGTCAGCAAACATTGAGAGGAATGAGTCTATACCCTCCGGGAGATCATTTACATATATCAGAAACAGGATAGCTCCGAGTACAGAGCCCTGTGGGACTCCAGTGGTGACTTCACGCTAATCTGAGGTCTCATCCCTCACTGTAACTCTCTGATTACTATTGCTTAGGTACTCCCTTATCCACTGGAGCACCTTACCAGTCACTCCTGCCTGTCTCTCCAGCTTATGTACCAGCCTCTTAAGGGGTACTGTGTCAAAGGCTTTCAGACAGTCCAAGAAAATGCAGTCTGCCCAGCCTTTTCTTTCTTGCTCAATCTTTGTCACCTAGTCGTAGAATTCAATTAAGCCTGTAAGGCAAGATTTACCCTCCCTGAACACATGTTGGCGATTTGTCACGAAGTCCCTTCTCTCCAGATATGTTACTAGTTTTTTCTCGCGACCTTCTCCATCACTTTGCATGGTATACAAGTCAAGGATACCATCACATGTTGGCATCTCAAGGCATGACCCTGTTGATATGCTTGCAAAGACAGCCTGCAGAAAACCAGTGGTAGAAATTGATATGGGTGTTTCATTAGCAGTGACAAAGAGAATACTTAAACAAACATCTAATGAAGATCTCACCGACCTAACAAATTTACGAAGACCTGAAAGTTGTAGCTTTAAATATTGTGATAGATATCGTGAGGAGACATTCACATATGGGACTAATAGAACAAGAACCCGGCAATGTGATGTTATAGTGGCCAGAATACGCCTGGGATATAGACGTATCTGGCAGCGTTCTCAAAACCCAAATGTCGAGTACACAATGTGTCAACTTTGTGAAAGAGAAAACATGCACTCTCTTGAACATTATATTGTAGAATGTCTCATACTGATTGACTTTCGCCCTCCTGGGCTAAGGTATGCTGAACTCTGTAATTAATATATGAGTGCTGGAACGCTTAATGATATATTGGACTTGTATCCAAGATTGACCATGCAATATATCAATTATACAATGTATATATATGATGTAACTATATAACCTGAGCTTGTAAAAGCACCTTCATCACCTTCAGTGATTAAGTGCTTAATTGCACACTAGTTTCTCTATCAGCTATCTCACCCTGTCAGAGTAAATGAGACAAATGTATGTGAATGCATGTGTGTGTATATATGTATGTATATGTGTGTGTGTGTGTATGTATATGTATGGGTATAAAGTATATATGGAAGCTGATCAGAATTACATTTTACCTTTGTAAATGTACATTAATGACACTCTGTAAAAGACACATCAAACACTTTATGTAGGGCATACGTAAATCTGTGTATCTATGTATTTACGTATGTAGGTTAGCTTAGCATTTTAAAAAGCACCGAATCACCTTCTGTGGTTGAGTGTTCAATAAACCCCTGAACTATATGTTTAACACTTCTCTAACCCTGTCCATGGAGGACAGAAGAAAATGTATATATGCTGGTTAGCATTGTAAATGTGTGGCCACGTCTGTGGTAGAAAATAATAATAAAAAAAACTTTTTGTATATTGGGTCCACATTAGCCGTCTTCCATATTTCTGGTAGGTCTCCCGTTTCCAGTGACCTACCATACACTATGGAGAGTGGCAAGCAAAGTGCCTCTGCACACTCTTTCAATACCCATGGTGAGGTCCTGTCTGGACCAACAGTCTTTCTCACATCTAGATCCAACAGGTGTCTTTCTTGACCTCATCTTTCGTAATTTCGAACTCTTCCAAGGGCGCCTGGTTTACTGCCCCCTCTCTTAGTGCAGTGACCTCACCTTGTTCTATTGTGAAGACCTCCTGGAACCTATTGTTGAGTTCTTCACACACCTCTTTGTCATTCTTTGTATACCTGTCCTCGCCTGTTCTAAGTTTCATTACCTGTTCTTTCACTGTTGTTTTCCTCCTGATGTGACTGTGGAGTAGCTTTGGTTCGGTCTTGGCTTTGTTTGCTATATCATTTTCATAATTTTTCCCTGCTTCTCTTCTCACACTAACATACTCATTCCTGGTTCGCTGATATCTCTCTGCTTTCAGGTGTTCTGTTATTTAGGAAATTCCTCCATGCCCTTTTGTTCAGTTCCTTTGCTTCCATACATGCCCGATTAAACCATAGATTCTTCTTGTGCTTTTAATATGTTTGAAAAAGCAGGGATAATCATTATCTTTATTCATTTTCATTATCAGTAACCAGGGATAAACCTGATTACTGCCTCCTGACACTTTTGGGTGACATAGTCCATCATGTCTTGTATAGTCTTAGGTGTTTAGATTTAGATTTTATTTTACTTAGAGTTATTGTATTTAGAGTCCCACGGTATTTCTCTTAAGAATTTCCCTCTTATATCCCTCCTTCTTGTATATCGAGACTACGTTTGTCGTCTTCCAAATTCTTGGCAATTCACCTGTTACCAGCTATTTGTTATTCATAATGGAGAGTGGCAGGCACAGTGCTTCTGCTCCTTCCCTTAGTATCCATGGTGATATTCCATCCGGTTGTATAGACTTTGTCACATCCAACTCTAGCAAAAGCTTCCTTACCTCCCCATTGGTAATCCCAAACTCCTCTAGTGGTACCTGGTTAACTATTCCTTCTCTTATCTCTGGAACTTTTCCTTGCTCTACTGTGAAGACTTCCTGGAATTTCTTATTGAGTTCCTCGAACACTTCTTTGTCGTTTGTAGTGAATCTGTCTGCCCCTATCCTCAGTTTTATTTCCTGTTTCTTCACTGTTGTCTTTCTCCTGATGTGGCTGTGCAACAATTTAGGTTGTCTTTGCCTTGCTTACTATGTAGTTTTCATATTGCCCTTCTGCCTGAAGACATTGAAAAACTACAAACAGACATTAACAAAGTTTTCGATTGGGCAGCAGAAAATAACATGATGTTTAATGATGATAAATTCCAGGTACTCAGATATGGAAAAAATGAGGATCTGAAATATAATACGAAGTACAAAACACAATCGAATCTGCCCATAGTAGGAAAACAGCATGTCAAGGATTTGGGAATAATGATGTTTGACGACCTAACGTTTAGGGAGCATAACCAAGCAAGTATTGTGTCAGCCAGAAAAATGATAGGATGGATTACGAGAACCTTCAAGTTCAGAGATCCCATCACAATGGTTGTACTCTTCAAATCACTTGTGTTGTCCTGTCTTGAGTACTGCTCAGTACTCACTTACCCCTTCAGAGCAGGAGAGATTGCTGAAATAGAGGGATTACAGAGAACATATACGGCACGCATAGACGAGATAAAGCACCTAAATTATTGGGATTGTCTCAAAGCTCTCCAAATATACTCACTAGAAAGGAGACGAGAGAGATACCAAATAATATACACATGGAAAATACTGGAGGGACAGATTCCAAATCTGCACAGTAAAATAACAACGTACTGGAGTGAACGATATGGAAGAAAGAACGATATAGAACCAATGAAGAGCAGAGGTGCCATAGGTACAATCAGAGAACACTGTATAAACATCAAAGGTCCGCGGTTGTTCAACGTCCTACCAGCGAGCATCAGAAATATTGCCGGAACAACCGTAGACATCTTTAAGGGAAAACTAGATTGTTTTCTTCAAGGAGTGCCGGACAAATCGGGCTGTGATGAGTATGTGGGCCTGCGGGCCGCTCCAAGCAACAGCCTGGTGGACCAAACTCTCACAAATCAAGGCCGGGCTTGGGGAGTAGAAAAACTCCTAGAATCCCATCAAGCAGGTAATACCTAACAGGATAGTCTTTAAATACAGTCCACTTTGTAAAATACAGTCCACATTCAAATATACAGTCTATTCTAAACTAATAAGAATAATAAATTAAAGTAAATTTAAAAGGTTAATAATATAATCGTAAATAAATAAAATAAATTCCTGCACATGCAGACGAGGAGTTACAATAACGTGGCTGAAATATGTTGACCAAACCACACACTAGAAAGTGAAGGGACGACGATGTTTCGGTCCGTCTAGGGACATTCTCAAGTTGATCATTCTCACAATCAACTTGAGAATGGTCCAGGACGGACCGAAACGTCGACGTCCCTTCACTTTCTAAGTGTGTGTGGTTTGGTCAACAAATCCCTACATGCTTTGATCTACTTCAAACCAGATGAACTAGAATTAGCACATAGTTCATCAAACTAAATCATACATTGGTTCTCAAACCATGATTATGGTCATTGGGGAGATGAGGGAAGATGTCTTCATATACTTCTGGGTATACTGCTGATTGAGGTTGGCAGAGTTTAGCTACCAATGGTTAACTGCAGCTATTGGTTCGTCTCACTACTTGACATTTAATACCACAAGAAGTTGATGAGAGGCTACTACCCATAAATGTTTATGTATCTCTCTTAAGCTCAGAGATAAACATTTACCATATAAAATGAAACCAAATAAAATATTGCACCATTCTATTTACTGCCAATATTGAACCATTTAACTAATTGCCAACCATATAGGGTAAGACAGGATAGTGCTGAACTGAATAATGATCATCCTAGACTAATCCAATTAACTGTACTAACCCAGTGTAAGGGTAGGATATCACACTGGTCTAGAGTTGAACTAAATATTGTGCAGCCTAGCAAGTATTTAAACATTGTGCAGGCCCTAATAGGGTGGGATCATTATTAACACAAATTGTGTTGTACAAATATATTTAATTTGTTTGCATTATATTACCATATATTTTATTTCATTGTAAATATTTCACCTTTGAGTGTTAAGAAGTGCCTCTACTTCATCCGACGGTGATAATGAGGAGCAAGTCCTAGGAGGTTCCTGTAGTGACACTGATTACCACTCAAATAATTTGTGTATAAATCTACCATTTACCATTTAAGTGCAAACTTCCATGGAATTAGAACATCATAGCCTAGTGACAGAAACTTTAACACTAGGCTACTAGCCTAGGAGAGGAGCTGTTATCCTGTTTGCCTATCAAAGTAACAACTGTGTTAGCAACAGGAATGGCATTCAATAAGAATGAGTAATGCTAGCAGACAAACACGAAATCCATAAATAAGCTACCTTATTTTTCTCATTACATGGTACATACGCTTCATATTAGCAGGCATATTGCTTCATATAAGCAGAATCTCTTTACTAATACTACACTATACTATTTGTACACTTACCGCCGGGGCAGACAAAGTTTCAGCCAAACCCAAGGGTTCAAGTAAGCCCTAACAGTTCAGACTTGTGCTATAGGTTCTACCAGTAGTAAGATCTGTGATCATTTTCATTAAAGGGAGACGTGTTGTTCGGTTTTGTTATGAGTTTAATCCAGAATTAAGACCAAATGCCTTAATTGTTCCAAAGGGCAAGCAATCTGATTCTATGAAGGTGTGTCCAGACAAGGTAAATTTGTAGAAAGACTTCTAAGGACCAAGTCTGGTCAGTTGCAGAATTCCAGACCTGTTGTATGTGTACATGGAGCAGCCGTTCCTGTTGTGGAAAAATTACTGAAGTGTCTAATCCTACCTTTTACCATTTTATGTTTGTGGAGATGTTAGGCCACAAGGATGTCGAGACAGGGAGTGATTCAAACTGTACAACACGAGTTTGACTGTTTGTATAATTTGTGTGAGAAAGTGCCCACCCAGAGTTGTTACCAAGACCATGTTAACCATGGCGATAATCAGAGCCAGACAAATCCAAGTAGAGTGTTTTACCAACGTAAATGCATACCATTATTGTTCAATGTATTCGTAAGAGTGGTCCACCCTGAGCAGCCGTGGAGTGAGGACGTGTCCTGGCCTCCGTGACTGCTGGGGCTGTTTGCCATTTTGGTCGCCAGGTGGTGTGGGTGTTTCTGCCCACCCAGTGTTGTTGCCTGCCTGGCTGCGTGCTGACGTGGCAGTTTTGACATAGGGCCTTCAAATTCCTCCTGTTCTGCGTGTGAATTCCGTGGGACTGGAGTTCTCGTGTAAGGCTGGTTATCCAGCCATTGAGTTGGTTATGTGTGACATGCTTCGTGTCCCGGTGGAGGCTGTCTACGGAGTTGAGCTTGTTACGGCCCACCGGGTGATTATCAAGTTCGTGAGGGAGGAGGAGTATCGGGACTTCCTCCGTCGGTACAAAGGGCGTTCGTTGCCGTTGCCGGATGGCGCCGGCTCTGTTGCGGTCTCAGACCGCAGTGGTGCCCTGACTTATGTAAGTGTACATGGTGCGCCCCTGGAGTTCCCTGAATACTTTCTCCGGCGCTACTTCGGGAGGTATGGTGTGGTCATCAGTGTGCGGGTGAACATGCTTTCCTCGGGGAAGTATGCTGGGAAGCGGACGAACGTCCGTAGCTTAGGTATGCGCCTGCGGTCGGATATCCCATCTTCTGTCTGGCTGCTGGGTTACTACGTTCGGGTGTATTATGCCCGGCAGCCCCGTACCTGTTTCCTGATGTGGCCAGTTAGGGCATCAGGCTGCCGGGTGCTCTGAGGCTCCTGCTGCACCTGTCAACTTGTTCCAGGAAGAGGATTTCCCGCCGCTCTTTCAGGGCGTGGATTCCGGAGATGAAGAGGGGCAGGTCCCGTTCGCTGCTAATGCGGCCCCCCCTGCGTCACCCGACATGCCCATGGTGGTTGCTGTCCCTCCTCCGGGTGTTACGGTGGCTGCTGTCGCTGGTCAATTCGCTGTGCCAGTTGCTCCCGAGGGTCTTCCAGATGGTCTCTGCGAGTCATCTTCATCTTTTTCGTCTCCTGCTGATGCGCCTGGCCCTGCGCCCTCGTCAGGTGTTACGGCTGTGCTGGGTGCTGGGGGGGCTGCGGAGCGTCCTATTGTGTGCGGCCCGGTTCCCCCTGTGGTTGAGGCTGCTGCCGTACTGCGACGGGCGTCGGTTCGCACGGCTTGTGAAGCCCGTGGTTCTGGGTCTGCCTCCGGCGGTGAGGATGTGCGGCCGGTGCCCAAGCGTTCCAGGCGTTCTTCTACTGCTTGGGCTGATGTGGAGGACTTCGACGCCGGTGGAGGTTCGGGCGATGATGTGGCCGTTCCGGGCGCTTCGCGCTCTACAGTTGTTGGTGGTTGCTTACGTCCATATGCCTGCTGATGATAATGGTTGTGCGTATGATTTACTTCCTGTTCTTTCTCCTGCAGAAGGTTCTCCGCAGTGGGGGGTGGTCGCTTCTACGGACGTGGGTGGTGGTCGTTCCTACGGACGTGGGTGGTGAGGGTTCTGGTGCGAGCCGAGGCCTCAAGCTGGTGCTGAAGAAGGATGCCAAGTGAGGGGGGTCCCTGCAGGTGCAACGTCCGGTGGTTGACGCAGGGCCCTGTGAGGCAGCCGAGGAGGCTCCCAGTGCGCTGCCCATTGCCCGGCCTCGTGGGAAGGAGCCCCTCCCTCTCGTCTTGGCCTCCGGCGTGGCGCATGATGCTCAGAATCCTTTGCGGTTTGACATTGTTGACCACGTGCTTCCTGTTCCATGGTGCCCTTCTTCCTTCTGGGTTCAGCGGGCTCAGTGTTTTGTTGTGGGTGTGCTGGAGTTGATGCCTGATCCTCGTATGGTTCATAACGAACCTGTTACGGATGACGTCATGTTACTTTGGGAGGCGTATTGTGTTCGCTTCCCGGCGGCAGAGTGGCCGGATAAGTATGAGCATTTTGAGTAGTCTGTGTGCTTGCTGTGTGTTTGGTGTGTGATTGGACTTGTGGTTTGTTTGCGTTGTGTTGTACCTATTGTGCGCCCTTCAGGCCGGTGTTGTGTTTATTCTCATGACCGTTGTTTTGTTGTATATATTGTATTTCCGTTACCCTCCTGTCCGGTATTGTTGTTTCTTTTTCCTGTGTTCCATTGTGTTTATGCTCATTGTTATGTTTTTGTTGTCGGCCCTTCAGGCCGGTATTTAGTGTATTTGTATTTCTTTGTTTTGTGCTTTTGTATTTTGTTTTGTTATGTCTGATTCTTTGTTCTTGGTTTATTATTGTATTGTATTTATTTTATTGTATTTATTTGCATGTTCGCATGTTATATATTTATTAATTTATTTATTTATGCATATACAAGAAGGTACATTGGGAATGTGAGGATACTTAATATGGTAATTACAGTCTTGTAAAGCCACTAGTACGCGCAGCGTTTCGGGCAAGTCCTTAATCTAAGAAAATTTTAAGTAGGTAAATACTTGCAAAATTTATAGACAAAAAAATGATGACAGTTACATGGAATGAAAAAAAGAAGATGAGAGAAAATTGTAGGTACAGTATATTAAAGCACATAGGTAGCTAAGATTGATGGCAATGACAGCTTGAATGGTAGTTGACAAAAAATTGGTAGGCACAATACAGCAGAAACAATATAAGATTGATTGCAATGACAGCTTGAATGGTAGTTGACAAAAATTGGTAGTCACAATACAGCATATTGCTAGCACATAAAAGAAGACAGCAATGAACACAATGATAAGGTTGTTTGATACTACATAAAAATTAGGAGATTGGGTAACACTAGGTACAGAGCAAATTTAAAGCTCTGTGTAGGAAACTAAGAAGATGAAATTAGGTACTTTTTGGTTTTGCTTTTAAATAAGACAAAAGTTTTACAGTTTTTCAATTCACTAGGTAGAGAGTTCCATAGACTAGGTCCCTTAATTTGCATAGAGTGTTTACACAGATTAAGTTTGACCCTGGGGATATCAAAGAGATATTTATTTCTGGTGTGGTGATAATGGGTCCTATTACATCTGTCCAGGGAGAGTTTCAGAGCATGGTTTGCATTTAAGAACAGGGTTTTGTAAATGTAGTTGACACAAGAGAATGTGTGGAGGTAGTCAATATTTAGCAAGTTTAGGGATTTAAATAAGGGAGCTGAGTGTTGTCTGAAAGCAGAGTTAGTTATTAATTCTGATAGCAGATTTTTGCTGCGTGATGATGGGCTTAAGGTGGTTTGCAGTGGTAGACCCCCATGCACAGATACCATAATTAAGATAGGGGTAGATTCGTGCATAATATAGTGAGAGGAGAGCAGAGTTAGGAACATAATATCTGATTTTGGAGAGTATGCCAACTGTCTTAGAGACTTTCTTGGTAATGTGTTGAATGTGGGTGCTGAAGTTGAGTCTCTTGTCTAGGAATAGGCCAAGAAACTTGCCATCATTTTTATTACTGATGTTAATGTTGTCTATCTGTAGCTGAATTGCATATGATGATTTGCTTCCAAATAAGATGTAGTAAGTCTTTTCGATGTTTAATGTTAATTTGTTCGTTGACATCCATAAGTGGACTTTTTTAATTCATTATTCACAACATTATTTAGTGTATGTGGGTTGAGGTCTGAATAGATAAGGGTAGTATCGTCAGCAAACAATATAGGTTTGAGAATATTAGAGACATTAGGCAGATCGTTTATATATATAAGAAGCAGAAGAGATCCTAAGATACTGTCCTGTGGCACTCCAACGGTAATTGGTAGAGTGGAAGAAGTTGTATCATGGATGGTTACATATTGGTGTCTGTCACTAAGATAGGATCGGATGTAGTCAAGGGCAAGGCCTCGGATTCCATAATGCTGGAGTTTAAGTAAGAGGTAGTTGTGATTAACAGTATCAAAGGCTTTTCTTAGGTCAATGAAGAGTCCAATCGGAAACTCATTTTTGTCAAGGGCTGAGTAGATAACGTCAAGGAAACTAATGATTGCATCGTTGGTGCTCTTTTGGGACCGGAAGCCAAACTGGCAGGGGCTGAGTATGTCGAATTTTACGAGGTAGGAATAGAGGTTATCTTGAGATGATTTCGGGGCTTTTTTTTTTAGTGTCCCCGCGGCCCGGTCCTCGACCAGGCCTCCACCCCCAGGAAGCAGCCCGTGACAGCTGACTAACACCCAGGTACCTATTTTACTGCTAGGTAACAGGGGCACAGGGTGAAAGAAACTCTGCCCATTGTTTCTCGCCGGCGCCTGGGATCGAACCCAGGACCACAGGATCACAAGTCCAGCGTGCTGTCCGCTCGGCCGACCGGCTCCCAATTAGAGCTGTTTGTAAATAATGTTTTCAAATATTTTTGATAGAATGGGTAGATTTGATATTGGTCCATAATTGTTTATGTCCGCCGGATTGCCTCCTTTATGGACTGGCGTTACTCTTGCTTTTTTGAGGATATCAGGGAAGGTGTGACACTCTATAGATTTGTTGAACAGTAGTGCTATGGGTGGGGCAAGGGCATGGGAGGCTCTCTTGTACACAATGGACGGAATTTCACTGGTGTTCCCTGCCTTGGTTTTTAGAGAGTGTATGATGGACACAACATCTGCCGGGCTGATTGGTGAAAGGAGAAGAGAGTTTGGATAGCTGCCCGAGAGATATGTGTTAATATGTGTCTGAGTCTGTGGGATTTTACTGGCAAGATTAGCACCAACCGATGAAAAGAAACTATTAAATTCATTTGCCATTTCTAAATCAGTTGACGGTATATCCCCATCCTTGTAGAGTTTTATTTGGTTATGTGAGTGTTGTTTAGTTCCTAGGATACTAGAGATTGTTTTCCAAGTGCTTTTCATGTTGCCTTTTGCTTCATTGAATCTATTCACATAATATGCAAGTTTTGCCTTTCTTATGATACTGGTAAGCATTGATGAGTACCTTTTAGCTACTTCCTTTGAAACTAGGCCAATCCTAAGTTTCTTTTCATATTCATGTTTCTTGTTGATTGAGTTGAGAATGCCACTTGTGAGCCATGTATTGTTTAATCTTTTGTCAGTTACTTGCTTAGTAAGAAGGGGACAATGAAGGTTGTAGAGGCTTAGAGTTTTGGAGAGGAAGAGGTTAGCTAATGAATTTATATCCTGGGTATTATTGAATTCAGAATCCCAGTTAATATTGTGAAGTGCATCTGTAAGATTGCCTAAAGCTGATTCACTGTGTAGCCTAAATGAAAGTTTCTTGCTTTTTGGTGGTGTTATGTCCATGTTCGCTATGAGAAAGGTAGGATAGTGGTCAGTTGTTCTGTCGTGGATTATACCAGATACAAGGGGATCTGTTATGTTTGTCCATATGTGGTCCAAGGTAGTGGCTGATGTTTGAGTGACTCGTGTAGGTTTGGTGATTGTGGGGATTAGCATACAGGAGTTCATGCTGTTAAGGAAATAGTCAACTTGAGAGCAATTTTGTTGACCCAGGTCAATATTAAAGTCTCCTCCCAGAATGATGTGGTTTTTTGTTGAGATTGTTGTTTATAATAAGATTCCTTAGGTTGTCTGAGAAAGAAGCTATGTTAGTATTGGGAAATCTATAGATGGATCCAATAGTCAAAGAGGATTTAATGGATTTAATTGTAAACTGAGCAAAAGTATATTCACAGTAGTCATCTCTGTCACTAATAACACTGTTGCAGATAAATGTATCTCGGTAATATATCGCTGTGCCACCACCTTTTTTATTAGGCCTACAGTTATGAATGGCTTTATAACCAGCTAAGTTGTAGAGTTGGGTATAGTCTTTATTTAGCCAAGTTTCTGTTAAAATAATGAACGATAAGTTAGTACCTAGTGCTGTGAGTAATGCATTTAAATCGTCAAAATGTTTACCAAGTGATCTAACATTTTGATTGTAAACTGATAAACAGGTGCTATTTTGGAGTTTGTTTTTAGCCTGGTGTACTGTGAAATACTTGCATTAATGATGATCAATATGCAGGTTGGTGTAGATATGAGACAGAAGATTTTGATCAGGATCAATATCAGTGTGCATAGAGATGCAGAGGGATCACGATACAAGATACACGATAAAGCAAAACACAAGAATAAAAGCAAATACAATAAAATAGTAACAATTTAGAAGTAAAATAAAGATCCAATAGATAGCCAGGAAGGATACGAAAGTTACATAAAATAAAAAACAAAAAATCAGTAGAGACTGACAATATAAATGTAAAATAAAAAATAATAAGAAAAATAATAATCATAAAGTAAAATGATCTTGAAGATAATTAGTTTAGTAATGGTTAATTAAAATCCTGTAATTGGTATGAACCTAAGAAAACAGTGAGCTTAAATAGATAATTCCGAGAGAAAAAAAAAGATGACACGTAAATCTAATTAAATCTAGAAATTTACTCTAATATAAATCTAAGTGTAAAAATAAACTTGGTGAGAGTATATTCATGTGAAAGATTTTACTATGATACTGAGGTAGATGCTTATATAAACAATTATACTATTAATTAATTCCAATAAATGATTGCAAGAAACAAATACCAAGATACTTTAAGTAACAGGGTAATAAGAAGCCCTAGGTTTAGTGACAAGGGGATTAACTAAGACCAAATAATTAAGAGTAAAAAACAGGCAAAGATGACAAACAAAAAAATATAAATAAAAACCTTTGGAAAGGAAAGGCAGAGCTTAAGTACACTTTGGTTGTATGTGAGACTACAAATTGTGTTCTGGTTATCCCACAGTCATCCAGGAAAGAAGTGAGGTGTGCTTCAGTGGTTATGACATAAGTTTTTCCAGAGTCAGTCTTCCTAGCTATTATTTTACCATCGCGCACAAAACAATGTTTAATAGCAGTGGATCTAAAAAATGTGCATGTAAAAAAGTGCATGTAAGTGCATGTAAAAAAAAAAATAAAAAAAAAATGTATTCGTATACGCATCCCTTGGTCAATGTGTCGCCATTGGTCATTGTATTCGTCTACCTTTATTACTCCATGTAAATTTTCATGGTTGCTCATTAATTATATCAAGATACTTTCATGTCTGTGCTTTTGTTGACATTACCTATAGCAGTAATCAGTGCCAGACTAACCAGAGTAGTGTTTTAATACCGTAGATGTGTACCATTATTGTTGAATTTTATTGTTCAATGTATTCCTATGCATCCCTTGTTCAATGTATCATCGTTGTTCGTTCTATTTCTCTACATTTATGATTCTGAGTACTTTTTCTGGTGGTTTATTATATTATACAGTATTATGTTTTGCTGGCTGCTATATTCTTTGTTGATGTCCATGTCAGCTACCAAAATATGTTCACTCTGCATAACACATTTTCTCAGTGATGGCGGCCCAGCATAACCAGTTAAGATTGAATACGCTGTGGTCATACATTAATTGTCAAATGTACCTTCATTACCATTATTACCATATACATTTTGGCCTATTTTACTGTAATGTCATTATATACACACATGCATGATACTGAATGTATATTCTTTTGTATATTTTTGTTATATTATGATGTGTTGTTAGTGATTGTTAATTTATTTCCTTATTTATTTATTTATTTATTTATTTATTTATTTATTTATATATATACAAGGTACATTGGGATTGTGAGGATAATGATAAATAAATTGCTTGGTAAATTGCTTGATAAATAAATGATTGGATTGATTGCTAGTTACAGGCATCAGCCAGTGCTGCTACTGTCATTACCCCCTTCCCTTCACCTGCCTGTGTGCCTGTGTCAGAGTTATCACCTCAGGTGGTGGTTGGTTGTTCTTTATTCAAATTTGTGAATATATGTATAATATTATGTTTTGTGTAGTGAACATTTGCGTATGTTCCTGTGTCGTATAATATACGTAAGCATTTCTGGTATGTTTTCTGTTCTGTTTGTGTGGAGTTTATATTATGTGCAGTGTTGGTACTGTGAGTTGACCGAGGTGTCAGCCTCACTGGTCTCTGGGTACTGTATGGGGTAATACACATAGTGTGTACTCTCAGGAGATTGTATATATCTCTCTAATTACATCTTACCAGCATGTAAGGAGGACTATTATTGGTGTGGATCAGTTCATCATAGTGTTTTCATGATAGTTATATGTGTAATTGTGTTGTTGATGACTCATGTTATTATCGGAACCATTTGGGGACATTGTTATTAGCGTGCCTGTTTTGGACTTGAGCCTGGATGTCAGGCTCATTCACTGTGACAACATTGCTGGCTGCCAGGCTCATTCACTGAGTTGCTACCTAGAGTTGCGTGTGGGAGGGTGCAGTTGGCATCATGGGGGACCCCCTCAACCCCCCCCCTCCTCCCCCTGTTGTGTGTGCCCAGTCTGTAGGCCTCGAGTTTTCTGATCAAGCGGGCTATTCTGAGGTGGGGTTAGTTCTGTGTGACATGCTGCGGGTCCCTGTGGGGGACCCCTGTTTATGGCATTGAGTTGGTGACTGCCCGTAGGGTGGTTGTCAAGTTAACAATGGAGGTGTATCGGGCAGTTTTACGTCGTTACGAGGGGTGGACCTTGCCCCTGCCAGAAGGTGCAGGCACTGTGACTGTCTCCGATCGCAGTGGTGCCATCATGTATGTTAGCGTGCATGGGGTGCCCCTGGAATTTCCGGAAGGGCTGCTGAGGCGTTATTTCGGCCAGTTTGGAGAGGTTGTCAGTGTGCGGTTGCACCTGCTCTCCTCGGATCCGCTTAGGGGATGTGCGGTCAAACATTCTCACCCTGGGAATGAGGTTGCGGACATACATTACGTCTCAAGTGAAGCTTCTGGGTTGTTACGTTAGGGTGCATTATGCCAACCAGCCCCGTCCGTGTTATCGTTGTAGCCTCTTGGGCCATCAGCCTGCTGGGTGTTCTGCACCTGCCGTCGCAGTCGTCAACCTCTTCCATGAGGTGGACTTCCTGCGGCTCCCTGTGGATGAGGATTCGGTGGATGTGGACGACTCTTTGGCTGCTGCCGTGCCCCGTGTGTTGCCTGATTCACCTCCTGTTGCTGTCGCCCCCTCCTCCGGAGGCTGTGTTGCCTGTTGTGCCTCCTGTTGCTGTTGCCTCTCCTCAGGAGGTTGTGTCACCGTCGGGTGTTCATGCTGTCCCGGATGCTCCCATGGTTCTTCCGGCTCCATCGTCTTCCTGTTCTTCAACTGTGGTACCTGTCACTGCGCCCTCGCCGTGTGCCCAGGCTATGCTGGGATGGCTGTGGGGCCTCCTACTGTGCTCGACCTGGTTCCCCGTGTGGTTGAGGGTGCCTGCCGTCCTGCGGAGAGCGTCGGTTCGCCTGGCTTGTGTTGACCGAGTCTCTGGGTCGACATCTGGCTCTGATGATGTGCTGCCGATGCCCAAGCGTTCCCGGTGATCTTCTGCTTGGGCTGATGTGGGAGAATTCGACGATGGTGGGTCTTCCAGCGACTATGGTGTGGTTCCGGTTAGTAGTAGGGATGGCTCCACACAGGTAACTTTTTTTTTGGGGGGGAAAAATCACCTGTGCGGGCCAGGGTTTTCAGGTAAATTTAGAAAATCACCTGTGCGGGCCAGGGTTTTCAGGTCCAAAATCCCCTGTGCGGGCCAGGGTTTTCAGGTCCAAAATCCCGTGTGTGAGCCACGGTTTTCAGGTAAATTTGTCAGTCACAGATTTTAGAAGTTGTTAAAGTTCTTATGGTGAAAATAATTTCCGAGACTTAGAAGTTTGTTAAAGGTCTTATGGGAGAAATTCTAATTCGAGTTTATGAGCCAGGGTTTTCAGGTAAATTTTGTCAGTCACATATTTTAGAAGTTGTTAAAGTTCTTATAATTAAAAATAATGTCATACGAGTTTGTTAAAGATCTTATGATGAAAAATAATTTCCAAAACTTTAGAAGTTTGTTAAAGTTCTTATCATGAAATAATGTCATACAAGTTTTGTTAAAAGTTCTTATTTGTTTCTTACTTAGAAACTTGTATATTACTATATATATCTAATTCATTTCCCTGCCATCCCCCCTCCCTCACCTTTCCCTCCCCCCCTTACCTCACAATCTCTCGCGTCGCCTTTATTTACCTTATGCCAGCCAGCCAGACGCGGCCTTCAGGTCACCTCGGTAATCTTATCTTATCTTCTCCATAATAATATCTGGACCGTCCTTCTCCTTCATATTGTTCATTCATAGTTCCTTTTCATTAAACTATTCAGTTTTACATATATTAACAATGTCAGGGACTAGCTCACGTTCCCACTTTAGTTTTACTAATACATCTTCTTTAGTATCCAATCATTTTCTTCGAGATTTAAAACACAGCTATTTCAAACGTAATAAAATACAATAATTTTGTTATCTAGCTCCAGCTCCTATCCCCCGCCTTAGTCCCCTGTCATATAATGAATACTAACAGTCCAATCCCTCTAAAATTTTAAAATAATCATATTTCAAACGTAGTTCAATACAGTAATTTAGTTACTGAGCTCCAGCTCTTGTCCTCCACCTTAGTTCCCTCGCACATCTTCGTTAACCTAATCAAATTCCCTGAAATTTTTACCCTCTGTATTTCAGACACAGTAAATAAGATCAAGTCAGTTACTGAGCTCCAGCTCTCATCCCCCGCCTTACTTCCCTCTCGTGTCTTCGGTATTATCCTATCAAATTCCCTGAAATGTCTACCCTCTGTATTTCAGACGTAGTTTAGTAAATCCAAATAATTATCAAATTCTAGCTCTTGTCCCCCCAGCTTAGTTCATTTGTACAAGATCGTTAGTAACAGATCAATTTTCCCCGAAATTTAAAGCAGACATACTTCAAAGTTAGTAAATAAGATCAAGTCAGTTACTGAGCTCCAGCTCTCGTCCCCCAACTTAGTTCTCTCTCGTATATTTGTAAATAACCCATCAATTTCACTGAAATTTTTACCCTCTGTATTTCAGACATAGTAAATATGATGTAAAAAATTATAAAACTCTAGCTCTTGTCCTCTGCCCGAGTTCGCTCCTGTAAATTCACTACTATCTGTAAAAAATCCTCTGGAGATTTGAACACTCAACTACATTTTCAGACATAGTAAATAAAAACCGGTTCAGTTATCAAGTTTCAACTCTTGTCCCCCCAGCTTAGTTCATTTTGTACAAGTTCTTTATTTTCCAACTAAATCACCCTGAGATTTAAGATCACCTTATTTCTAACGTAGTAAAATTAATCTGGACATTAGCCAAGCTCCATTTCCTCAGTCTTAGATCATCGAACATAATTATATCCGATCAAGTCCCTCTCCAGCCTATCTGTTTATCAGAGTAATTACCTTACCCTTCTCATCCCCAACGTATCCAAACCTTCAATAATCATACTGTATTTGCATATTTTCTCTATATTCAGCTGTATTCTTCACATTTTTTCCATGTTTTCTGTGTTCATTCCATGTTCTACAAATGTTCACAGCATGCTCAGTTC
This sequence comes from Procambarus clarkii, assembly GCF_040958095.1. Classification (NCBI taxonomy): domain Eukaryota; kingdom Metazoa; phylum Arthropoda; class Malacostraca; order Decapoda; family Cambaridae; genus Procambarus; species Procambarus clarkii. Next base: position 20,329,349 of record NC_091151.1, on the reverse strand, counting down.
AATTCTTTTCACCTGTTTTTCTCATTTTTTCTGTTTTCTACCATTTTACCCGTATGTTCACTATGTTCTTTTGTCATGTTTTCATGTACATCATATGTTCTCTGTATTACTTTTATACTCAATATTCATGTTCTCAATGTTCTTAGCTTGTTCTTCACATGTTCAGTGTTCATTCTTCGTATTCCCTATGTTCCTTATCATGTCTTCATATTCTCTATAAGTTCATATTCCCTGCATGTTCACTCTATTTATCAACTTTTTCTTACATGTTTTCTGTGTTCACTGTGTTCATTCCCCTACTTAACCTCAATTTTTTTTTATGTTCTTTGTTTCTTTAAACCAATTTGTTTTCTTCCATTCACTAACTAGTTCTTTGCCAAATATTATACAGCAATACAGTTCCCTCAACAATTTTAGTCACCCAGTTTTATTTGCAAAACTATGTCAAAGTAATTCTCGTTGTCAACTTAATAGTTCTACCAACCCCGTTCTTAAACAAATCTACACTTTATTCAGTTCCAAATTTACAAAGACAAACCTTTCTTGTAACTTCTTAACTAAAAATCTTTCGCCAATCAACTAAAACATAGTCACTTTCGTCATTTCTCAACTAAACCTATTATCCAATCAACCAAAAAATAGTCAGGAATAATCTCTTTCAACACCGTTCTTAACTAAAACAACCTTTCTCTTAGCTAAAAATTGTCAAAGGAATCTTTCCAGCACTGTTCACAACTAAACTTATTCCCTAGTCATCAGAAAATAACCGTGTTCTTCATGTTTCATTGTCATTTCATAACTAAAATTATCCATCAATCAACAGAAAAAGTCATATTCATCATTGTTCCTAACTAAAATTATGTTTTCGTCAAGTAAGAAAATATAGTCAAAGATATCTATCATCGTCGTTCTTAACTGACATTTATACTTTGTGGAGCACTAAAATAGTCACTGTCGTCATATTTTTTTCTTGTCTTTCCTCAACTAAAATAGTCAAATGTAACTTTTTCAACACTTTCGTAACTAAATTACATGTCGCTAAGTAAGAAAAATAGTCAAATGTAACTTTTTCATCACTTTCGTAAAAATTATATGTCGTTAAGTAAGAAAAAATAGTCAAAGGTGCTCTCGGTAACACCAAAGTTACTCTTTGAGATAACAAAAGACACTCTCAAACACTCAAAACTTTACTCGCATCCTCAAAGTTATTCTCAGAGTCATCAAAAAGTTAATCTCAGTCATCAAAATGCTATTCTCTAAGTAACCTTTCGTTCATCAGAGAATCTTTCTAAGACATCTTCGTTCATTAAAGTTAATCTCAGAGGCATAAAAGTTATTCTCAGAGTCATCAAAAAGTTAATCTCAGTCATCAAAATGCTATTCTCTAAGTAACCTTTCGTTCATCAGAGAATCTTTCTAAGACATCTTCGCTCATTAAAGTTAATCTCAGAGGCATAAAAGTTATTCTCAGAGCTATCAAAATTATTCTCGATGTCATCAAAAAGTATTTTCTCGTTCATCAAAGTTAATCTCAGAGTTAACAAAGGTAATCTCTAACTCACTTTCGTTCAACATATTTATTCTCTAAGTCCTCAAAGTTATTCTCTATGTCATCAAAAAGTTATTCTCTGAGCTAACAAAATACTACTCATGTTCTCAAAGACATTCTCAAAGTCATCAAAGTTATTCTAAGAGCTATCAAACTTGTTCTCAAAGTCATCAAAGTTATTCTGTAACTCACTTTTGTTCATTAAAGTTAATTTCTATATTATAAAAGTTATTCTCAGAGACATCTAAAGTTAATCTTGCTCATCAAAGTTGTTCTCTAAGACATAAAAGTTATTCTCAGAGTCATTTAAAGTTAATCTTGCTCATCAAAGTTGTTCTCTAAGACATAAAAGTTATTCTCAGAGTCATCAAAAGTTGTTCTCTAAGACATCAATGTTGTTTCTCTAAGGCATCAAAGATGTTCTCTAAATCATAAAAGTTAATCTCTAAGTCTCCTTCGTTCATTAGAGAAACTTTCCAATCCATCTTCGTTGATCAAAGTTATTCTCAGAGTCATCAAAGTGATCTCTAATTCATCTTCGTTCTCCAAAAAGTTGTTCTCTAAGACACCTTCGTTCATCAAAGAAACTCTCCTTCTTCCATCATGTTATTCTTTAAGACATCTTCAGTCATAAAATTTTCTCTCCAAAATGTAACTAGTTCAGCTTTTCATACCAAACCTGCACTTCTGTTAAAATATATTTCCTTAGTCGCTTTACCCTAAAACTGTTTTCTGAACTACACTGTTCAAACCTACGTAACCTATCCTCTCCACCCAATGTTACTTAGATAACGTAACGTTCCTAAACCTAACTTTACCTATTCTAACTTAACTTACCTTACCTTTACCTATCTTGCCTAACTTAACCTGCATAACCTAACTTTACCTCTCCTAACATAACTTACCTTACCTTACCTATCTTACCTAACTTTACCTATCTTACCTAACTTAACCTGCATAACCTAACTCTACCTATCCAAACATAACTTACCTTACCTTACCTATCTTACCTAACTTTACCTATCCTAACATAACTTACCATACCTTACCTATTATACCTAACTTACCTAACCTTACCTAACTTATCTTGCTTAACCTAACTTACTTACATTTACCTAACATATCCTGCTTAACCTAAGTTACATAACTTAACCTAACCTAACCTGCATAACCTAACTTTACCTGTCCTAACTTAACTTACATTACCTTACCTAACTTACATAACTTACCTGCTTAACCTAACTTACCTTACCTTACCTATCTTACCTACATTACCTAACTTAACCTGCATAACCTAACCTTACCTATCCTAAAATAACTTACCTTACCTTACCTATCTTACCTAACTTTACCTATCCTAACATAACTTACCTTACCTTACCTATCATACCTAACTTACCTAACCTTACCTAACTTATCCTGCTTAACCTAACTTACCTACATTTACGTAACTTATCCTGCTTAACCTAACTTACATAACTTAACCTAACCTAACCTGCATAACCTAACTTTATCTATCCTAACTTAACTTACCTTACCTTACCTAACTTAACCTGCATAACCTAACCTGTTTAACTTAACTTACCTTACCTTACCTATCTTACCTACATTACCTAACTTAACCTGCTTAACCTAACTTTACCTATCCTAACTTAACCTGCATAACCTAACCTGCTTAACTTAACTTACCTTACCTATCTTACCTACATTACCTAACTTAACCAGCTTAACCTAACTTTACCTATCCTAACTTAACTTACCTTACCTATCTTACCTAACTTACCTAACTTAACCTAACTTATCCTGCTTAACCTAACTTACCTACCTTACCTAACTTAATCTATCCTAACTTACCTACCCTACCTAATTTAACCTGCCTAACCTAACTTACCTTACCTAACTTATCCTGCTTAACCTAACTTACCTACATTACCTAACTTAACCTGCTTAACCTAACTTACATAACTTATCTTACCTATCCTAACCTAACCTAACTTGCTTTACCTAACTTAATCTTACATTCCCAAACTGATGTATCCTAACTTATCTAGTCCAACCAGACATGATCTAACTTACATAATTATTCCTGCTTGTCTTTTGTGTTTCGTCAATCATTGTCTCATATTCATTTACTCATTTCAAGGGTTAATTTCTCAAATGGACATTTTTGCATTTTAAGTGTTATTTGTTTAAGATTGGGTGTTTAACCATTTCAAAGGATTTTTGTTATATATGGGAATTTAAGTGTACAGGCAAGCATGTGTACAAGTACAATACAACGAGAACAGACAAACAGAGCACAAAATCACAAATTACAAAGTCAGAAAAGCACAAAAGTACAAATTATCAAATATACAAAACACCGGCCTGAAGGTCCTACAACAATAACAACAATAAGAACATCAGTACAATTACAAAGTACCCAAACCCGCACCCAACAACCCAACCATTGAAGCACAACACAAAACAAGCCTACTGGCCCCGGAAACCACACGGAGAGGCTCAAATACATAACTACAGTAATAATAAATAAAACACAAAAATGAACACAGAAACAAAAGGAAAATAACTGTGGCAATACATGACAATTGGAACAAAAAGAAGCAGGGCCACACAAGCAGCCCGAAGGGCAGCAACTACTACACAACAAGCACGGAGTATGCAAGAGCCTGGAAAACAAACCTGGCCAACCCACACTCCCACATGCGCACGCACACACACGCACGCAACCGCACCGCACATCCACGCACACATTCGGACACAACATCACAACACATAGCACACAAAAAAAATCACTTGAAAGGAGGATACACCTCAATACGAGTCAAATATTTCAAAGGAAACTCATGAAGAGGATATTTCTGCTTATAGTCCCCCATATTAAATACTCCAAGTCGGTAGGACAACGATTCCCCGTGCTTCAGGGAGGGGGGGAGGGGTTCATAAACTCAGGAATCACGAAATCAGGCGGAAGCAGCAGCTCCCGGAGCTGGGCAGCAGTAGTCGCATAACGAGGTAAGGTAGAGCGAACCACCCCCTTCCTGGAACCAGAAGACATGGAAGAAGCGGATGTAGGCCACCGAGACGGCCCCACCGCCGGATGAACAGAAGATGAAGGCCACCGAGACGGGAACACCACACCTGACACCGCAGGAGATGCAGAAGATACGGCCGGAGACGGAAGAAGCGGCAAAACCACAGCCTATGAAACGGGGCGAAGCTTGCGGGCATGGAACCCCCAGAGCAAGCAGCCTTTTTCAACATCATCACCAGGTCACCACGCTAACCAGCAGAAGGAACCACCCCCCACGCAGAATAGGAACCATCCGACGCAGGCAACACACCGGAAGCAAGCTCCATATGCACCACACCAGAAGGGAAGTCCGAAACACCGACACTGGCAGCCACAGGCACATGGACCTCCACCACCACCAAAGAATGCTACGCAACCGGAGTAGTAGGGATGGCTCCACACAGGTAACTTTTTTTGGGGGGGGGGAAAAATCACCTGTGCGGGCCAGGGTTTTCAGGTGAATTTAGAAAATCCCCTGTGCGGGCCAGGGTTTTTCAGGCGAATTTGGGGAGTCACAGATTTGGAAGTAAGGAGTTCTTATGAGAAAAATAATTTCCGAGATCTTAGAAGTTTGTTAAAAGTTCTTATAATGAAAATAAGTATGAAAATCTTAAAGAAAAATTTTAGAAAATATCGTGTTTGTGTCACAGCATTTCCAGGTGAACTCTACGGACATATTTTGCCTGTTTTCAACTTCTGAAAAAGTTACCTGTGTGAGCCATGGTTTTCAGGTCCAAAGGGAAAAAATCGTCTGTGGGAGCCAGGGTTTTCCCTCCCCCTGCCTCTCCCGCTCGTACCTCACACCCCCTCCCTCCCCCCCTTACCTCACAATCTCTCGCGTCGCCTTTATTTACCTTATGCCAGACAGACGATTCATGCAGGTCGCCTCTTATCTTATCTTATCTTCTCCATAATATCTGGACCGTCCCTCTCTCTCTCTCTCTCTCTCTTCCTATTTCCTTACAGTTATTTTCAGAGTTTCAAATAATCATAGAAGTTTATTTATATGTTTATGACCGAATTTGTAAAAAGACCATTTTCAGAGAATATTGTCTTAGATGTTTTGTTAAGGAAAACAGACAACTTAGCCATAACATTTAGTTTTATATCCATTTACGGCTATTTCACCTGTAAAGACCAAAATTGAACAGAGCCCAGTTATAGACAGAATTTCGTCAGAGACCATTTATACGTAAAAATGAATAGAGTCCACTTTGTGAGCAAAATTAGTCAGAGACAGTTTTTAGCTCATATTTCATCAGAGTCCTGTAATCTGCGAAAAATTTGACAGAGTCCATTTTATACCCAATTTTCGTCAGAGTCCACTTTGCTAGCAAAATTAGTCAGAGACAGTTTTAAGCTCAAATTTCATCAGAGTCCAATTATCAACAGAAATTCGCCAGAGTCTACTTTGAGAGCAAAATTAGTCAGAGACAGTTTTAAGCTCAAATTTCATCAGTGTCCTGTAATCTGTGAAAATTCATCAGAGTCCAGTTCTTGATCGAAATTCATCAGAGTCCAGTTTATACCGAAATTTCGCCAGAGTTCACTTTGTGCCAAAATATTCAGAGTCCAGTTCATGATCGAAATTAATCAGAGTCCAATTAAAGACCCAAATTTGACAGAGACCACATTTTCGCTACTAGCAGTCCAATCCCCCTGAAATTTTAAACAGTCATATTTCAGACGTAGTAAATAAGATCAAGTCAGTTACTGAGCTCCAGCTCTTGTCCCCCTGTATTTGCATATTTTCTCTATATTCAGCTGTGTTCTTCACATTTTTTCCATGTTTTCTGTGTTCATTCCATGTTCTACAAATGTTCACAGCATGCTCAGTTCAAATTTTTTCTGCCGTTTTCCCCGTATGTTCACTATGTTCTTTGTCATGTTTTTCATGTACATCATATGTTCTCTGTATAACTTTTATACTCAATATTCATGTTCTCAATGTTCTTAGCTTGTTCTTCACATGTTCAGTGTTCATTCTTTGTATTCCCTGTGTTCCTTATCATGTCTTCATATTCTCTATAAGTTCTTATTCCCTGCATGTTCACTCTATTCATCAACTTTTTCTTACATGTTTTCTGTGTTCACCGTATGTTCACTGTGTTCATTCCCCTACATAACCTCAATTTTTTTATGTTCTTTTGTTTCTTTAAACCAATTTGTTTCTTCCATTCACTAACTAGTTCTTTGTCAAATAATATTATACTGCAATACAGTTCCCTCAACAATTTTAGTCACCCAGTTTTTTATTTGCAAAACTATGTCAAAGTAATTCTCGTAGTCAACTTAATAGTTCTACCAACCCCGTTCTTAAACAAATCTACACTTTATTCAGTTCCAAATTTACAAAGACAAACCTTTCTTGTAACTTCTTAACTAAAAATCTTTCGCCAATCAACTAAAACATAGTCACTTTCGTCATTTTTCAACTAAACTTCTTATCCAATCAACTAAAAATAATAATTTTCATCATTTCTTAACTAAAAGTGCTCATCAGTCAACTAAAAATAGTTACTTCATCATGTTTCCCTGTCGTTTCTTAACTGAAATATCACATCTCTCATCTGAAAAAATAGTCATGTTTAGCCTCTTTCCAACACTGTTCTTAACTAAAGTAACCTTTCACTTCGCTAAAATAGTCATATTCATCATTGTTCCTAACTAAATTATATGTCGTTAAGTAAGAAAAATAGTCAAAGGTGCTCTCCGTGACACCAAAGTTACTCTTCGAGAAATCAAAGACACTCTTCAATACATCAAGGACTTACTCAAAGACACCAAAGTTACACTCTAAGACATCCTTCGAGACATCAAAGACATCCTTTAAGACTTCAAGGGCACTCTTCGAGATATCAAAAGACACTCTCAAACACTTAAAAATTTACTCGCATCCTCAAAGTTTTTCTCAGAGTCATCAAAAAGTTAATCTCAGTCATCAAAATGTTATTCTCTAAGTATCTTTTCGTTCATCAGAGAAACTTTCTAAGACATCTTCGTTCATTAAAGTTAATCACAGAGGCATAAAAGTTATTCTCGGAGCTATCAAAATTAATCTCTAAAACAACAAAAAGTTAATCTCGGTCATCAAAAATGATCTGCAAGGTATCTTCGAGACATCAAAGTTACTCTTCATTACATCAAAGACGCATTCAAATACTACTCATGTTCTCAAAAGACATTCTCAAAGTCATCAAAGTTATTCAAAGAGCTAACAAAAGTTATTCTCAGAGTCACCTTCGTTCTTCAGAGAAACTTTCCAAAACATCTTTGTTCATCAAAGTTATTCTCGGAGTCATCAAAAGGTATTCTCTAACTCACTTTTGGTCATTAAAGTTAATTTCTATGTTATAAAAGTTTGTCTCAGAGACATCTAAAGTTAATCTTAGAGTTATCAAATGTAATCTCTAACTCACTTTTGTTCATCAAAGTTGATCTCAGAGTTAACAAAGGTATTCTCTAACTCACTTTTGGTCATTAAAGTTAATTTCTATTTTATAAAAGTTTGTCTCAGAGACATCTAAAGTTAATCTTAGAGTTTAGAGAAAGATGTGTATTGTACTGTTCTTTTTGTACTATCTTACATTATGTTTTTTTTTTTTTGTCGTCCCTTCAGGCCGGTATTTTATGTGCTTTGTACTTTGTGATTTATGTTCTGACTTGGTTTGTTCTCGGTTTATTGTATTTATACGCATGCTTGCGTGTCTAGCGAGTGTTACCCTAATGTTTTGTCTAGCTAATGTTACCGCTCATGTTTTGTACTGTTATGTCTGTACTGGTTGTGTTGCGTTTGTGTTTCTTGTTGATTTTGTTGTCAGCTCTTCAGGCCGGTACTTCGTGTTATTGTAATTTTGTAATTTTGTACTTTCGTGATTTTGTAATTTGTGTTTGTGTTCTGTTTGTTTTGTTCTCGTTTTATTGTATTTATACGCATGCACGCATGTAAAAATAAAAAATAAATGTGTAATTGTGTTGTTGGTGACTCATGCTATTATCGGAGCCATTTGGGGACATTGCTATTAGCGTGCCTGTTTTGGACTTGAGCCAGGATGTCAGGCTGATTCACTGTGAGTGACAACATTGCTGGCTGCCAGGCTCATTCACTGTGAGTGACAACATTGCTGGCTGCCAGGCTCATTCACTGTGAGTGACAACATTGCTGGCTGCCAGGCTCATTCACTGTGAGTGACAACATTGCTGGTTGCCAGGCTCATTCACTGCGAGTGACAACATTGCTGGCTGCCAGGCTCATTCACTGTGAGTGACAACATTGCTGGCTGCCAGGCTCATTCACTGTGAGTGACAATATTGCTGGTTGCCAGGCTCATTCACTGTGAGTGACAACATTGCTGGCTGCCAGGCTCATTCACGGTGAGTGACAACATTGCTGGTTGCCAGGCTCATTCACTGCGAGTGACAACATTGCTGGCTGCCAGGCTCATTCACTGTGAGTGACAACATTGCTGGCTGCCAGGCTCATTCACTGTGAGTGACAACATTGCTGGCTGCCAGGCTCATTCACTGTGAGTGACAACATTGCTGTCTGCCAGGCTCATTCACTGTGAGTGACAACATTGCTGTCTGCCAGGCTCATTCACTGTGTGTGACAACATTGCTGGCTGCCAGGCTCATTCACTGTGTGTGACAACATTGCTGGCTGCCAGGCTCATTCACTGTGAGTGACAACATTGCTGGTTGCTAGGCTCATTCATTGTCACAGAAAAAAACAAGATAAAGTCACAAAGAAAGCAAAATTTTCCTTTATAATTATATATCATTAAGTTTCATGTAAAAGTGGAGGCATACCTGGAGATGTGGGCTGGAAGACCTGTCTTCAGTGCTGGCTGATTTGAGACTGAATACTACACACCTGTGTAGCAGGTGTATAGCCTTTCCTATCGCACCTGCACCCAAGATTACAATTGAGTAATGAGATTCAATTTCTCCGACACCTGCATTATATACAAATATATATATTTTGGTTTCTTGGTTGAGAAAACATGTTCCGAAAATATACTCATATATATATGAATATATATGACTGAAAACTCAATACCCTAGATATAATATATATATATATATATATATATATATACAACTTTAGAACACTTTCCCACCAGGAGACTCGAACCCTAGCCAGCACAGAAGCCTTCCAGCAACTGGCATAACAGGTACGCCTTAACCCTCTCCACCACCTGCTCAGACCCTTAAAAGAGATGGTAATTTCGGAGTATTTAAATACACCAAAGATCAACACCTCCCAAGAGCACTAGAGCAAGTGAGGGGTCATTTAGACGTTAATTTCATCAAGTCCCTGTTAATATGGGAAGACACAGTGTCTATGCTTAAGGCACAACTCTCCTAAACACGAGAGTGAAGTAAACAAACTGTGAAGTATAGTGAAGTATATTGTATACTTCACTCTCGTGTTTAGGAGAGATGTGCCTTAAGCATATATATATATATATATATATATATATATATATATATATATATATATATATATATATATATATATATATATATATATATATATATATATATATATATATATATATATATATATATATATATATATATATATATGTGAGAAAGCTGCATGAACGCGCAAGCCATATATCACTAAGAACTCTTTGACCCGGCCAGGATTCGAACCCATGCCGTCCAGGATCACCCCTAAACGTACACAGTACCGTGACCACCGCACCAATGATCGTCTATAAGGATTGGTCAGTCTTGGCGCTTATTAACTAAGCTCCCTGACTGACCAACCCCCGACGACACTCATGGATCCATTTGGGTACAGTTTTTCATCAAATTCTGGCGCATGCACGGGCCGCACTGAGTCTAACATGTGTGAGAAAGCTGCATGAACGCGCAAGCCATATATCACTAAGAATGGATCCATGAGTGTCGTCGGGGGTTGGTCAGTCAGGGAGCTTAGTTAATAAGCGCCAAGACTGACCAATCCTTATAGACGATCATTGGTGCGGTGGTCACGGTACTGTGTACGTTTAGGGGTGATCCTGGACGGCATGGGTTCGAATCCTGGCCGGGTCAAAGAGTTCTTAGTGATATATATATATATATATATATATATATATATATATATATATATATATATATATATATATATATATATATATATATATAAATGAAAACTCACACCCCAGAAGTGACTCGAACCCATACTCCCAGGAGCAACGCAACTGGTAATTATAGGGCGCTTTAATCCACTTGACCATCACGGCCGTCAAAAGGAAGTAATAGCCAAGGCTATTTGAGCCACTTCCCCGACGGCAACTCGGATGGTAATCTTGGGCATAGCATTTCACCAAATCACCTCATTCTTTGGGGCACACGTGAGGAACACAAATGCGAACAAGCCTGAATGGTCCCCAGGACTACATGCGAATGAAAACTTGCACCCCAGAAGTGACTCGAACCCATACTCCCAGGAGCAATTAATTACCTGTAATTACCAGTTGCGTTGCTCCTGGGAGTATGGGTTCGAGTCACTTCTGGGGTGTGAGTTTTCATTCGCATATAGTCCTGGGGATCATTCAGGCTTGTTCGCATATATATATATATATATATATATATATATATATATATATATATATATATATATATATATATATATGTCGTACCTAGTAGCCAGAACGCACTTCTCAGACTACTATGCAAGGCCCGATTTGCCTAATAAGCCAAGTTTTCATGAATTAATTGTTTTTCGACAACCTAACCTACCTAACCTAACCTAACTTTTTCGGCTACCTAACCCAACCTAACCTATAAAGATAGGTTAGGTTAGGTTAGGTAGGGTTGGTTAGGTTCGGTCCGATATCTACGTTAATTTTAACTCCAATAAAAAAAACTTACCTCATACATAATGAAATGGGTTGCTTTATCATTTCATAAGAAAAAAATTAGAGAAAAAATATTAATTCATGAAAACTTGGCTTATTAGGCAAATCGGGCCTTGCATAGTAGGCTGAGAAGTGCGTTCTGGCTACTAGGTACGACATATATATATATATATATATATATATATATATATATATATATATATATATATATATATATATATATGTCGTACCTAGTAGCCAGAACGCACTTCTCAGCCTACTATGCAAGGCCCGATTTGCCTAATAAGCCAAGTTTTCATGAAATAATTGTTTTTCGACTACCTAACCTAACCTAACCTAACTTTTTCGGCTACCTAACCTAACCTAACCTAACCTATAGAGATAGGTTAGGTTAGGTTAGGTAGGGTTGGTTAGGTTCGGTCATATATCTACATTAATTTTAACTCCAATAAAAAAAATTGACCTCATACATAATGAAATGGGTAGCTTTATCATTTCATAAGAAAAAAATTTGATAAAATATATTAATTCAGAAAAACTTGGCTTATTAGGCAAATCGGGCCTTGCATAGTAGGCCAAAAAGTGCGTTCTGGCTACTAGGTACGACATATATATATATATATATATATATATATATATATATATATATATATATGTCGTACCTAGTAGCCAGAACGCACTTCTCAGCCTACTATGCAAGGCCCGATTTGCCTAATAAGCCAAGTTTTCATGAATTAATTGTTTTTCGACTACCTAACCTACCTAACCTAACCTAACCTAACTTTTTCGGCTACCTAACCTAACCTAACCTATAAAGATAGGTTAGGTTAGGTTAGGTAGGGTTGGTTAGGTTCGGTCATATATCTACGTTAATTTTAACTCAAATAAAAAAAATTGACCTCATACATAATGAAATGGGTAGCTTTATCATTTCATAAGAAAAAAGTAGAGAAAATATATTAATTCAGGAAAACTAGGCTTATTAGGCAAATCGGGCCTTGCATAGTAGGCCGAGAAAAGCGTTCTGGCTACTAGGTACGACATATATATATATATATATATATATATATATATATATATATATATATATATATATATATATATATATATATATATATATATATATATGTCGTACCTAGTAGCCAGAACTCACTTCTCAGCCTACTATTCAAGGCCCGATTTGCCTAATAAGCCAAGTTTTCCTGAATTAATATATTTACTATAATTTTTTTCTTATGAAATGATAAAGCAACCCTTTTCTCTATGTATGAGGTCAATTTTTTTTTATTGGAGTTAAAATTAACGTAGATATATGACCGAACCTAACCAACCCTACCTAACCTATATTTATAGGTAAGGTTAGGTTAGGTAGCCAAAAAAAGCTAGGTTAGGTTAGGTTAGGTTGGTTAGGTAGACGAAAAAACATTAATTCGTGAAAACTTGGCTTATTAGGCAAATCGGGCCTTGAATAGTAGGCTGAGAAGTGCGTTCTGGCTATTAGGTACGACATATATATATATATATATATATGTCGTACCTAGTAGCCAGAACTCACTTCTCAGCCTACTATGCAATGCCCGATTTGCCTAATAAGCCAAGTTTTCATGAATTAATATATTTTCTCTATTTTTTTTCTTATGAAATGATAAAGCTACCCATTTCATTATGTATGAGGTCAATTTTTTTTTATTGGAGTTAAAATTAACGTAGATATATGACCGAACCTAACCAGCCCTACCTAACCTAACCTAACCTATCTTAATATGTTAGGTTAGGTTAGGTAGCTGAAAAAGGTAAGTTAGGTTAGGTTAGGTAGGTTAGGTAGTCGAAAAAACATTAATTCATGAAAACTTTTCTTATTAGGCAAATTGGGCCTTGCATAGTAGGCTGACAAGTGCGTTCTGGCTACTAGGTACGACATATATATATATATATATATATATATATATATATATATATATATATATATATATATATATATATATAAGAACATAAGAACAAAGGTAACTGCAGAAGGCCTATTGGCCCATACGAGGCAGCTCCTATTCTATAACCACCCAATCCCACTCATACTTGTCCAACCCGCGCTTGAAACAATCGAGGGACCCCACCTCCACCACGTTACGCGGCAATTGGTTCCACAAATCAACAACCCTGTTACTGAACCAGTATTTACCCAAGTCTTTCCTAAATCTATACTTATCCAATTTATACCCATTGTTTCGTGTTCTGTCTTGTGTTGATATTTTTAATACCCTATCAATATCCCCCCTGTTATGTCCATTCATCCACTTGTAAACCTCTATCATGTCACCCCTAACTCTTCGCCTTTCCAGTGAATGCAACTTAGGCTTTGTTAATCTTTCTTCATATGAAATATTTCTAATTTTGGGAATTAACTTAGTCATCCTACGTTGGACACGTTCAAGTGAATTTATATCCATCTATAATACGGCGACCAAAACTGAACTGCATAATCTAAATGGGGCCTAACCAGAGCAAGATATAGCTTAAGAACCACACCAGATGTCTTGTTACTAACGCTTCGATTAATAAATCCCAGTGTCCTATTCGCCTTATTACGAACATTCATGCATTGATCCTTTTGTTTTAAATTCTTACTAATCATAACTCCCAGATCCCTTTCGCAATCCGACTTCGCAATCTCAACACCATCTAGCTCGTATCTTGTAACTCTATCATCATTACCTAGCCTCAGAACTTTACATTTATCAGCATTAAACTGCATTTGCCAATCCTTTGACCATTTCAAAACCCTATCTAGATCAACTTGAAGTGATAGTGAGTCCTCCTCCGAATTAATTTCCCTACCGATTTTCGTATCATCGGCAAATTTGCAAATGTTGCTACTCAAACCTGAATCTAAATCATTTATATATATTATAAACAACAGAGGTCCCAGGACAGAGCCCTGAGGTACTCCATTAACAACATTATCCCACTCTGACTTGACTCCGTTTATACTAACTCTCTGTTTCCTTTGGTATAGCCATGCCCCAATCCAGCTCAATATAGCACCCCCAATACCATGAGACTGTAACTTTTTAATCAGTCTTTCATGTGGCACTGTATCAAAAGCTCCCCTAGGTGTCCTGTTTGCGAACTTCTACATGGGTACCATCGAGCAAAAGGTTTTAGTCGACATGAACTTGAAACCGGCCATATACTGCAGGTATGTTGACGACATTTTTACACAGGTACCTGATGTCAGACATCTGCAGGAGCTGAAGGAGGCATTTTGAGCAGAATTCTGTGTTGCGTTTCACTTACGAGATGGAGAAGGATGTGAAGCTGCCCTTTTTAGATGTAACAGTCATGGAAAGGACCGGAGGTTTCCACACTGCAGTCTACACTAAGGAAACAAACATAGGAATGTGCCTAAATGCCAACAGTGACTGCCCAGACAGGTACAAGGGGAGTATTGTTAACGCTTATGTCGACCGTGCTCTCAGCCACAGCTCAGGATGGAAGCAAGTTGATGAAGAACTCTGTAGGGTAAGGCAGGTCCTAGTCAACAACGGCTTCTCCAATGGATTCGTTGAAGACATCATAAGAAGGAAGGTGAAACGCCATGCAATCTCTGAAGAGACAACTAACACAACACCTATATCCCATATTAGACTATTTTACAGGAACTTCTTTTCCACAGCTCATAAAACGGAGGAAAGGGTCCTGAAAGATATTGTTAATGGGAACGTTATCCCTACAGACAAAAATCAGAAGATACAACTGACGATTTACTATAAAACCAAAAAAACGGCCAGCCTACTCATGAGAAACTTTCCAGACACAAAGCAGAACGCTTTAAAAGAGACCAACGTCGTCTATGCCTTCAAATGCCCACTTGGGAACTGTAAGCCTCAAAGAACTCAGTATATAGGCAAGACAACAACATCTCTTTCCAGGCGATTAACGATGCGTAAGCAACAAGGCTCCATTAAGGAACATATAATCTCTTCCCACAACCAGACCATCACCAGAGAAATCTTAGCAAACAACACAGAAATCATCGATAGATACAGCGATAGCAGGCGGTTTGACATCTGCGAGGCACTACACATCAAGAAGTCAACACCAGCAATCAACAGCCAATTAATGCACAACTATATTCTACCCACTTCAAGACTCCGCTCCAATATAGAAGCATCAAGAAATATGGGCCAATATATATATTGGCCCATATTTATTGGCCCATATTGGCCCGCCTCAGTAGTTATGTGCACGCCTCATAGACTTGTGCACGCCTCAGTAGTTATGTGGCGCCCTGTTGTTTATGCATTGTTAATCGCCTAGAAAGAGACGTTGTTGTCTTGCCTATATACTGAGTTCTTTGGGGCGCACAGTCCCCACGTGGGCATTTAAAGGCATAGACGACGTTGGTTTCCTACAAGGCGTTATGTTTGGTGTCTGGGGAGTTTTTCATGAGTAGATTGGTAAGTAGAGTCATGAGTAGAAAAAAAAAAACGGCCAATCTACTCATGAAAACTATCCAGACACCAAACATAACGTATTGAAGGAAACCAACGTCGTCTATGCCTTTAAATGCCTGCTGTACCGGGGGAGTTTTGTATTCTCTCACTCACAGTGAGTGATCACATAGCTGGCTGCCAGGCTCACTCACCGTGAGCGCGCATACAATTACCCTCACACAATGGGAATACAATTTGTCATTTACGAGCCTAACACCTGCAGTATTTTGATATATTCTGTTATAGAGACCAAACAATAATCATATTATACTCAAGTCTCCCATTTTGTTGATAACGAGTGACTACACTAGTCCATCGTATGTTGTAACATTCTTCACTCCCCTGCTATTCAACTCCCTACTATCCTGGTATTATCAGACAAATTTACAACCATGCCCTGCAATTCGCTATTACTGGAACCAGCGCTCAGCTGTTTTATTGTTGACAACACTTGTGACGTGAGTGATAGTGCACAGGGAATAGAGAGAGAATAAGAGGTCTGATATAAACCCATGTGGATATTTTATACAATCTTTTTCCATTTATGTGGACGCCTCTTAGTTATGTGCGCGAATCAATAGTTATGTGCACGCCTCAGTAGTTATTTGCACGCCTCAGTAGTTATGTGCAAGTCATAATTAAGGGCACGCCTCAGTAGTTATGTGCACGCCTTAGTAGTTATGAGCAAGCCTCAGTAGTTATGTGCACGTCTTAGTAGTTATGTGCACGCCTCTGTAGTTATGTGCACGCCTCAGTAGTTATGTGCACGTCTTAGTAGTTATGTGCACGCCTCTAAAGTTATGTGCACGCCTCTGAAGTTATGTGCACGCCTCAGTAGTTATGTGCACGCCTCAGTAGTTATGAGCACGCTTCAGTAATTATGAGCACGCCTCAGTAGTTATGTACATGCCTCTGTAGTTATGTGCACGCCTCAGTAGTTATGTGCACGCCTCAGTAGTTATGAGCACGCTTCAGTAATTATGAGCACGAATCAGTAGTTATGTGCACGCCTCATAGATATATGCACGCCTCAGTAGTTATGTGCACGCCTCAGTAGTTATGTGCACGCCTCATAGTTATATGCACGCCTCAGTAGTTATGTGCACGTCTCATAGTTATGTGCACGCCTCATAGTTATATGCACGCCTCATAGTTATGTGCACGCCTCATAGTTATGTGCACGCCTCAGTAGTTATGTGCACGCCTCAGAAGTTATGAGCACGCCTCAGTAGTTACGTGCACACCTCAGTACTTATGTGCACGCCTCAGTAGTTATGTGCACGTCTCATAGTTATGTGCACACCTCAGTTATGTACACGTCTCATAGTTATCTGCACGCCTCAGTTATATGCACGCCTCATAGTTATATGTACTCCTCATAGTATGTGCACGCCTCAGTAGTTATGTGCACGCCTCAGTAGTTATGCACACGCCTTTGTAGTTATGTGCACGCCTCATAGTTATGTGCACGTCTCAGTAATTATGTGCACGCCTCATAGTTATGTGCACGCCTCATAGTTATGTGTACTCCTCATAGTATGTACACGCCTCAGTAGTTATGTGCACGCCTCAGTAGTTATGTGCACGCCTCAGTAGTTATGCACACGCCTCAGTAGTTATGTGCACGCCTCATAGTTATGTGCACGTCTCAGTAATTATGTGCACGCCTCATAGTTATGTGCACGCCTCATAGTTATGTGTACTCCTCATAGTATGTACACGCCTCAGTAGTTATGTGCACGCCTCAGTAGTTATGTGCACGCCTCAGTAGTTATGAGCACGCCTCATAGTATGTGCACGCCTCAGAAGTTATTTGCACCCCTTAGTTGTTATGTGCACGCCTCAGTAGTTATGTACACGCCTCATAGTTATGTGTACACCTCATAGTTATGTGCACGCCTCACAGTTATGTGCACCCCTCTGTAAATATGAGCACGCCTCATAGTTATGTGCACGCCTCATAATTATATGTATACCCCATAGTTATGTGCACGCCTCATAGTTATGTGCACGCCTCACAGTTATGGGCACGCCTCAGTAGTTATGTACACGCCTCATAGTTATGTGCACGCCTCATAGTTATGTGTACCCCTCATACTTTTGTGTACGCCTCATAGTTATGTGCAAGCCTCATATATATGTGCACGTCTCATAGTTATGTGCACGCCTCAGTAGTTATGTGCACGCCTCAATAGTTATGTGCACGCCTCATAGTTATGAATACTCCTCATAGTTATGTGCCCGCCGCAGTAGTTATGTGCACGCCTCAGTAGTTATGTGCACGCCTCAGTAGTTATGTGCACGCTTCATAGACATGTGCACGCCTCAGTAGTTATGTGCTCGCCTCATAGTTATGTGCACGCCTCATAGTTATGTGTACGCCTCATAGTTTTGTGTGCGCCTCATAGTTATGTGCAAGCCTCATATATATGTGCACGTCTAATAGTTATGTGCACGCCTCAATAGTTATGTGCACGCCTCATAGTTATGTGTACTCCTCATAGCTATGTGCCCGCCTCAGTAGTTATGTGCACGCCTCAGTAGTTATGTGCACGCCTCATAGACATGTGCACGCCTCAGTAGTTATGTGCACGCCTCATAGTTATGTGCATGCCTGAGCAGTTATGTGCACGCCTCATAATTATGTGCACGCCTCATAGTTATGTGTACGCCCCATAGTTATGTCTACGCCTCATAGTTATGTGTACGCCTCATAGTTATGTGTATGTCTCATAGTTATGTGCACGCCTCATATTTATGTGCGCATCTCATAGATATGTGCACGCCTCAGTAGTTATGTGCACGCCTCAGTAGTTATGTGCCCGCCTCAGTATTTATGTGCATGACTCATAGTTATGTGCACGCCTCATCGTTATGTGTATACCTCATAGTTATGTGCAAGCCTCAGTACTTATGTGCACGCCTCATAGTTATGTGTACACCTCATAGTATGTGCACGCCTCAGTAGTTATGTGCACGCTTCATAGTTATGTGTACGCCTCTGTAGTTATGTGCACGCCTCAATAGTTATGTACACGCCTCAAATTTTTTTGCACGCCTCATAGTTATGTGTATGTCTCATAGTTATGTGCACGCCTCAGTAGTTATGTACATGCCTCATAGTTATGTGTAAACCTCATAGTTATTTGCACGCCTCAATAGTTATGTACACGCCTCAATTTTTTTTGCACGCCTCATAGTTATGTGTATGTCTCATAGTTATGTGCACCCCTCAGTAGTTATGTGCACGCCTCATAGTTATTTGCACGCCTCATAGTTATGTGTACACCCCATAGTTATGTGCACGCCTCATAGTTATGTGCATGCCTCAGTAGCTATGTGCACGCCTCATAGTTATGCGTACACCTCATAGTTAAGTGCACGCCTCAGTAGTTATGTGCACGCCTCATAATTATGTGTACACCTCATAGTATGTGCCTGCCCCGGTAGTTATGAGCAGGCCTCGGAAGGTTTTTGCACGCCTCATAGTTATGTACACGCCTTAAAGTTATGAGCATGCCTCATAGTTATGTGCACCCCTCAGTAGTTATGTGCACGCCTCAGTAGTTATGTACACGCCTCATAGTTATGTGCACGCCTAAGAAGTTATGTGCATGCCTCAGTAGTTATGTGCACGCCTCAGTAGTTATGTGCACGCCTCATTAGTTTTGTGCACGCCTCATAGTTATGTGCACGCCTCAGTAGTTATTTGCACGCCTCAGTAGGTATGTGCATGCCTCATAGTTATGTGCACGCCTCATAGTTATGTAAACGCCTCAGTAGTTATGTGCACGTCTCAGAAGTTATGTGCACGCCACATAGTTATGTGTACATCTCATAATTATGTGCACGCCTCAGAAGTTATGTGCACGCCTCATAGTTATGTGCACGCCTTATATTTATGTGCACGTCTCATAGTTATGTGCACGCCTCAGTAGTTATGTGCACGCCTCAGTAGTTATGAGCACGCCTCAGTATTTATGTGCACGCGTCATAGTTACGTGTACACCTCATAGTAAGTGGATGCCTCGGTAGTTATGTGCACGCCTCAGTAGTTATGTGTATGCCTCAGTAGGTTTGTGCTCGCCTCATAGTTATGTGCACGCCTCAGTAACTATGTGCACGCCTAATAATTATATGCACGCCTCAGTAGTTATATGCACGCCTCATAGTTATGCGCACGCCTCAGTTATGTGTACACCTCATAGTTATGTGCACGCCTCAGTAGGTATGTGCACGCCTCATAGTTATGTGTACACTTCATTTTATGTGCACGCCACAGTAGTTATGTGCACGCCTCAGTAATCATGTGCACGCCTCAATAGTTATGTGCGCGAATCATAGTTATGTGCACTCCTCAATAGTTATGTACACGCCTCATAGTTATGTGCACGCCTCATAGTTATGTGCACGCCTCAGTAAGTATGTGCACGCCTCACTAACTATGTGTACGCCTCATAGTTATATGCACGCCTCAGTAGTTATGTGCACGCCTCATAGTTATGCGCACGCCTCAGTTATGTGTACACCTCAGTATGTATGTGCACGCCTCAGTAGTTATGTACACGCCTCAGTAGTTATGTGCACGCATCATAGTTATGTGCACGCCTCAGTATTTATGTGCATGCCTCATAGTTATGTGCACGCCTCATAGTTATGTGTATACCTGTTAGTTATGTGCAAGCCTCAGTAGTTATGTGCACGCCTCATAGTTATGTGCATGCCTCAGTAGTTATTGGCACGCTTCATAGTTATGTGAACGCCTCTGTAGTTATGTACACGCCTCATAGTTATGTGCACGCCTCAGTAGTTATGGGCACGCCTCATAGTTATGTGCACGCCTCAATAGTTATGTGCACGCCTTATAGTTATGTGCACCCCTTAGTAAATTTGTGCACGCCTCAGTAGTTATGTACATGCCTCATACTTATGTGTAAACCTCATAGTTATGTGCATGCCATATAGTTATGTGCACCCCTCAGTAGTTATGTGCACGCCTCATAGTTATGTACACGCCTCATAGTTATGTGTACACCCAGTGGTTATGTGTACTCCTCACAGTATGTGCACGCCTCAGTAGTTATGTGCACACGTCAGTATTTATGTGTACGCCTCAGTAGTTATGTGCACACCTCAGTAGTTATGTGCACGCCTCAGTAGTTATGTGCACGCCTCATAGTTATCTGTATACCTCAAAGTTATGTGCAAGCCTTAGTAGTTATGTACACGCCTCATAGTTATGTGTACTCCTCATAGTATGTGCACGCCTCAGTAGTTATGTACACGCCTCATAGTTATGCGCACGCCTCAGTAGTTATGGGCACGCCTCATAGTTATGTGCACGCCTCAATAGTTATGTCCACGCCTCATAGTTATGTGCACGCCTCATAGTTATGTGTACGCCTCATAATTATGTGTGCGCCTCATAGTTATGTGTACGCCTCATAGTTATGTGCAAGCCTCATATATATGTGCACGTCTCATAGTTATGTGCACGCTTCAGTAGTTATGTGCACGCCTCAGTAGTTATGTGCAGGCCTCATTGTTATGTGTACTCCTCATAGTTATGTGCACGCCTCAGTAGTTATGTGCACGCCTCAGTAGTTATGTGCACGCCTCAGTAGTTATGTGCACGCCTCATAGTTATGAGTACACCCCATAGTTATGTGCACGCCTCATAGTTATGTGCACGCCTCAGTAGCTATGTGCACGCCTCATAGTTATGTGCACGCCTCATAGTTATGTGCATGCCTCAGTAGCTATGTGCACGCCTCATAGTTATGTGCACGCCTCAGTAGTTATGTGCTCGCCTCAGTAGTTATGTGCCCGCCTCAGTAGTTATGTGCACGCCTCATAGTTATGTGCACGTCTCAGCATTTATGTGCACGCCTCATAGTAATGTGCACGCCTGATTGTTATGTGTATACCTCATAGTTATGTGCAAGCCTTAGTAGTTATGTGCACGCCTCATAGTTTTATGTACTCCTCATAGTATGTGCACGCCTCAGTAGTTATGTGCACGCCTCAGTAGTTATGTGCACGAATCAGTAGTTATGTGCACGTCTCAGTATTTATGTGCACGTCTCGTAGTTATGTGCACGCCTCATAGTTATGTGTATACCTCATAGTTATGTGCAAGCCTTAGTAGTTATGTGCACGCCTCATAGTTATGTGTACTCCTCATAGTATGTGCACGCCTCAGTAGTCATGTGCACGCCTCAGTAGTTATGTGCACGCCTCATAGTTATTTGCATGCCTCATAGTTATTTGCATGCCTCATAGTTATGTACACCCCTTAGTTGTTATGTGCACGCCTCAGTAGTTATGTGCACGCCTCATAGTTATTTGCATGCCTCATAGTTATGTGCACGCCTCCGTAGTTATGTACACGCCTCATAGTTATGTGCACGTCTCATAGTTATGAGTACACCCCATAGTTATGTGCACGCCTTATAGTTATGTACACGCCTCAGTAGTTATTTGCACGCCTCATAGTTATGTGCACGTCTCAGTATTTATGTGCACGCCTCACAGTTATGTGCACGCCTTATAGTTATGTGCACGCCTCATAGTTATGAGTATACCTCATAGTTATGTGCAAACCTCAGTAGTTATGTGCACGCCTCAGTAGTTATGTGCACGCCTCATAGTTATGTGCACGTCTCAGTATTATGTGCACGTCTCATAGTTATGTGCACGCCTCATAGTTATGTGTATACCTCATAGAGCTGGAATTGGTGATATTGTTGGAAACATGAATGATATTATGACGGGAAATGGAAACAAACCCATTATTTGTATTAGTGCAGGGGGTAATGATGTTGGGCGAGTTAGGAGTGAGGAACTAATACAGAGATTCAGGACAGCCATTGAATTAGTTAGGAGCAAGGGAGGAATCCCGATCATATGTGGGATTCTTCCAAGCAAGGGAGTGGGAAATGAATGGATGTCGAGGGCAATTGGTGTCAATTGCCGGCTGGAAAGATATTGCAAATCAAATGCAATATCTTTCATAGACAACTGGGAACACTTCTATGGAAGAAATGAAATGTATGCTCGTGATGGGGTGCATCTATCGAGAGCTGGGGTTGTTGCTGTTGCGAACTCGTTGGAAGAAGTGGTTAGAGGTGTTTGTTTGGGTTTAAACTGTTAGTATATAGAGGTATGGGAACTGATTTGGAGGAAGGAGGTAATAAAAGTATGTGTTTGTGGGAGAAAGGAATTGGCAAAATGATCAGGGAAAGAGAAGGGCCTCAAAATAACAATTCACTTAGGGTATATTACACTAACAGTAGAAGTCTAAGATATAAAATTAACGAATTAAATGCTCTTGTCTGCACAGAAAAAATAGATATTATTGCACTTACCGAAACGTGGATGAACGTAGAAAATAGAGAACTATTGGCTGAATATCAAATAAATGGATTTAAACTATTTCACACAGATAGATATATTAGACGAGGAGGTGGAGTAGCCATATATGTTAGGGACAATTTGAAATGTAGTCTCAAAGAGGGAATCAAAACTGAGCCACACACAGAAACTATTTGGATTGAATTAAACGAAAAAGCAAATAATATTATAATAGGAGTTATATGTAGGCCACCAAATTTAGACAGAATGGAAGCAAAGCATCTATGGGATGAAATATCTAGGGCATCTAGATCTAACAGTATTTTTGTCATGGGTGACTTTAATTTTAGTGGAATAAACTGGTTGAACAAATTAGGGAATAGTGAAGCAGAAGATTTTCTAGAATTAATTGACGATTGCTTTCTTACGCAACACATTAAGGAACCAACACGGGAAAATAATATTTTAGATTTAGTGTTAACTAACAGGGAAACACAAATTTATGACATCGAAATAGGGAGTGAGCTAGGGAACAGTGATCACAAAGAAATCAGATTTAGCATAGAATGGAATAGACCTGTAGGAGAAAATTCTGTTAAAGTGCCAGATTTTCGAAAAGCTCATTTTAATAGCCTAAGAATTTTTTTTAGTCAAATTGATTGGAAAGTCTTGGGTATGGGGTGTGGGCCGGTCTTGGAGCGAGACATGAACCCAGCGATAGGTGACTTAAATGGGGATTTCGATGTGGATTCAATATATAACTTATTTAAGAATATTCTAAACAAAGCACATTAAAGTAGTATACCATACAAATTGAATAGATCGAATACTAATGACCCAAAGTGGATAACAAAGAATTTGAAGAACCTTATTGGTAAAAAGAGAGCTTGGTACCAAAAAGGATTAAAAATGGGGAGGTCACTTTAGAACAGGAATTCGTACAACTGGCTAGAAATGTTAAAAAAGAGATAAGGAAAGCAAAAAGAAACTATGAAGTTCGCATAGCAGGGCAAGCAAAGACAAATCCTAAAGGTTTTTTTCAGTTATATCGTATTAAGACTAGGGAAAGGATAGGTCCATTAAAAACTGAGACAGGTCAAATAACAGATAGTGATGAAGAGATGAGTAGTATTTTTAATAAATATTTTGTATCTGTATTTACTAAAGAGGAACTTAACAATATGCCTTCAGCCGAACTAGTATATGTGGGTGGGGACGAGGACAGGTTGACGAGTTTAACAGTTACCAGGGAGGATGTTCTTAAACAAATAGTAAAATTCAAACCAAACAAATCCCCAGGGCCGGATGAAGCGTTTGCCAGGGTGCTTAAAGAATGCAAGGAGGAGCTTTGTGACCCACTGTCAACCATATTTAATAAATCAATAGAGTCAGGCAGAGTGCCAGAGTTTTGGAAAGTTGCTAATGTGATACCAGTTTTTAAGAAAGGAGATAGCTCACTTGCGACTAACTATCGACCAATTAGCCTAGCGTTTTAGCCTAACCAGAGCAAGATATAGCTTAAGAACCACACCAGGTGTCTTGTTACTAACGCTTCGATTAATAAATCCCAGTGTCCTATTCGCCTTATTACGAACATTCATGCATTGATCTTTTTGTTTTAAATTCTTACTAATCATAACTCCCAGATCCCTTTCGCAATCTCAACACCATCTAGCTCGTATCTTGTAACTCTATCATCATTACCTAGCCTCAGAATATTACATTTATCAGCATTAAACAGCATTTGCTAATCATTTGACCATTTCAAAACCCTATCTAGATCAACTTGAAGAGATAGTGAGTCCTCCTCCGAATTAATTTCCCTACCGATTTTCGTATCATCGGCAAATTTGCAAATGTTGCTACTCAAACCTGAATCTAAATCATTTATATATATTATAAACAACAGAGGTCCCAGGACAGAGCCCTGAGGTACTCCACTAACAACATTATCCCACTCTGACTTAACCCCATTTATACTAACTCTCTGTTTCCTTTGGAATATCCATGCCCTAATCCAAGTTAATATAGCACGCCCAATACCATGAGCTTCTATTTTTTTAATTAGTCTTTCATGTGGCACTGTATCAAAAGCTTTGCTAAAGTCAAGGTACACAACATCACAATCCTTACCACTATCAACTGCCTCAACTATGCTGGAATAAAAAGTTAGCAAATTTGTTAAACATGAACGGCCATTTGTAAAACCATGTTGCGACTCATTTATTAATTTATGTTTTTCAAGATGGAGACGAATTGTATTTGCAATTATTGATTCAAGTAACTTTCCCACAATAGACGTTAGGCTAATTGGCCGATAGTTTGACGCAAATGATCTATCCCCTTTCTTAAAAATTGGTACCACATTAGCTACCTTCCATGACTCTGGCACTCTGCCTGACTCTATTGATTTATTAAATATGTTTGACAGTGGCTCGGAAAGCTCCTCTTTGCATTCTTTAAGCACCTTGGCAAACACTTCATCCGGCCCTGGGGATTTGTTTGGTTTTAGTTTGTCTAATTGTTTAATTACATCCTCCCTGGTAACTGCTAAACTAGTCAACCTGTCCTCATCCCCACCCACATAGACTTGTTCGGCTGAAGGCATATTGTTAAGTTCTTGTTTAGTAAATACAGATATAAAATATTTGTTAAAAATACAAATTTGATTTGCAATATCTTTCCAGCCGGCAATTGACACCAAGTGCCCTCGACATCCATTCATTTCCCACTCCCTTTCTTGGAAGAATGCCACATATGATTGGGATTCCTCCCTTGCTCCTAACTAATTCAATGGCTGTCCTAAATCTCTGTATTAGTTCCTCACTCCTAACTCGCCAAACATCATTACCCCCTGCACTAATACAAATAATGGGTTTGTTAGGCCCCACTTAGATTATGCAGTTCAGTTTTGGTCGCCATATTATAGAATGGATATAAATTCACTTGAACGTGTCCAGCGTAGGATGACTAAGTTAATTCCCCAAATTAGAAATCTTTCATATGAAGAAAGATTAACAAAGCTTAAGTGGCATTCACTGGAATTGCGAAGAGTTAGGGGTGACATGATAGAGGTTTACAAGTGGGTGTATGGACATAACAATGGGGATATTAATAGGGTATTAAAAGTATCAACACAAGACAGAACACGAAACAATGGGTATAAATTGGATAAGTTTAGATTTAGGAAAGACTTGGGTAAATACTGGTTCAGTAACAGGGTTGTTGATTTGTGGAACCAATTACCGCGTAACGTGCTGGAGGTGGGGTCCTTCGATTGTTTCAAGCGCGGGTTGGACAAGTTTATGTGGGATTGGGTGGTTATAAATAGGAGCTGCCTCGTATGGGCCAATAGGCCTTCTGCAGTTGCCTTTGTTCTTATGTTCTTATAGTTTCTTTTTCTTTTCCTAATCTCTTTTTTAACATTTCTAACCAGTTGTATGAATTCCTGTTCTAAACTGACTTCCCCATTCTTAATCCTTTTGTACCAAGCTCTCTTTTTACCTATAAGGTTCTTTAAATTATTTGTTATCCACTTTGGGTCATTAGTATTCGATCTATTCAATTTGTATGGTATACTACGTTTCTGTGCTTTGTTTAGAATATTCTTAAATAAGTTATATATTAAATCCACATCGAAATCCCCTTTTACGTCACCTGTCGCTGGATGGCCCCATTTAGATTATGCAGTTCAGTTTTGGTCGCCGTATTATAGAATGGATATAAATTCACTTGAACGTGTTCAACGTAGGATGACTCAGTTAATTCCCCAAATTAGAAATCTTTCATATGAAGAAAGATTAACAAAGTTTAAGTTGCATTCACTGGAAAGGCGAAGAGTTAGGGGTGACATGATAGAGGTTTACAAGTGGATGAATGGACATAACAGGGGGGATATTAATAGGGTATTAAAAATATCCTTACGTTGAGGTTACCTCCTTGAGGTGCTTCCGGGGCTTAGCGTCCCCGCGGCCCGGTTGTCAACCAGGCCTCCTGGTTGCCGGACTGATCAACCAGGCTGTTGGACGCGGCTGCTCGCAGCCTGACGTACGAGTCACAGCCTGGTTGATCAGGTATCCTTTGGAGGTGCTTATCCAGTTCTCTCTTGAACACTGTGAGAGGTCGGCCAGTTATGCCCCTTATGTGTAGTGGAAGCGTGTGGAAAAGTCTCGGGCCTCTGATGTTGATAGAGTTCTCTCTCAGAGTACCAGTTGCACCTCTGTTTTTCAACGGGGGTATTCTGCACATCCTGCCATGTCTTCTGGTCTCATGTGATGTTATTTCTGTGTGCAGGTTTGGGACCAGCCCCTCTAATATTTTCCACGTGTAAATTATTATGTACCTCTCCCGCCTGCGCTCAAGGGAGTACAGTTTTAGGCTCTTTAGTCGGTCCCAATAGTTTAGATGTTTTACTGAGTGGATTCTAGCAGTAAAGGATCTCTGCACGCTCTCCAGGTCAGTAATTTCTCCAGCTTTGAAAGGTGCTGTCATTGTGCAGCAGTACTCCACTCTAGAGAGCACAAGCGTTTTGAAAAGTATCATCATCGGTATAGCATCTCTAGTGTGAAAAGTTCTTGTTATCCAACCTGTCATTTTTCTTGCAGTTGTGACGGCTACTTTATTGTGTTCTTTAAAGGTAAGGTTTTCCGACATGAGTACACCCAGATCCTTTACATTGCCTTTTCGTTCTATGTTATGATTTGCCTGAGTTTTGTACGTGGTTTCCGTTTTTATATTTTCATTTTTTCCATAGCGCATGAGCTGGAACTTATCTTCGTTAAACACCATATTATTTTCTGTAGCCCATAGAAAGACCTGATCTACATCTGACTGGAGGTTCGCCGTGTCCTCTATGGTGCCTACTCTCATGAAGATCCTAGTGTCATCTGCAAAGGATGATACAGTGCTATAGGTTGTGTTCTTGTCTATGTCCGAAATGAGGACGAGAAAAAGTACTGGAGCAAGCACAGTACCCTGGGGGACTGAGCTCTTCACGGTTGATGGGCTGGATTTTATTTTGTTGACTATTACACATTGGGTTCTGTTGGTCAGGAAATTGTAGATCCATCTGCCTATTTTTCCGGTAATTCCTTTTGAACGCATTTTATGTGCAATAACACCATGGTCACATTTATCAAAAGCTTTTGCGAAATCTGTGTAAATTACATCCGCGTTATGTTTGTCTTTCATAGCATCTAATGCCATATCATAGTGGTCCAGCAACTGCGACAGGCAAGAGCGCCCTGTTCTGAAACCATGTTGTCCGGGGTTATGGAGTTGCTGTGATTCCATGTATTTTGTGATTTTACTTCTTAGCACTCTCTCAAAATTTTTTATGATGTGCGATGTTAGCGCTATCGGTCTGTAATTTTTTTGCCTCTGCCTTATTTCCTCCTTTATGAAGTGGTGCTATCTCTGCTGTTTTTAGTATATCAGGAATAACGCCAGTATTTAGGCTTTGTCTTCACAGAATGTGGAGGGCCTGCGATAGTGGTTTTTTGCAGTTCTTTATGAATATGGAGTTCCAAGAATCCGGGCCTGGTGCAGAGTGCATAGGCATACTGTTTATTTATTTATTTATTTATTTATTTATTTATGCATATACAAGAATGTACATAAGGAATGTGAGGATACAATTATGGTAATTACAGTCTTGTAAAGCCACTAGCACGCGCAGCGTTTCGGGCAGAAACGCTTTATTGCTTCTTCAAAATCCAGTGGGGATAGGGTGACGTCTGATATATGATTTGATGTTGGTATCGTATCCATGAAAAATTCATTTGGGTTATCAATCTTTAATGTGTTTAATGGCTCGCTGAAAACAGAGTCGTACTGCGTCCTCAGTAGCTCGCTCATTTCTTTGTTGTCATCGGTGAAAGTTCCATCTCCCTTTCGCAGGGGCCCGATACTAGATGTGGTTTTTGATCTTGATTTTGCATAGGAGAAAAAATATTTCGGATTTCTTTCTATTTCACTGATGGCCTTTTGCTCTCTTTGCCTCTCCTGGGTTTTGTATGATTCTTGTAGCTTCCGTTCAATTGTTTCTATTTCTCTACCTAACCTTCTTCGCCGTTCTTGAGATAGGGTGCGACTCTCAAGTTGTTCCGCGATTCGTTTTCTTCGCCTATATAGGGAACGACGTTCCCGTTCCAATCTGCATCTCTTCCTCTTTTTTCTTAGAGGTATGCGGTTTGAACATATTTCTAGTGCTACTGAGCTTATTTTTTCCAGGCACTGGTTCAGGTTTGCATTTTCTAGCTGTTCTTCCCAGTTTATTTCTGTGAAGTCCTGGTTTATTTGCTCCCAGTTTATCTGTTTATTATTGAAGTTGAATTTGCTGAAATCTCCACCGGAAATCTGGACTGGTTTTGAAGGTCTACTCCCCATGGTTGCCATAACTTTAATTAAGTTGTGATCTGAGTAACAGGTATTTGTAATCATTATGGTCCTGATCAATTCATCATTATTAGTGAAAATGAGGTCCAGCGTGTTCTCCTTCCTAGTTGGTTCTACTATTTGCTGGTTTAAGGCAAACCTGTCGCACATCCGTAGCAGGTCATTTGCATGTGCCTGTTCATTTAGGCTACTTCCTGGTATTCTTTCTGATATTACTGTATTAGCCAGGTGCTTCCATTTCAGGTGCCGTAGGTTGAAGTCCCCAAGCAGGATGATGTTCGGAGCTGGATTTGTGAGGTTTTCCAAGCAGTGTTCTATTTTCATTAGTTGGTCTTTAAACTGCTGAGGGTTTGCCTCCGGTGACTTATATACAAGGACAATAACTACATTTAAAATCTCTATTTTGATTATCAGCACTTCCACCATATCATTTGAGGTGTTTAGCAGCTCAGTACAGATGAGTGTGTCTTTGATGTAGAGGCTGACCCCACCCTGAAGCAGGTGTTTCCTATCACATCTGAAAAGATTGTACTCTGAGATCCATATTTGACCATCATGGTAGTCCTTTGTGTGGGTTTCTGTTAGGGCAGCAAACACTGCATTTGCCTCATGAAGGAGACCATCTATAAATTGAACTTTGTTGGTTTTGCGTGTTTTTATACCCTGGATGTTGGCAAATATAAATGATGTTATCGTGTTAGTGGAAGTGCTGGAAGCCTTACTTGGTGTTAATATCTGAGGCTCTGGTAAGGAGGCCACTGTGTTTGCGTCCAGGGTGTGTCGTTTTGGAAGTGATTCGTCCAGTTTTGGTAGTAGGACGGGTGTTGTCTGGTGTAGTACCTGTGTGCTTGTTGGTAATTTGAATTCCAGTCTTGTGGGTATCTCCGTTCCCCTCTGTAATCCTGTAGTGGTTCCATCTGACTGTTCCTCTGTTATATTTACTACTCTGTTTCTGCCTTCCTCTAAAAAATTTCCTGTAGTGTCATATTGATCTTCCCGTCTATAACGCTCTGTACCTCTCACATGGAATTCCGGACACTGAAGATTGTAGCATTTTTTGTCCCTAATTGAAGATTGACATAATTTAGGGTGGAAGTATATACACCCTGTTCCAAAACGGCATGTACCCCTCTCCAACATGTTCCTGCATTTTCGAGGATGCAGAAAATGGCATTTTGCTCCTAATTTTCCATATTTACATATTCCTTTAGCGTAGAATTTGCAAATGTGTTCCGGTTTTGCGTTTTTCAAGATATTTATATCTGTGACTGTCTTGTCTACCTCTTTATTGGAGCCATCTCCGTTTTTCGTCCCAATTCCTTCATCTATGCACTCTGTTTCACTGTTGCTCTCATCGTTTATATTATCTGGCTCTGCAATATTGCTGTTATTTTGTACCACAATAGTCTCCTCCTCCACACTACTGCTGCGGTTCTCCAAACTATCTGTTCCTGAGTTTTGGTCGTTATCCAATGTTGACTTTTCCCAGTCCGCATATATCACTGGTAGCCTGTCTGTGAATGATAATCTCTGTGACTCGGGAATGTTTTTCATCAGTTTAGTTATGTTCTCTAACATTAATCTGTCATCTTTGCAAACCCAGTAAATTCCTTGTCTTTTTGTATGCATCCTGCAGCTAATTCTGTACAGCCCAGGTGGAATCTTATGTTACAGATGCAGCACGTTACGCCTGCATTTCGTTTTCCCAGTACTCCCGAACACTCGCCACACCTCTCCATTGTCTGGTGTATTGTGTTGTATTTGAGAGTCACTGTATGGATCACTTGTTGATGTCAGTCCTTTTAACTCTTTATAAAATTATATGTATATATATTTATATGTTTAATATTTATAATATTATATGTATACCGTATATTAGTAATATTATGTATGTTATTTTGTTCAAACTTTATGGCAGGTACTTAGCGAAGGGTAGCGAAGCTGGTCCCCGGTGAATACAGGTGACCTCTTGTTGTCCCAGGTTGATGTCACCAGTTTCCAGTTACCCGATTTATAACCACTGATGCCGCCTCTTGCCACTATTCTATATTTCTAGTATTCTATATTTATAATATTCTATGCACGATTTTCCTTCACTTCCAACTTATATGTTGTTGTGATACCCGCTTCACATCACTGTTCCACGAATCACCGTTCACTATTTTTTTCCTAATACACGCATGTACACAAAGCCTCGTTCACTGGCTCACACGTGTCTCCCGTTTATTCTCTATTTAGCACAAAGTTAAATTGTTAATGACTATTTTCAATTTTCCAGCGGGTCACTATGCACTTTGCTATGTCTGTAATCAGTAATCCACGGCAGTAGTCCTAAGAATCCCGGTTAATGACACGATTTTAACGGAGCGCGCACGGTACGTCTTCCCCCTCCCTCGACCTCGACTCGATATCAACACAAGACAGAACACGAAACAATGGGTATAAATTGGATAAGTTTAGATTTAGGAAAGACTTGGGTAAATACTGGTTCAGTAACAGGGTTGTTGATTTGTGGAACCAATTGCCCCGTAACATTGTGGAGGTGGGGTCCCTCGATTGTTTCAAGCATGGGTTGGACATTTATATGAGTGGGATTGGGTGGTTATAAATAGGAGCTGCCTCGTATGGGCCAATAGGCCTTTTGCAGTTGCCTTTATTCATATGTAACTCGTTGGAAGAAGTGGTTAGAGGTGTTTGTTTGGGTTTAAACTGTTAGTAGTTAGAGGTATG
The DNA here is from genome assembly GCF_040958095.1 of Procambarus clarkii. Taxonomy (NCBI): domain Eukaryota; kingdom Metazoa; phylum Arthropoda; class Malacostraca; order Decapoda; family Cambaridae; genus Procambarus; species Procambarus clarkii. The sequence goes on along the minus strand of NC_091151.1, from coordinate 20,296,886 downwards.
GGAATTGATTTGGAGGAAGGAGGTAATAAAAGTATGTGTTTGTGGGAGAAAGGAATTGGCAAAATGATCAGGGAAAGAAAAGGGCCTCAAAATAAGAATTCACTTTGGGTATATTACACTAACAGTAGAAGTCTAAGAAATAAAATTAACGAATTAAATGCTCTTGTATGCACAGAAAAAATAGATATTATTGCACTTACCGAAACGTGGATGAATGAAGAAAATAGAGAACTATTAGCTGAATATCAAATAAATGGATTTAAACTATTTCACACAGATCGATATATTAGACGAGGAGGGGGAGTAGCCATATATGTTAGGGACAATTTGAAATGTAGTCTCAAAGAGGGAATCAAAACTGAGCCACACACAGAAACTATTTGGATAGAATTAAACGAAAAAGCAAATAATATTATAATAGGAGTTATATATAGGCCACCAAATTTTGACAGAATGGAAGCAAAGCATCTATGGGATGAAATATCTAGGGCATCTAGATCTAACAGTATTTACGTCATGGGTGACTTTAATTTTAGTGGAATAAACTGGTTGAACAAAACAGGGAATAGTGAAGCAGAAGATTTTCTAGAATTAATTGACGATTGCTTTCTTACGCAACACATTAAGGAACCAACACGGGGAAATAATATTTTAGATTTAGTGTTAACTAACAGGGAAACACAAATTAATGACATCGAAATAGGGAGTGAGCTAGGGAACAGTGATCACAAAAAAATCAGATTTAGCATAGAATAGAATAGACCTGTAGGAGAAAATTCTGTTAAAGTGCCAGATTTTCGAAAAGCTGATTTAATAGCCTAAGAAGTTTTTTGGGTCAAGTTGGTTGGGGGGTCTTGGGTGTGGGGTGTGGGCCGGTCTTGGAGCGAGACCGTGGTGACCGTACACGTACAAAAGAGACCGTACAAAAACATAAAAGTGGATAACAAAGAATTTGAAGAACCTTATAGGTAAAAAGAGAGCTTGGTACAAAAGGATTAAAAATGGGGAGGTCACTTTAGAACAGGAATTCGTACAACTGGTTAGAAATGTTAAAAAAGAGATAAGGAAAGCAAAAAGAAACTATGAAGTTCGCATAGCAGGGCAAGCAAAGACAAATCCTAAAGGGTTTTTTCAGTTATATCGTACTAAGACTAGGGAAAGGATAGGTCCATTAAAAACTGAGACAGGTCAAATAACAGATAGTGATGAAGAGATGAGTAGTATTTTTAATAAATATTTTGTATCTTTATTTACTAAAGAGGAACTTAACAATATGCCTTCAGCCGAACAAGTCTATGTGGGTGGGGACGAGGACAGGTTGACGAGTTTAGCAGTTACCAGGGAGGAAGTTCTTAAACAAATAGTAAAACTCAAACCAAACAAATCCCCAGGGCCGGATGAAGTGTTTGCTAGGGTGCTTAAAGAATGCAAAGAGGAGCTTTGTGACCCACTGTCAACCATATTTAATAAATCAATAGAGTCAGGCAGAGTGCCAGAGTTTTGGAAAGTTGCTAATGTGATACCAGTTTTTAAGAAAGGAGATAGATCACTTGCGTCTAACTATCGACCAATTAGCCTAACGTCTATTGTGGGAAAGTTACTCGAATCTATAATAGCAAATAAAATTCGTCTTCATCTTGAAAAACATAAATTAATAATTGAGTCGCAACATGGTTTTATAAATGGCCGTTCATGTTTAACAAATTTGTTATCTTTTTATTCTAGCATTGTTGAGGCAGTTGATAGTGGTAAGGATTGCGATGTTGTATACCTTGACTTTAGCAAAGCTTTTGATACAGTGCCACATGAAAGACTGATTAAAAAAATAGAGTCTCATGGTATTGGGGGTGCTATATTAAGCTGGATTAGGGCATGGCTATACCAAAGGAAACATAGAGTTAGTATAAATGGAATCAAGTCAGAGTGGGAAAATGTTGTAAGTGGAGTGCCTCAAGGCTCTGTCCTGGGACCTCTGTTGTTTATAATATATATAAATGATTTAGATTCAGGTTTGAGTAGCAACATTTGCAAATTTGCCGATGATACGAAAATTGGTAGGGAAATTAATTCGGAGGAGGACTCACTATCACTTCAAGTTGATCTAGATAGGGTTTTGAAATGGTCAAAGGATTGGCAGATGCAGTTTAATGCTGATAAATGTAAAGTTCTGAGGTTAGGTAATGATGATAGAGTTACAAGATACGAGCTAGATGGTGTTGTGATTGCGAAGTCGGATTGCGAAAGGGATCTGGGAGTTATGATTAGTAAGAATTTAAAACAAAAGGATCAATGCATAAATGTTCGTAATAAGGCAAATCGGACACTTGGATTTATTAATCGCAGCGTTAGTAACAAGACACCTGGTGTGGTTCTCAAGCTATATCTTGCTCTAGTTAGGCCCCATTTAGATTATGCAGTTCAGTTTTGGTCGCCATATTATAGAATGGATATAAATTCACTTGAACGTGTCCAGCGTAGGATGACTAAGTTAATTCCCCAAATTAGAAATCTTTCATATGAAGAAAGATTAACAAAGCTTAAGTTGCATTCACTGGAAAGGCGAAGAGTTAGGGGTGACATGATAGAGGTTTACAAGTGGATGAATGGACATAACCGGGGGGATATTAATAGGGTATTAAAAGTATCAACACAGGACAGAACACGAAACAATGGATATAAATTGGATAAGTTTAGATTTAGGAAAGACTTGGGTAAATACTGGTTCAGTAACAGGGTTGTTGACTTGTGGAACCAATTGCCGCGTAACATTGTGGAGGTGGGGTCCCTCGATTGTTTCAAGCACGGGTTGGACAAGTATATGAGTGGGATTGGGTGGTTATAGAATAGGAGCTGCCTCGTATGGGCCAATAGGCCTTCTGCAGTTACCTTTGTTCTTATGTTCTTATGAACATAAGAACAAAGGTAACTGCAGAAGGCCTATTGGCCCATTCGAGGCAGCTCCTATTCTATAACCACCCAATCCCACTCATATACTTGTCCAACCCGCACTTGAAACAATCGAGGGACCCCACCTCCACCACGTTACGCGGCAATTGGTTCCACAAATCAACAACCCTGTTACTGAACCAGTATTTACCCAAGTCTTTCCTAAATCTAAACTTATCCAATTTATACCCATTATTTCGTGTTCTGTCCTGTGTTGATACTTTTAATACCCTATTAATATCCCCCTTGTTATGTCCATTCACCCACTTGTAAACCTCTATCATGTCGCCCCTAACTCTTCGCCTTTCCAGTGAATGCAACTTAAGCTTTGTTAATCTTTCTTCATATGAAAGATTTCTAATTTGGGGAATTAACTTAAGTCATCCTACGCTGGACACGTTCAAGTGAATTTATATCCATTCTATAATATGGCGACCAAAACTGAACTGCATAATCTAAATGGGGCCTAACTAGAGCAAGATATAGCTTGAGAACCACACCAGGTGTCCTGTTACTAACGCTGCGATTAATAAATCCAAGTGTCCGATTTGCCTTATTACGAACATTTATGCATTGATCCTTTTGTTTTAAATTCTTACTAATCATAACTCCCAGATCCCTTTCGCAATCCGACTTCGCAATCTCAACACCATCTAGCTCGTATCTTGTAACTCTATCATCATTACCTAACCTCAGAACTTTACATTTGTCAGCATTAAACTGCATCTGCCAATCCTTTGACCATTTCTAAACCCTATCTAGATCAACTTGAAGTGATAGTGAGTCCTCCTCCGAATTAATTTCCCTACCGATTTTCGTATCATCGGCAAATTTGCAAATGTTGCTACTCAAACCTGAATCTAAATCATTTATATATATTATAAACAACAGAGGTCCCAGGACAGAGCCTTGAGGCACTCCGCTTACAACATTTTCCCACTCTGACTTGATTCCATTTATACTAACTCTCTGTTTCCTTTGGTATAGCCATGCCCTAATCCAGCTTAATATAGCACCCCCAATACCATGAGACTCTATCTTTTTAATCAGTCTTTCATGTGGCACTGTATCAAAAGCTTTGCTAAAGTCAAGGTATACAACATCGCAATCCTTACCACTATCAACTGCCTCAACAATGCTAGAATAAAAAGATAACAAATTTGTTAAACATGAACGGCCATTTATAAAACCATGTTGAGACTCAATTATTAATTTATGTTTTTCAAGATGAAGACGAATTTTATTTGCTATTATAGATTCGAGTAACTTTCCCACAATAGACGTTAGGCTAATTGGTCGATAGTTAGACGCAAGTGATCTATCTCCTTTCTTAAAAACTGGTATCACATTAGCAACTTTCCAAACCTCTGGCACTCTGCCTGACTCTATTGATTTATTAAATATGGTTGACAGTGGGTCACAAAGCTCCTCTTTGCATTCTTTAAGCACCCTGGCAAACACTTCATCCGGCCCTGGGGATTTGTTTGGTTTGAGTTTTACTATTTGTTTAAGAACATCCTCCCTGGTAACTGCTAAACTCGTCAACCTGTCCTCGTCCCCACCCACATAGACTTGTTCAGCTGAAGGCATATTGTTAAGTTCCTCTTTAGTAAATACAGATACAAAATATTTATTAAAAATACTACTCATCTCTTCATCACTATCTGTTATTTGACCTGTATCAGTTTTTAATGGACCTATCCTTTCCCTAGTCTTAGTACGATATAACTGAAAAAACCCTTTAGGATTTGTCTTTGCTTGCCCTGCTATGCGAACTTCATAGTTTCTTTTTGCTTTCCTTATCTCTTTTTTAACATTTCTAACCAGTTGTACGAATTCCTGTTCTAAAGTGACCTCCCCATTTTTAATCCTTTTGTACCAAGCTCTCTTTTTACCTATAAGGTTCTTCAAATTCTTTGTTATCCACTTTGGGTCATTAGTATTCGATCTATTCAATTTGTATGGTATACTACGTTCCTGTGCTTTGTTTAGAATATTCTTAAATAAGTTATATATTGAATCCACATCGAAATCCCCATTTAAGTCACCTATCACTGGGTTCATGTCTCGCTCCAAGACCGGCCCACACCCCATACCCAAGACTTTCCAATCAATTTGACCCAAAAAATTTCTTAGGCTATTAAAATCAGCTTTTCGAAAATCTGGCACTTTAACAGAATTTTCTCCTACTGGTCTATTCCATTCTATGCTAAATCTGATTTCTTTGTGATCACTGTTCCCTAGCTCACTCCCTATTTCGATGTCATTAATTTGCGTTTCCCTGTTAGTTAACACTAAATCTAAAATATTGTTTTCCCGTGTTGGTTCCTTAATGTGTTGCGTAAGAAAGCAATCGTCAATTAATTCTAGAAAATCTTCTGCTTCACTATTCCCTGTTTTGTTCAACCAGTTTATTCCGCTAAAATTAAAGTCACCCATGACATAAATACTGTAAGATCTAGATGCTCTAGATATTTCATCCCATAGGTGCTTTGCTTCCATTCTGTCTAAATTTGGTGGCCTATATATTACTCCTATTATAATATTATTAGCTTTTTCGTTTAATTCTATCCAAATAGTTTCTGTGTGTGGCTCTGTTTTGATTCCCTCTTTGAGACTACATTTCAAATTGTCCCTAACATATATGGCTACTCCACCTCCTCGTCTAATATATCTATCTGTGTGAAATAGTTTAAATCCGTATATTTGATATTCAGCTAATAGTTCTCTATTTTCTACATTCATCCACGTTTCGGTAAGTGCAATAATATCTATTTTTTCTGTGCAGACAAGAGCATTTAATTCGTTAATTTTATTTCTTAGACTTCTACTGTTAGTGTAATATACCCTAAGTGAATTGTTATTTTGCGGACCTTCTCTTTCCCTGATCGTTTTGCCAATTCCTTTCTCCCACAAACACATACTTTTATTACCTCCTTCCTCCAAATCAATTCCCATACCTCTATCTACTAACAGTTTAAACCCAAACAAGTTGTTTTATGAGACATGAACCCAGCGATAGGTGACGTAAATGGGGGTTTCGATGTGGATTCAATATATAACTTATTTAAGAATATTCTAAACAAAGCACAGGAACGTAGTATACCATACAAATTGAATAGATCGAATACTAATGACCCAAAGTGGATAACAAAGAATTTGAAGAACCTTATAGGTAAAAAGAGAGCTTGGTACAAAAGGATTAAAAATGGGGAGGTCACTTTAGAACAGGAATTCGTACAACTGGTTACAAATGTTAAAAAAGAGATAAGGAAAGCAAAAAGAAACTATGAAGTTCGCATAGCAGAGCAAGCAAAGACAAATCCTAAAGGGTTTTTTCAGTTATATCGTACTAAGACTAGGGAAAGGATAGGTCCATTAAAAACTGAGACAGGTCAAATAACTGATAGTGATGAAGAGATGAGTAGTATTTTTAATAAATATTTTGTATCTGTATTTACTAAAGAGGAACTTAACAATATGCCTTCAGCCGAACAAGTCTATGTGGGTGGGGACGAGGACAGGTTGACGAGTTTAACAGTTACCAGGGAGGATGTTCTTAAACAAATAGTAAAACTCAAACCAAACAAATCCCCAGGGCCGGATGAAGTGTTTGCCAGGGTGCTTAATGAATGCAAAGAGGAGCTTTGTGACCCACTGTCAACCATATTTAATAAATCAATAGAGTCAGGCAGAGTGCCAGAGTTTTGGAAAGTTGCTAATGTGATACCAGTTTTTAAGAAAGGAGATAGATCACTTGCGTCTAACTATCGACCAATTAGCCTAACGTCTATTGTGGGAAAGTTACTCGAATCTGTAATAGCAAATGAAGTTCGTCTTCATCTTGAAAAACATGAATTGATGGTTGAGTCGCAACATGGTTTTATGAATGGCCGTTCATGTTTGACAAATTTGTTGTCTTTTTGTTCTAGCATGGATGGGGCGGTTGATAGTGGTAGGGATTGTGATGTTGTGTGCCTTGGCTTTGGCGGGGCTTTTGATACAGTGCCACATGGGGGACTGATTGGAGAGGTGGAGTCTCATGGTATTGGGGTGCTATATTAACTTGGAATGGGGGATGGCTGTTCCGGGGGAGACAGAGGGTTGGTATAGGTGGGGTTGGGTCAGAGTGGGATAATGTTGTTGGTGGAGTGCCTCAGGGCTCTGTCCTGGGACCTGTCCTGTCCTGTTGTTTATGGTATATGTGGGTGATTTGGGTTCGGGTTTGAGTGGCAGCATTTGCGGGTTTGCCGATGATACGAAGATCGGTGGGGAGGTTGGTTCGGAGGAGAACTCACTATCACTTCGGGTTGATCTGGATAGGGTTTTGGGGTGGTCAAGGGATTGGCAAATGCAGTTTGGTGATGATGAATGTGGGGTTCTGGGGCTGGGTGGTGATGATAGAGTTGCAGGGTGCGGGCTGGGTGGTGTTGAGATTGCGAGGTCGGATTGCGAGGGGGATCTGGGAGTTGTGATTGGTGAGAATTTAGAACGGGAGGATCGGTGCATGAATGTTCGTATTAAGGCGAATCGGACGCTTAGATTTGTTAGTCGCAGCGTTGGTAGCAAGACACCTGGTGTGGTTCTCGAGCTGTATCTTGCTGTGGTTGGGCCCCATTTGGATTGTGCAGTTCAGTTTTGGTCGCCTTATTGTGGAGTGGATGTGGGTTCACTTGGGCGTGTCCAGCGTAGGATGACTAAGTCAATTCCCCAAATTAGAAATTTTTCATATGAAGAAAGATTAACAAAGCTTAAGTTTCATTCACTGGAAAGGCGAAGAGTTAGGGGTGACATGATAGACGTTTACAAGTGGGTGAAAGGTCATAACAAAGGGGATATTAATAGGGTAGTAAAAGTATCAACACAAGACAGAACACGAAACAATGGGTATAAATTGGATAAGTTTAGATTTAGGAAAGACTTGAGTAAATACTGGTTCAGTAACAGGGTTGTTGATTTGTGGAACCAATTACCGCGTAACGTGCTGGAGGTGGGGTCCCTCGATTGTTTCAAGCGCGGGTTGGACAAGTATATGAGTGGGATTGGGTGGTTATAAATAGGAGCTGCCTCGTATGGGCCAATAGGCCTTCTGCAGTTGCCTTTGTTCTTTTGTTCTTATGTTCTTATGTTCTTATGTTCTTATCTTCATGTCTCGCTCCAAGACCGGCCCACACCCCATACCCAAGACTTTCCAATCTATTTGCCCCCCTAAAATTTCTTAGGCTATTAAAATCAGCTTTTCGAAAATTTGGCACTTTACCAGAATTTTCTCCTACAGGTCTACTCCATTCTATGCTAAATCTGATTACTTTGTGATCACTGTTCCCTAGCTCACTCCCTATTAATAGGGTATTAAAAGTATCAACACAAGACAGAACACGAAACAATGGGTATAAATTGGATAAGTTTAGATTTAGGAAAGACTTGGGTAAATACTGGTTCAGTAACAGGGTTGTGGATTTGTGGAACCAATTGCCGCGTAACATTGTGGAGGTGGGGTCCCTCGATTGTTTCAAGCATGGGTTGGACATGTATATGAGTGGGATTGGGTGGTTATAAATAGGAGCTGCCTCGTATGGGCCAATAGGCCTTCTGCAATTGCCTTTGTTCTTATGTTCTTATGTTATGTGCAAGCCTTAGTAGTTGTGTGCACGCCTCATAGTTATGTGTACTCCT